>NW_026948177.1:30000-375000 GCF_963921235.1 Mobula hypostoma | reverse complement strand
TCCCCTCTGCGCTCGCCCCGCGCCCTCTCCCTCCATCCCTCTCCCCCCCACCGCTCTCGCCCCGCGCCCTCACCCCTCCCCACCCACCCCCAGCCACCGCCCCCCCCCAAGCCCCTCACTGACCATGTAAACGTGCACCTTCTCTCCAAAGTCCGGGAATTTACCCAACTGGCAGGCGTAGAAGGTGTGGATTGCCGGGATGGTCACCTAGAGAAAATTCCCAGTCAGAGATCGTCTCCTCCGAGGGAAGGAGGGAGAGAGGGAAGGGCATGAAGGAGGCAGGACCCGGCGGGCGGGGGGAGGAAGGATCAGGCACGATTATGGAGGGAGGAAAGAGGGAAGAGGGAAGGACAGCGCAGGGACGGTGAGGAGGGAGGGAGGATGTACGCACTGGGAGGGAGGAGGAGGGACAGAGCGAGGGAGGGGAGCCCCACTCACGTTGGTCACGATGTTCAGCGCCGAGCTGTTGGCCAACTTTGGGACGAGCGTCCTCCCGTAGTTGAGGATTTGAACCGAAATCACCCCGTACACCCTCTCGTGTATCGGCATCTCCGTCGGACTTTCCGGTACGGAGTCGGAACAGGCGTAAATCAGACGCATGGAGTCCGCCTGTGAGAGAGAGAAAGAGGGGTGAAACCCAGGATAAGGTGCTCCCGGTGTGTGTCGGTCGGACCCGGGGGGGATACGGAGACGGGAACTGTGCGCGGTGCTCCCGGTGTGTGTCGGTCTGACCCAGGGAGATACGGAGACGGGAACTGTGCAC
This sequence comes from Mobula hypostoma, assembly GCF_963921235.1. Classification (NCBI taxonomy): domain Eukaryota; kingdom Metazoa; phylum Chordata; class Chondrichthyes; order Myliobatiformes; family Myliobatidae; genus Mobula; species Mobula hypostoma. Next base: position 374,237 of record NW_026948177.1, on the reverse strand, counting down.
GGTGCTCCCGGTGTGTGTGGGTCTGACCCGGGGGCTGGGGGGATACGGAGACGGGAACTGTGCGCGGTGCTCCCGGTGTGTGTGGGTCTGACCCAGGGGGATACAGAGACGGGAACTGTGCGCGGTGTACCCGGTGTGTGTGGGTCTGACCCGGGGGCTGGGGGGATACGGAGACGGGAACTGTGCACGGTGCTCCCGGTGTGTGGGTCTGACCCAGGGGGATCCGGAGACGGGAACTGTGCGCGGTGCTCCCGGTGTGTGGGTCTGACCCAGGGGGATCCGGAGACGGGAACTGTGCGCGGTGCTCCCGGTGTGTGTGGGTCTGACCCAGGGGGGATACAGAGACGGGAACTGTGCGCGGTGCTCCCGGTGTGTGTGGGTCTGACCCAGGGGGGATATGGAGACGGGAACTGTGCACGGTGCTCCCATTGTATGTGGGTCGGACCCGGGGGGGATACGGAGACGGGAACTGTGCACGGTGCTCGGGGTGTGTGTGGGTCTGACCCAGGGGGATACAGAGACGGGAACTGTGCGCGGTGCTCCCGGTGTGTGTGGGTCTGACCCAGGGGGATACAGAGAGGGGAACTGTGCGCGGTGCTCCCGGTGTGTGTGGGTCTGACCCAGGGGGATACAGAGAGGGGAACTGTGCGCGGTGCTCCCGGTGTGTGTGGGTCTGACCCAGGGGGGATATGGAGACGGGAACTGTGCATGGTGCTCGGGGTGTGTGTGGGTCTGACCCAGGGGGGATACGGAGACGGGAACTGTGCACGGTGCTCCCATTGTATGTGGGTCGGACCCGGGGGGGATACGGAGACGGGAACTGTGCGCGGTGCTCCCGGTGTGTGTGGGTCTGACACAGGGGGATACAGAGACGGGAACTGTGCGCGGTGCTCCCGGTGTGTGTGGGTCTGACCCAGGGGGATACAGAGACGGGAACTGTGCGCGGTGCTCCCGGTGTGTGTGGGTCTGACCCAGGGGGGATATGGAGACGGGAACTGTGCATGGTGCTCGGGGTGTGTGTGGGTCTGACCCAGGGGGGATACGGAGACGGGAACTGTGCACGGTGCTCCCATTGTATGTGGGTCGGACCCGGGGGGGATACGGAGACGGGAACTGTGCACGGTGCTCGGGGTGTGTGTGGGTCTGACCCAGGGGGATACAGAGACGGAAACTGTGCACGGTGCTCCCGGTGTGTGTGGGTCTGACCCGGGGGCTGGGGGGATACGGAGACGGGAACTGTGCGCGGTGCTCCCGGTGTGTGTGGGTCTGACCCAGGGGGATACAGAGACGGGAACTGTGCGCGGTGCTCCCGGTGTGTGTGGGTCTGACCCAGGGGGGATATGGAGACGGGAACTGTGCACGGTGCTCCCGGTGTGTGGGTCTGACCCAGGGGGATACAGAGACGGGAACTGTGCGCGGTGCTCCCGGTGTGTGTGGGTCTGACCCAGGGGGATACAGAGACGGGAACTGTGCGCGGTGTACCCGGTGTGTGTGGGTCTGACCCGGGGGCTGGGGGGATACGGAGACGGGAACTGTGCACGGTGCTCCCGGTGTGTGGGTCTGACCCAGGGGGATACGGAGACGGGAACTGTGCGCGGTGCTCCCGGTGTGTGTGGGTCTGACCCAGGGGGGATACAGAGACGGGAACTGTGCGCGGTGCTCCCGGTGTGTGTGGGTCTGACCCAGGGGGGATATGGAGACGGGAACTGTGCACGGTGCTCCCATTGTATGTGGGTCGGACCCGGGGGCTGGGGGGATACGGAGACGGGAACTGTGCGCGGTGCTCCCGGTGTGTGTGGGTCTGACCCAGGGGGATACAGAGACGGGAACTGTGCGCGGTGCTCCCGGTGTGTGTGGGTCTGACCCAGGGGGGATATGGAGACGGGAACTGTGCACGGTGCTCCCGGTGTGTGTGGGTCTGACCCGGGGGCTGGGGGGATACGGAGACGGGAACTGTGCGCGGTGCTCCCGGTGTGTGTGGGTCTGACCCAGGGGGATACAGAGACGGGAACTGTGCGCGGTGCTCCCGGTGTGTGTGGGTCTGACCCAGGGGGATACAGAGACGGGAACTGTGCGCGGTGCTCCCGGTGTGTGTGGGTCTGACCCAGGGGGATACAGAGACGGAAACTGTGCACGGTGCTCCCGGTGTGTGTGGGTCTGACCCAGGGGGATACAGAGACGGGAACTGTGCACGGTGCTCCCGGTGTGTGGGTCTGACCCGGGGGGAGACGGAGACGGGAACTGTGCACGGTGCTCCCGGTGTGTGGGGGTCAGACCAAGGGGGATACGAAGACGGGAACTGTGCGCGGTGCTCCCGGTGTGTGTGTCATATCCAGGGGGGATACGGAGACGGGAACTGTGCACGGTGCTCCCGGTGTGTGGGTCTGACCCAGGGGGATACGGAGACGCGAACTGTCCGGATGTCGTGTTCGTCCCGGGAATGTGCGGTGCCTCCACGTTGGTTCCCCGTGCCCCTCCCGGACTCCCACCCCTCCCGCCGTCCGGGCCGCACCGTGATGTCCATGTCCTGCGAGTCACAGGTCCGGAACGGTCTCCGGAACTTGAGGGCGGTGTGAGACCCGTTCTGGGTCAGGGAGAGGAGCGTGCAGTCCTGGGATGCGTCGATCACCGGGACCTTGTTCCCCACCCCGTAGCGATCCTGGCGGGAGGAGGGAGAAGGCAGGAGTCAGTTTCGTAATCTGTGACCGTCCGTCCTCCACTTCCCGTCACCAGCCGAATTATTACCCACCGGGCACCCAACACTCATTCACCCCACCCCTGTTTCCTCCTCTCTCTCTCTCTCGCCGGGGCCTCCCCGCCGCCGCTCTACCCCACCACCCACAATCCATCCGACCACCTCCACTCCCTCCAACCACCTCTCCCCTCTTTCCGTCTTCACCCTCGAACTCCCCCCCCCCCCTTTGTTCCTTCCCTCGGCGGTGGCACACTACCCGACCCCCCCTCCCCTCGACGATTCCGCCCTACCCCACAATGTCGGACCCTCCTCACCTCCCCGACCCCTCCCTCCATCCCTCCACGGGGCCCGGTACCTCTGCCTTTCCTCCCCTCCTCTCCCGCCCCACTTCCCGGGACCAGACCACCCCGCTCTTCACCAAACCCCCGCCCACCTCTCCGGCACGCTCCCTCACCCGGGGACTGGGCCGCGCGTTGGCGAGTTCGGGCTCGTCAAGTCTTCCCTTCTCCCTCCCCGTCCCCCCTCCACCTTCCATCCCTCCCCCGGGACAGTCTATCCCTTCCCCTCCCCGTCCTCTCCTGCCTGAAGCCCCAACCCAGAACATACCCTCCCTCCCCCTTTTATCTTGCTCCCTCGCGTGGAGGCTGCCAGGGTCCAGGCCGTCGCCAAGTTACGCAAAACAGTCCGAGAAATCCTATCTCCACACCACCTCCCGCCCCTCCCTCACACCCGCCGTCCTCCCCTCCCTCCCCGGGACGCAACTTCGCATTGAGGTCGGGTCCCCAAACACTCTTGCTCCGCTCCGGTTATCTCAACTTGTCACCAGCAAACCATGGTCCCCGCATTGGGATCCCCTCGCTCCCCCTTTCCCTCTATTGCCCCTCCCCTCCCTCCCTCCCCCTCTGTCCCCGCCCTTCCTTCCATTACCCCTTTCTACATTCCCCGTTCTCGTTCCCTCCATTTCCCACCTCCCCCACCCTACCGGGGATATTTCCTCCCTCCGTGGACTCCCTCGCCCTTTCCGTCCCCTCCGTCACCTCTTGGGACGCATCCTCCTTCCCCGAGAGGCACCCCTCCCCGCTCTGGAACGTTTATTTCCTCCCCCCACCACCCCGCCACCCCATCCGGGTTTGCGGCCCCTCCCTCCCTGTCCCCTCAGCCGGGCGCTCCCTCCCTCCGCGGGGACGCTCCCTCACATGGAAGTACGGCTTCCCGTCGCGGATCCAGCCCGTCGCGATGTCGGCGCCGTCCATGCCGCCGCCGGGGCTGAGACCGATCCCCACCCAGCCCATGGTGGCCGCCTCCACGAGGAAGGTGATGTTCTGGGCGTCCGTGTCGAAGTCCCACGCCACGTCGAAGCCGGGCATAATGGACACTCGGTGGGGCCAGTCCGAGGCGCGGGTCCCCGGTCCCGTCCCCGCCGCCGTCGCCGCCGCCGCCGCCCAGGCCAGAAACAGCCACAGGCCGCCCGACGCCATCCAGCCGCCCGCTCCCTCGATTTGCTTCTGTCTGCCGCTCTCTCGCTCTCCGGGTCCGCCGCTCCCTCTCACGCGGCGCTGGAGACGACCTTGCGGCGGGGACACGGCCCGCCGAGGCTCTTATAGTCCCGGAAGGAAGGGAGGGAGGGAGGGACCGGGCGGGATTAGTCCCGGCCTGTTGTGGACACGGTCGCCGCGGCGACTCGCCATTCCTTCCCACCCCCCCCCCCCCGCAAGGCTCGGGTTTCGGGTCACGGAGGGGGGAGAAAAGGAGGGAGGGAGGGGGATGTGAGGGGGTGACAGGAGGAGGGGTGGGAAGTGAGGGAGTGAGAGGAGTAGGAAGGGGTGAGAGGGACGGCTGGGGGGGAGAGGGCGAGGGAGGGAGTTTGGAGGCGCGTGGGAGGGAGTCGGGGAGCAGGAGGGAAAGAGGAGAGAGGTAGGGGGGAAGGAGGGAGTGCGGGGCGGGGCAGAGGGAGCGGATTCGGGGGAGGGCAGTTGGTCGGAAGGAGGCAGCGGTCTCGGGGAGAGGGGGCACATCGCTGAGGGTCCAACTATCCCACCCGCAAACTCCCCGACCCGCCGCCGTCAGGACGGCGGTGCAGGAGCACCGGGACTCGGACGGCCAGACTGGGTAACCAGCCTCTTCCTTCAGCAACCACCACCCCCCGTTCTGAGATCTCCTCGCTTGGGACAGCCGGCTGCTTCCCGGTTGAATTATATCTTATCAATTGATTTGCGGCGACGCCCTGTGTCCTGCGCTGTGCGTGACATTTGGTTGCGTGCGTGATTGCACCGCGGTCCGGGGGCAACTTTTTTTTTGTGGGGGGGGGCGTTTGCTGTGTGGCTGCACCGTAAACGTGAACCAGAACCCGCCGCCTTCTCCTTCTCCTTCCGCTTGGCACCGCCGGACGACTGTGACATAAGGCGCAGTCGGTGTGAACGGCGGCGGGGGGGGGGGGGGGTCAAATTGTAAAAGAAGCTGTTTTGACTAGAGCCCCTCAATCGATTTGATTTGAGTCTGTCTTTAAAAATATTGATATCAGAAGTACTGAGCGGGTCTGGCGGCAGGAGATTCCACTCTCCTGTTGATCTTGGGTAGGGAGAGTCCTGGTCGCAAATCCTAATGAACGGAGTTTCCAATACGCGAGGTCCGGTTTGCTGTGACGAATTTGGATGTTTGATGGGGGTGCTGTTGTGAACTTCTTAGAAAATGAAAATTCACCGTAGTTTAATAGGCCGGTTTGCACGTGGTTCCCATTGGAGGTTCGAGAGCATGTTGGCGACACTGGATCTCAACAGACAGTAGGTGCAGGAGTAGGCCGTTCGGCCCTTCGAGCCAGCACCGCCATTCACTGTGATCATAGCTGATCATCTACAATCAGTATCCAGTTCCTGCCTTATCCCCATAACCTTTGATTCACCCAGAGACTTGGCCTCCACTACCTTCTAGGGCAGAGCATTCCACAGATCCACCACTCTCTGGGTGAAAAAGTTTTTCCTCAACTCCGTTCTAAATGGTCTACCCCTAATTCTTAAACTGTGGCCTCTGGTTCTGGACTCACCCATCAGCGGGAACATGCTTCCTGCCTCCAGCGTGTCCAATCCCTTAATAATCTTATATGTTTCAATCAGATCCCCTCTCATCCTTCTAAATTCCAGTGTGTACAAGCCCAGTCGCTCCAATCTTTCAACATATGACAGTCCCGCCATCCCGGGAATTAACTTCGTGAACCTCCACTGCACTCCCTCCAAAGCAAGAATGTCCTTCCTCGAATTTGGAGACCAAAACTGCACACAGTACTCCAGGTGGGGTCTCACCAGGGCCCTGTACACCTGCAGAAGGACCTCTTTGCTCCTATACTCAATTCCCCTTGTTATGAAGGCCATGTTTTCCTACCGGGACCGTTTAACACAAAGCGAGAAGCACGGCGTGGGATTTCTTTTTTTCGATAAGACTTACTGTTAGCTTGATGGCCGCGCGATGCTCAAGCTTTGGACGGATGAGTGCCTTGTGTGGCAGGTCCTCGACGGGATTTACTACGTGAGTGGAGGTTTCTTTTCCTCGGGAGACCCAGCGTTTTATTCGCTTTGGCTGTAATCTGATTGATGTGGGGTGCCCAGTTAAGACCCTTGCTGATTTCAACACCAAGATATGGGTGGTGGGCGACTGTTTCCAGAATCCGTCCGTTCATGTCGTGTACCGTGTTGATGGGATTAACTTGCTGACTGGCACGCATAGGCATGGCATTTAGATGGGTTGGACATCTGCCATTTGAGACTCGCATCGACATCATGAATCAGTATCGTTTTGCAGCGGCCGGCAGGGAACGGTCGGGCCGAACGGACTGGCTCCGTGCTGAGAGTGCCAGAGACCCTGGCACCCCCCCCCGAACCCCTGGCTCCGTGCTGAGAGTGTCATAGACCCTGGCACCACCCCCCCCAACCCCTGGCTCCGTGCTGAGAGTGTCACAGACCCTGGCACCACCACACCCCCCCAACCCCTGGCTCCGTGCTGAGAGTGCCATAGACCCTGGCACCACCCCCCCAACCCCTGGCTCCGTGCTGAGAGTGCCATAGACCCTGGCACCACCCCCCCCCCCAACCCCTGGCTCCGTGCTGAGAGTGTCATAGACCCTGGCACCACCCGCCCCCCAACCCCTGGCTCCGTGCTGAGAGTGTCATAGACCCTGGCACCACCCACCCCCAACCCCTGGCTCCGGGCTGAGAGTGTCATAGACCCTGGCACCCCGCCCCCAACCCCTGGCTCCGGGCTGAGAGTGTCATAGACCCTGGCACCACCCCCCCAACCCCTGGCTCCGTGCTGAGAGTGTCATAGACCCTGGCACCACCCCCCCAACCCCTGGCTCCGTGCTGAGAGTGCCATAGACCCTGGCACCAACCCCCCCCCCCAACCCCTGGCTCCGTGCTGAGAGTGTCATAGACCCTGGCAAAACACCGCCCCCCCCAACCCCTGGCTCCGTGCTGAGAGTGTCATAGACCCTGGCACCACCCCCCCAACCCCTGGCACCGTGCTGAGAGTGTCACAGACCCTGGCACCACCCACCCCCAACCCCTGGCTCCGTGCTGAGAGTGCCATAGACCCTGGCACCACCCCCCCGCAACCCCTGGCTCCGTGTTGAGAGTGTCATAGACCCTGGCACCCCCCCCCCCCAACCCCTGGCTCCGTGCTGAGAGTGCCATAGACCCTGGCACCCCCCCCCAACCCCTGGCTCCGTGCTGAGAGTGCCATAGACCCTGGCACCACTCCCCCCCCAACCCCTGGCTCCGTGCTGAGAGTGTCATAGACCCTGGCACCACCCACCCAACCCCTGGCTCCGTGCTGAGAGTGTCATAGACCCTGGCACCACCCCCCCCAACCCCTGGCTCCGTGCTGAGAGTGTCATAGACCCTGGCACCGCCCCCCCAACCCCTGGCTCCGTGCTGAGAGTGCCATAGACCCTGGCACCCACCCCCCCAACCCCTGGCTCCGTGCTGAGAGTGTAATAGACCCTGGCACCCCCCCAACCCCTGGCTCCATGCTGAGAGTGCCATAGACCCTGGCACCACCCCCCCCCAACCCCTGGCTCCGTGCTGAGAGTGTCATAGACCCTGGCACCACCACCCCCAACCCCTGGCTCCGTGCTGAGAGTGCCAGAGACCCTGGCACCCCCCCCCCAACCCCTGGCTCCGTGCTGAGAGTGCCATAGACCCTGGCACCCACCACCCCCCAACCCCTGGCTCCGTGCTGAGAGTGTAATAGACCCTGGCACCCCCCCAACCCCTGGCTCCGTGCTGAGAGTGCCATAGACCCTGGCACCACGCCCCCCCCAACCCCTGGCTCCGTGCTGAGAGTGTAATAGACCCTGGCACCCCCCCAACCCCTGGCTCCGTGCTGAGAGTGCCATAGACCCTGGCACCACCCACCCCAACCCCTGGCTCCGTGCTGAGAGTGTCATAGACCCTGGCACCCCCCACCCCCCAACCCCTGGCTCTGTGCTGAGAGTGTCATAGACCCTGGCACCCACCCAACCCCTGGCTCCGTGCTGAGAGTGTCATAGACCCTGGCACCTCCCCCCCAACCCCTGGCTCCGTGCTGAGAGTGCCATAGACCCTGGCACCCCCCCCCCCAACCCCTGGCTCCGTGCTGAGAGTGTCATAGACCCTGGCACCACCCACCCCCAACCCCTGGCTCCGTGCTGAGAGTGCCATAGACCCTGGCACCACCCCCCCCCAACCCCTGGCTCCGTGCTGAGAGTGTAATAGACCCTGGCACCCCCCCCAACCCCTGGCTCCGTGCTGAGAGTGCCATAGACCCTGGCACCACCCACCCCAACCCCTGGCTCCGTGCTGAGAGTGCCATAGACCCTGGCAACACCCCCCCAACCCCTGGCTCCGTGCTGAGAGTGTCATAGACCCTGGCACCCCCACCCCAACCCCTGGCTCCGTGCTGAGAGTGCCATAGACCCTGGCACCCCCCACCCCCCAACCCCTGGCTCCGTGCTGAGAGTGTCATAGACCCTGGCACCAACCCCCCCCCAACCCCTGGCTCCGTGCTCAGAGTGTCATAGACCCTGGCACCACCCCCCCCAACCCCTGGCTCCGTGCTGAGAGTGTCATAGACCCTGGCACCACCCCCAACCCCTGGCTCCGTGCTGATAGTGTCATAGACCCTGGCACCCCCCCCAACCCCTGGCTCCGTGCTGAGAGTGTCATAGACCCTGGAACCCCCCCCCCAACCCCTGGCTCCGTGCTGAGAGTGTCATAGACCCTGGCACCCCCACCCCCAACCCCTGGCTCCGTGCTGAGAGTGTCATAGACCCTGGCACCCCCCCCCCCAACCCCTGGCTCCGTGCTGAGAGTGTCATAGACCCTGGCACCCCCCACCCCCCAACCCCTGGCTCCGTGCTGAGAGTGTCATAGACCCTGGCACCCCCCCCCCCCAACCCCTGGCTCCGTGCTGAGAGGTCATAGACCCTGGCACACCCCCCCCCCAACCCCTGGCTCCGTGCTGAGAGTGTAATAGTCCCTGGCACCACCCCCCCCCAACCCCTGGCTCCGTGCTGAGAGTGTCATAGACCCTGGCACCACCCCCCCAACCCCTGGCTCCGTGCTGAGAGTGTCATAGACCCTGGCACCCCCCCCCCAACCCCTGGCTCCGTGCTGAGAGTGTCATAGTCCCTGGCACCACCCCCCCCCAACCCCTGGCTCCGTGCTGAGAGTGTCATAGACCCTGGCACCTCCCCCCCAACCCCTGGCTCCGTGCTGAGAGTGTCATAGACCCTGGCACCACCCCCCCCCCCCCACCCCTGGCTCCGTGCTGAGAGTGTCATAGACCCTGGCACCATCCCCCAACCCCTGGCTCCGTGCTGAGAGTGTCATAGACCCTGGCAGCCCCCCCAACCCCTGGCTCCGTGCTGAGAGTGTCATAGACCCTGGCACACCCCACCCCCAACCCCTGGCTCCGTGCTGAGAGTGTCATAGACCCTGGCACCCCCCCCAACCCCCGCCCGTCAGAAATGCCTCCCCGACGCCGTGAATCAGGCGGTGACAGCCGCGGTACTGAGAAGAAACGCCACTCGGGGAATTGGCAAGTGCCAGGACATGGCGCTGTCGTAACCGTGCGGGGTCCCCATTGGAAAAGTGCTGGCAAGTGCAGACTGAACGCAGGGTCGTTTCGGTGGCTGGGGGGTGGGGAGGGGGAGTCGTGCAGGGGTGACGGACATTTGAGACGAAAAGAAAGACAGCGACCTCAAGGAGGAGTGGGCGGTGGAAGGCGTGAGAAGTCTTGGGGTCCTGGGCGTCACCGTCTCTGAGGGTGGTTCCCGGGCCCAGCATAGGCTGTGTTCCCCGGAGTTCAGGAGAGTGCTACCAAGATAGGTGGTGGAGGCGGGGAGTGTCGAGGAAACAGAGAGACCTAGGTAGCTTAGGGGAATGGGCAAAGTGGCAAATGAAATACATTGTCGGAAAGTGTACGGTCATACACTTTGGTGGGAGAAATAAACGGGCTGACTGTTATTAAGATGGGGAGAGAATTCAAAATGTCGAGATGCAAAGGGACTTGGGGGGCGGGGGGGGCTTGTGTCAGGTACCCTAAAAGTTAATCGCCAGGTTGAGTCGGTGGTGAAGAAGGTGAATGCAATGTTGGCATTCATTTCTAGAGGTACACCCAGGGACGTGATGTTGAGGCTCCATAAGGCACTCGTGAGACCACTCTTGGAATATCGTGTGCAGTTTTGGGCTCCTTATTTTAGAAAGGATATACTGACATTGGAGAAGGTTCAGAGAGGATTCACGAGTATGATTCCAGGAATGAGAGGGTTATCGTATGAGGAACGTCTGGCAGCTCTTGGCCTGTACTCCCTGGAGTTCAGGATAATGAGGAGGGATCTCATAGAAACATTCCGAATGTTAAAAGGCCTGAAAAGATGAGCTATGGCAAACTTATTTCCTATGGTAGGGGAGTCTAGGACAAGCGGGCACGACTTCAGGATTGAAGGACGTCCTTTTAGAACTGAGATGCGGAGAGATTACTTTAGTTGGAGGGAGGTAAATCTGTGCAATTTGTTGCCACCAGCGGCTGTGGAGGCCAAGTCATTGGGTGTACTTAAGGCAGAGATGGATAGGTTCCTGATTAGCCAACGCATCAAAGGGTATGGGGAGAAGACAGGGCCCCGACTACCCAGAACGTGCCCTCTTCTCATTGCTACCATCGGGGAGCCCGAAGGCACACACTCAACCATTCAGGAATGTCATTGTTCCCTCAGCGGTCGGATTTCTGATTGGACAAGGAAGCCACGAATGCTACATTTTACTTCTTTTTCATCTCTGTCTGTTTTAAGTCTACTTATTTAAGATGTGCCTATATCATTGAATTGCCAGGCACTGCTCGCGCACACCAACATAGTTTATGACAGTGGCAAGATATGGAAGCCAGTTAGATGAGATTAGATTATGAGGACACTCAGTCCTCGTTTATTGTCATTTAGAAATGCATGCATTAAGAAATGATACAATGTTCCTCCAGTATGATATCACAGAAACACAAGACAGACCAAGACTAAAACTGACAAAAAACACATAATTATAACATATAGTTACAACAGTGCAAAGCAATACCGTAATTTGATGAAGAGCAGACCATGGGCACGGTAAAAAAAAAAGTCTCAAAGCCCTGATAGCCCTAACATCTCACGCAGACGGTAGAAGGAAAAAAAACTCTCCCTGCCATGAGCTTCCAGCGCCGCAAACTTGCCGATGCAACACCCCTGGAAGCACCCGACCACAGCCGGCTCTGAAAACTTCGAGCCTCCGACACCGAGCACCGAGCACCATCTCTGCCGAGCGCTTCGACCCCAATCCCGGCCGCTAAGAAACAGGCAAAGCCGAGGATTCGGGGCCTTCCCCTCCGGAGATTCTGGATTGCAGAGGAGCAGCGCAGGCGAAACAGGCATTTCAGAAGTTTCTCCAGATGTTCCTTCGTGCTCTCACGTCTGTCTCCATCAAATCAGGATTGTACACGGCACCCGACTTGACATATAACAGATATTCTGACTTGCACTACGGGCGCGAGTGCGCCTTTTAAAGATAAAATCATGTTCTCACAAGAGCTTCACGCACCCCTCCCCACTCCTCCTCTCCCCCTACACCCCCTCCCCCATCCAATACCAAGTCTTCGGCGGGAGTGGGAGTGCGGCAATCGAGAGCCCTGGGTGTGGCCGGGGTGAATGGATTCTGGTCGCGTTAGGACAAGTCTGGGCAATGGTGGCTGCGTGGATTCAGAACTGTCTTGCCCATGGAAGGGAAGGCAGCGGTGGTGGGTAGTGGGTGGGGAGTGGTTTGCCATGGAAGTCAGTGGCCAGTGGCGCTCCGCCGCGGGATCGGTTCCGGATCCCCTGCTAGTTCTTGGTTTTCGGGAATGACCGGGATGAGGGAGTGGAGGGGTGAGTCGGTAAATTCGCCGGCGGAGTTGTGGAAAGGGCAGAAGGCTGTCGCGGGTTACAATGGGACAGGAAGCAGAGCCGGGCTGAGAGGTGGCAGCTGCAGTTTAACCCGGAAAAGTGTAAATCGATTCACTTTGGGAGGTCGGACGTGAATGCGGAGTTCAGGGTCAAGGGCGGGATTCTCAGGAGTGAGGGGGAACAGAGGGGTCTGGGGGTCCGCGTCCACAGATCCCTCAAAGTCGTCGTGCAAGTTTACGGGGGGGGGGGTTGGGGATGTAGTTTGCCGTGGAGGCCTTCATTAGTCGGGGGATTGAGTTCAAGAGCCGCGAGCTAATATCACAGCTCAATAACACCCTGGTTAGATCACATTTGGGGTATTGTGTTCAGTTCTGGTCACCCCATGTGGAAGCTTTAGAGAGGGTGCAGAGGAGATTCACCAGGATGCTGCCTGGATTAGAGAGGGTGCAGAGGAGGTTCACCAGGATGCTGCCTGTATTAGAGAGGGGGCAGAGGAGATTCACCAGGATGCTGCCTGGATTAGAGAGGGTGCAGAGGAGATTCACCAGGAAGCTGCCCGGATTAGAGAGGGTGCACAGGAGATTCACCATGATGCTGCCCGGATTAGAGAGGGTGCAGAGGAGATTCACCAGGATGCTGCCTGGATTAGAGAGGGTGCAGAGGAGATTCACCATGATGCTGCCCGGATTAGAGAGGGTGCAGAGGAGATTCGCCAGGATGCTGCCTGGATTAGAGAGGGGGCAGAGGAGATTCACCAGGATGCTGCCTGGATTAGAGAGGGTGCAGAGGAGATTCACCAGGAAGCTGCCCGGATTAGAGAGGGTGCACAGGAGATTCACCAGGACGGTGCCTGGATTAGAGAGGGTGCAGAGGAGATTCACCAGGATGCTGCCTGGATTAGAGAGGGTGCAGAGGAGATTCACCATGATGCTGCCCGGATTAGAGAGGGTGCACAGGAGATTCACCAGGACGCTGCCTGGATTAGAGAGGGTGCAGAGGAGATTCACCAGGATGCTGCCTGGATTAGAGAGGGTGCAGAGGAGATTCACCAGGATGCGGCCTGGATTAGAGAGGGTGCAGAGGAGGTTCACCAGGATGCTGCCTGTATTAGAGAGGGGGCAGAAGAGATTCACCAGGATGCTGCCTGGATTAGAGAGGGTGCAGAGGAGATTCACCAGGACGCTGCCTGGATTAGAGAGGGTGCACAGGAGATTCACCAGGATGCTGCCTGTATTAGAGAGGGGGCAGAGGAGATTCACCAGGATGCTGCCTGGATTAGAGAGGGTGCAGAGGAGATTCACCAGGACGCTGCCTGGATTAGAGAGGGTGCAGAGGAGATTCGCTAGGATGCTGCCTGGATTAGAGAGGGTGCAGAGGAGATTCACCAGGACGCTGCCTGGATTAGAGAGGGTGCAGAGGAGATTCGCCAGGACGCTGCCTGGATTAGAGAGGGTGCAGAGGAGATTCGCTAGGATGCTACCCGGATTAGAGACAGTGAAGAGGAGATTCCTATTTCAATTCCTCTCCTCGCTGTCGCATGGCACAGACAGCAATCCCAAGATTACTACCCTTGAGGTCCTGCTTCTCAGCTGCCTTCCTAACTCCCTGCATTCGTTTTTTCAAGACCCCCTCCCTTCTCCGACCTATGTTGCTGGTACCAACTTCTGGCTGTTCACCCAGCCTGTTCAGGATATTGTGGACGCGTTCAGAAACATCTCGGACCCTGGCACCTGGGAGGCAAACGACCATCCGTGTTTCCTTCTCGCGTCTGCAGAGTCGCCTATCTGTCCCCCTGAACACAGAGTCCCCAATTACTGCCGCCATTCTCTCCAGCTCCCTACCCTTCTGAGCCACAGGGCCACAGGTATGGCCGCTGTTAATCCAAGATAGAGTGGATGTGGAGAGGATATTTCCTGTAGTGGGGGAGTCTAGGACCAGAGGACACGGATAGAGTGGATGTGGAGAGGATGTTTCCTGTAGTGGGGGAGTCTAGGACCAGAGGACACAGATAGAGTGGATGTGGAGAGGATGTTTCCTGTAGTGGGGAGACTCGGACCAGAGGACACAGATAGAGTGGATGTGGAGAGGATGTTTCCTGTAGTGGGGGAGTCTAGGACAAGAGGGCACAGATAGAGTGGATGTGGAGAGGATGTTTCCTGTAGTGGGGGAGTCTAGGACCAGAGGACACAGATAGAGTGGATGTGGAGAGGATGTTTCCTGTAGTGGGGGAGTCTAGGACCAGAGGACACAGATAGAGTGGATGTGGAGAGGATGTTTCCTGTAGTGGGGGAGTCTAGGACCAGAGGACACAGATAGAGTGGATGCGGAGAGGATGTTTCCTGTAGTGGGGGGAGTCTAGGACCAGAGGACACAGATAGAGTGGATGTGGACAGGATGTTTCCTGTAGTGGGGGAGTCTAGGACCAGAGGACACAGATAGAGTGGATGTGGAGAGGATGTTTCCTGTAGTGGGGGAGTCTAGGACAAGAGGACACAGCCTCAGTATACAGTGACGTCCATTTGGAACGGAGATGAGGAGAAATTTCTTTAGCCAGAGAGTGGGTGAATCTGTGGAACTGGTCGCCCCAAGCGGCCAGATCGTTGGGTGTATTTAAAGCGGAGGCTGAGAGTTTCTGGATTCGCCAGGGCGTCGAAGGCTACGGGGGAGAGGGCAGGAGAACGGGGTTGAAAGGGATTTTTTTAGTTTTATAAAAATCATTCGAGGAGGAGTGGCAGCACGGACTCGAGGGGCCGAGCGGTCTAATTCTGCTCGCCTGCGTCTTTCCGGGCCTGTGGTCCTCGACGGGAGGGCGTCGCCGTGGAGTGCTGAGTCAGTCTGACTCTGCACTCTGCTCTACCCAGCGAAACCTTCCCCCCGCTCGCTGCATCAGGGATTACCGACGACGCGCACAAACACATCGGTAACCCGAGAAGCTATCCCCCGCCCCCAACAAAAACGAACAACAGCGTTGCCAAGGCAGACGCGGCCCGATGCACAGATCGGGTTCAGACTGAAAACAACCTCTCCCTCAACGTCCCAAACACAAAGCAGCTGGTTGTGGACGACAGGAGGAATGGAGACGGGCTGACCCCTATTGACACCGATGGATCTGGGGTTGAGAGGGTGAACAGCTTTAAATTCCTCGGTATAAACATCACCGAGGATCTCACATGGTCCGTACATACCGGCTGTGGGGTTGAAAAAAGCACAACAGCACCTTTCTCACCTCAGACAGTTGAAAAAGTTTGATATGGGCCCCCAAATCCCAATAACTTTCTACAGGGGCACAACTGAGAGCATCCTGACTGGCTGCATCACTGCCTGGTACGGGAACTGTACCTCCCTCAATCGCAGGACTCTGCAGAGAGTGGGTGCGGGACAGCCCAGCGCATCTGTAGATGTGAACTTCCCACTACTCAGGACAGATGTGTAAAAAGGGGCCCGAAGGATCATTGGGGACCCGAGTCACCCCCAACCACAAACTGTCCCAGCTGCTACCGTCCGGGAAACGGTACCGCAGCATAAAAGCCCGGACCGACAGGCTCCGGGACAGCTTCATCCACCCGGCCGTCAGACTGATGAACTCAGGCCGACACAATTGTATTTCTGTTATATTGACTGTCCTGTTGTACACACTATTTATCATAAACTCCTATAAACTGGATATTGCACATTTTGTTGGAGGCGCAACGGGAAGATTTTTACTCCTCGTGTAGTGAGGGATGTGAGAAATACGAGGGGTGATTGATATGTTCGTGGCCTAAGGTAGAAGGAGTCAATTTTAGGAAACCCGGCACATTTATTTTTCAACATGGTCCCCTCCTGCGTGTACACACTTCGTCCAGCGGTCGTGGAGCATACGGATCTTGGACCTCCAGAAAGTGTCCACAGCAGGGGCGATTGATAGGTTCGTGCCCTGAGCTGGAAGGAGATGAGTTATACAGCTCTCGTTACATGCACATGCAGTTCAACTCTGAGTGATTATGCAGAAAGTTTGAAGTTAGCAGCTCATCAGGGGTGATTGTGCTAGGAGATGAGTTATTGACGTACAAGGGTTAGACACACACCGTGAAGGGTGGGGAGTGTCGAGGGACAGAGAGACCTCGGTGTATGAGGGTAGGGGAGACACCGTGAACGGTGGGGAGGGTCGAGAGACAGGGGGACCTCGGTGTACGAGGGTAGGACACACACCGTGAACGAGGGACGGGGGACCTCGGTGTACAAGGGTAGGACACACACCGTGAAGGGTAGGGAGTGTCGAGGGACAGGGGGACCTCGGTGTACGAGGGTAGGACACACACCGTGAAGGGTAGGGAGTGTCGAGGGACAGGGGGACCTCGGTGTACGAGGGTAGGACACACACCGTGAAGGGTGGGGAGTGTCGAGGGACGGGGGACCTCGGTGTACGAGGGTAGGACACACACCGTGAAGGGTGGGGAGTGTCGAGGGACAGGGGGACCTCGGTGTACGAGGGTGGGACACACACCGTGAACGGTGGGGAGTGTCGAGGGACAGGGGGACTTCGGTGCACGAGGGTGGGACACACACGGTGAAGGGTGGCAAGTGTCGAGGGACAGAGGGACCTCGGTGTACGAGGGTAGGACTCACACCGTGAATGGTGGGGAGTGTCGAGGGACAGGGGGACCTCGGTGTACGAGGGTAGGGGACACACACCCTGAACGGTGGGGAGTGTCGAGGGTCAGGGGGACCTCGGTGTACGAGGATAGGACACAAACCGTGAAGGCTGGGGAGTGTCGAGGGACAGAGGGACCTCGGTGTACGAGGGTAGGGGACACACACCGTGAATGGTGGGGAGGGTCGAGGGACAGGGGGACCTCGGTGTACGAGGGTAAGACACACACCGTGAACGAGGGACAGGGGGACCTCGGTGTACAAGGGTAGGACACACACCGTGAAGGGTAGGGAGTGTCGAGGGACAGGGGGACCTCGGTGTACGAGGGTAGGACACACACCATGAACGGTGGGGAGAGTCGAGGGACAGAGGGGCCTTGGTGTACGAGGGTAGGACACACACCGTGAATGGCGGGGAGTGTCGAGGGACAGGGGGACCTCGGTGTATGAGGGTGGGACACACACCGTGAAGGGTGGGGAGTGTCGAGGGACAGGGGGACCTCAGTGTACGAGGGTGGGACACACACCGTGAAGGGTGGGGAGTGTCGAGGGACAGGGGGACCTCGGTGTACGAGGGTAGGACACACACCGTGAACAGTGGGGAGTGTCGAGGGACAGAGGGACCTTGGTGTACGAGGGTAGGACACACACCGTGAACAGTGGGGAGTGTCGAGGGACGGGGGACCTCGGTGTACGAGGGTAGGACTCACACCGTGAATGGTGGGGAGTGTCGAGGGACGGGGGAACCTCGGTGTACGAGGGTAGGACACACACCGTGAACGGTGGGGAGTGTCGAGGGACGGGGGAACCTCGGTGTACGAGGGTGGGACACACACCGTGAAGGGTGGGGAGTGTCGAGGGACAGGGGGACCTCGGTGTACGAGGGTAGGACACACACCGTGAACAGTGGGGAGTGTCGAGGGACAGAGGGACCTCGGTGTACGAGGGTTGGATAAACTCCCTGGCAGCTGGTAACCTGGTGTAACACACAGACACACACACACACACACACTGCTGGAGGAACTCAGCAGGCCAGGCAGCATCCACGGAGGGAAAATAACGATTCCGCGTTTCTGTCCCAGTTGGAGAATCCTTTCCGGTTTTAATACTAAATTTACACAACAGGAACCTGCGTGGTTTGAGAAGGCACCCGCGGCCACAAGCGCCTCTTGTCTTCGAACGCCCGAGGAACGCCGGCCTGACTCAGGACGGTGCATGTGTGAGCGTGCGTGCGTCAGCCAGTCCTGTCCGAGAACGGCAGCCTCTCCCGAGCGCCTACAGCCCACTCCTGCCCGCGGAACGTCGGCCTCGCGCAAGAGGGCGCGCCACCCAGTCCGATTCTACCGACGTCCGCTGTGCGAGGCAGGCTGCCCGCCCCCCCGCCCGACAGCATCGGCACCTCCCGCGTCTCCCCCTCCGCGGCAGGGCGCGATCTCAGTCGGCGTGATGCGGGGGTTGGCGGAGTGAGTGGGGGAGGTCGGGGCAGGAGTGAGGGAGGGGAGGAAGGAAGGAGCAGGGAGGTGGAGGGCAGAGAGAGAGAGATGGGGAGCGAGGGGGAGGACGGTGGGGGGTGGAGGGAGGTCGGACCGACCCTATAAGACGCCCCAGGCAGCTTCGAAGGCGTTGCAGATCTTGGAGCAGGCCAGGGCCGCCGACAGCGGGTAGTTACTGATGGAGACTTGCCGCTCCGTGTAGTCCACGTCGATCTGTGACGGGGAGAGCGAGGGGGTGGGAGTCAGACGTCCGCCCTACATCAGCCCGGGTCACTGCAACCCCTCCCCAGCTCACCACACAGACACAGGGGGAAGAGAGAGGCTGCGGAGACAGGAGAAAGAGTAAAGGGGGAGGGAGAGAGAGAGGGGGACAGGAAGAGAGAGGGCGGGGGGGGAGAGACGAGAGGGGGAGAGACTGGGGAGAGAGGGGGAGAGATGGGAGAGGGGGGAGAGACGGGATGGCAGAGACGAGAGGGGGAGAGACTGGGGAGAGAGGGGGGAGAGAGGGGGAGAGATGGGAGAGGCAAGAGAGGGAGAGACTGGGAGAGAGGGGGAGAGACGCGAGAGGGGGAGACGAGAGGGGGAGAGACGGGGGTGAGAGGGGGAGAGAGGGGGAGAGAGGGGGAGAGATGGGGGAGAGAGGGGGAGAGATGGGGAGAGATGGGGAGAGATGGGGAGAGATGGGGAGAGAGGGGGAGAGAGGGGGAGAGAGGGGAGAGATGGGAGAGATGGGAGAGAGGGGAGAGAGGGGAGAGAGGGGAGAGAGACGGGGGTGAGAGGGGGAGAGAGGGGGAGAGACGCGAGAGGGGGAGACGAGAGGGGGAGAGACGGGGGTGAGAGGGGGAGAGAGGGGGAGAGAGGGGGAGAGAGGGGGAGAGAGGGGGAGAGAGGGGGAGAGAGGGGAGAGATGGGAGAGATGGGAGAGAGGGGAGAGAGGGGAGAGAGGGGAGAGAGGGGAGAGACGGGAGAGGGGAGAGAGAAGGGAGAGGGGAGAGAGACGGGAGACGGGAGAGAGGGGAGGGGGAGAGACGGGAGAGAGGGGAGGGGGAGAGACGGGAGAGAGACGGGGAGAGACGGGAGAGAGACGGGAGGGGGGAGTGACGAGAGGGGAGGGAGAGACGAGGGGGAGGGAGAGACGAGGGGGAGGGAGAGACGAGGGGGGAGAGACGAGCGGGGGAGAGACGAGGGGGGAGAGACGAGGGGGGGGAGAGACGAGCGGGGGGAGAGACGAGAGGGGGAGAGAGGGGGAGAGACGGGAGAGTGGGGAGAGACGGGTGGGGGGAGAGACGGGGGAGGGAGAGACGAGGGGGGAGAGACGAGGGGGGAGAGACGAGGGGGGAGAGACGAGGGGGAGAGACGAGGGGGGGAGAGACGAGCGGGGGGAGAGACGAGAGGGGGAGAGACGAGAGGGGGAGAGGGGGGAGAGACGGGAGAGTGGGGAGAGACGGGTGGGGGGAGAGACGGGTGGGGGGAGAGACGGGTGGGGGGAGAGACGGGTGGGGGGAGAGACGGGTGGGGGGAGAGACGGGGGGGAGAGACGGGGAGAGGGGGGGGGAGAGACGGGAGAGGGGGGAGAGACGAGAGAGTGGGGAGAGACGAGAGAGTGGGGAGAGACGAGAGAGTGGGGAGAGACGAGAGAGTGGGGAGAGACGGGAGAGAGGGGGGAGACGGGAGAGAGGGGAAGAGACGGGAGGGGGGGAGAGAGGGGGGGAGACGGGAGAGGAGGAGAGACGGGACGGGGGGGAGACGGGACAGGAGGGGAGACGGGACAGGGGGAGAGACGGGACAGGGGGAGAGACGGGACAGGGGGAGAGACGGGAGAGGGGGAGAGACGGGAGAGGGGGAGAGACGGGAGAGGAGGGAGAGACAGGAGGGAGGGAGAGACGAGAGGGGAGGGAGAGACGAGAGGGGAGGGAGAGACGAGAGGGGAGGGAGAGACGGGGGGAGAGACAGTGGGGGGAGAGACAAGAGGGGGGAGAGACAAGAGGGGGGGAGAGACAAGAGGGGGGAGAGACAAGGGAGGGAGAGACAAGGGGGGAGAGACAAGGGGTGGAGAGACAAGGGGTGGAGAGACAAGGGGTGGAGAGACAAGGGGTGGAGAGACGGGAGAGGGGGGAGAGACGGGAGAGGGAGGAGAGACAGGAGAGGGAGGAGAGACGAGACGGGGGAGAGACGGGGAGAGACGAGGGGGGTGCGACGGGAGGGGGGAGAGAGACGGGGGGGAGAGACGGGAGAGAGGGGGGAGAGAATGGAGAGGGGGGTGAGAGACCGGAAAGAGGGAGGAGAGACCGGAGTAGGGGGGAGAAACGGGAGGGGGGGGGAGAGACGGGAGAGGGAGAGAGATGGGGGGAGAGATGGGAGGGGGGAGAGAGACGGGAGGGGGGAGAGAGACGGAAGAGGAGGGAGAGACGGGGGGGAGAGACGAGAGGGGGAGAGACAGTGGGGAGAGACGGGGGGGGGAGAGACCGGAGAGGGCGAGGAGAGACCGGAGTGGGGGGGGGGGAGACAGGAGTGGGGGGGGGGAGAGACGGGAGAGGGAGAGAGATGGGGGGGAGAGACAGGAGAGGGGGGAGAAAAGGGAGGGGGAGAGACAGGAGAGGGGGGGAGGGATGGGAGAGGGAGAGAGATGGGGAGGAGAGACGGGAGACTGAGGAGAGAGACGGGAGAGAGGGGGGGGAGAGACCGGAGAGGGGAAGGAGAGGCCGGAGTGGGGGGGGGGAGAGACTGGAGTTGGGGGGGGGGAGAGACGGGAGAGGGATAGAGATGGACGGGAGAGAAAGGAGGGGGGGAGAAACGGGAGAGGAGGAGAGAGACGGGAGGGGGGGAGGGATGGGAGAGGGAGAGAGATGGGAGAGAGGGGAGAGATGGGAGGGGGGAGAGACGGGAGGGGGGAGATACGGGAGGGGGGAGAGACGAGAGGGGGAGAGAGACGAGAGGGGGAGAGACAGTGGGGAGAAACGAGAGAGCGGGGGGAGAGACCGGAGAGGGCGAGGAGAGACGGGAGAGGGGGGAGAGAACGGAGTGGGGGGGAGAGACGGGACAGGGGGGAGAGACTGGAGAGGGGGGAGAGACTGGAGAGGGAGAGACGGGGAGAGAGACGGGGAGACGGGAGAAGGGGGGAGAGAGATGGAAGAGGGGGAGAGACGGAAGGGGGGAGAGACGGAAGGGGGGGAGAGACTGGAGGGGGTGAGACTGGAGGGGGAAGAGACGGGGGAGGGGGGTAGAGAAGAGAGAGACGAGAGGGGGAGAGACTGGAGGGGGGGAGAGACGGGGAGAGACTGTAGGGGGGGAGAGACGGGGAGAGATGGGGGGGAGAGATGGGAGAGGGGGAGAGAGACGAGAGGGGGAGAGACGAAGGGGGGAGAGGCGAGGGGGGGGAGAGGCGAGGGGGGAGAGGCGAGGGGGGGAGAGGCGAGGGGGGGAGAGGCAAGAGAGGAGGGAGAGACAAGAGAGGAGGGAGAGACAAGAGGGGGGACAGACAAGGGGGGAGAGACAAGTGGGGGAGAGACAAGGGGGGGAGAGACAAGGGGGGGAGAGACAAGGGGGGAGAGACAAGGGGGGGAGAGACAAGGGGGGAGAGACGGGGGGAGAGACGAGGGGGAGAGACAAGGGGGGAGAGAGACGGGAGGGGGGAGAGAGACTGAAGGGGGGGCAGAGACGGGAGGGGGAGAGACGGGAGAGGGGGGAGAGACGAGAGGGGGAGAGACAGTGGGGAGAGATGGGGGGGAGAAGGGGGGTGGGAGGGACCGGAGTGGGGGGGGAGAGACAGGAGAGGGGGACAAACGGGAGAGGGGGGGAGAGACGGGAGAGGGGGAGAGAGACGGGAGAGGGGGAGAGAGACGGGAGAGGGGGAGAGAGACGGGAGAGGGAGAGAGATGGGGAGAAGAGATGGGAGACTGGGGAGAGACAGGAGAGACGTGAGAGAGGGGGGGGGAGAGACCGGAGAGGGGGAGGAGAGACCGGAGGGGGGGGGGAGACTGGAGTGGGGGGGGAAGAGATGGGAGAGGGATAGAGATGGGGGAGAGAGACAGGACAGGGGGGAGAAACGGGAGAGGAGGAGAGAGACGGGAGAGGGGGGGAGGGATGGGAGAGGGAGAGAGATGGGGAGGAGAGATGGGAGAGACGGGAGAGGAGAGAGACGGGAGAGGAGGGGAGAGACGGGAGAGGAGGGGAGAGACGGGAGAGGAGGGGAGAGACGGGAGGGGTGAGAGACGGGAGGGGGGAGAGACGGGAGGGAGGGAGAGACGAGAGGGGAGGGAGAGACGAGAGGGGAGGGAGAGACGAGAGGGGAGGGAGAGACGGGGGGAGAGACAGTGGGGGGAGAGACAAGAGGGGGGAGAGACAAGAGGGGGGGAGAGACAAGAGGGGGGAGA
This sequence comes from Mobula hypostoma, assembly GCF_963921235.1. NCBI lineage: Eukaryota > Metazoa > Chordata > Chondrichthyes > Myliobatiformes > Myliobatidae > Mobula > Mobula hypostoma. The sequence goes on along the minus strand of NW_026948177.1, from coordinate 351,608 downwards.
GACAAGGGAGGGAGAGACAAGGGGGGAGAGACAAGGGGTGGAGAGACAAGGGGTGGAGAGACAAGGGGTGGAGAGACAAGGGGTGGAGAGACGGGAGAGGGGGGAGAGACGGGAGAGGGAGGAGAGACGGGAGAGGGAGGAGAGACGAGACGGGGGAGAGACGGGGAGAGACGAGGGGGGTGCGACGGGAGGGGGGAGAGACGGGAGAGGGGGGGAGAGACGGGAGGGGGGGGAGAGACGGGAGGGGGAGAGACGGTGGGGAGAGACGGGAGAGAAGGGGGGGGAGAGACGGGAGAGGGCGAGGAGAGACCGGAGTGGGGGGGGGGAGAGACAGGAGTGGGGGGGGGAGAGACGGGAGAGGGGGGAGAGACAGGAGAGGGGGGAGAAACGGGAGGGGGGGGAGAGACGGGAGAGAGGGAGGAGAGAAGGCGGGGGGGAGAGTGACCGGAGAGGGGGAGGAGAGACCGGAGAGGGCGGGGAGAGACTGGAGTGGGGGGGGGGGAGAAACGGGAGAGGGATAGAGATGGGGGGGAGAGACAGGAGAGGGGGGAGAAACGGGAGAGGAGGAGAGAGACGGGAGAGGGGGGAGGGATGGGAGAGGGAGAGAGATGGGGAGGAGAGATGGGAGAGACGGGAGAGGAGGAGAGAGACGGGAGAGGAGGGGAGAGACGGGAGAGGAGGGGAGAGACGGGAGAGGAGGGGAGAGACGGGAGGGGTGAGAGACGGTGGGGAGAGACGGGAGAGAGGGGGAGAGACAGGAGAGGGGGGAGAAACGGGAGGGGGGGGAGAGACGGGAGAGAGGGAGGAGAGAAGGGAGGGGGGAGAGAAGGGAGGGGGAGAGACGGGAGGGGGAGAGACGGGAGGGGGAGAGACGGGAGGGGGGAGAGACGGGGGGGGTGGAGAGACGAGAGGGGGAGAGAGACGAGAGGGGGAGAGAGACGAGAGGGGGAGAGAGACGAGAGGGGGAGAGACAGTGGGGAGAGACGAGAGAGCGGGGGGAGAGAAGAGGGGGGGAGAGACCAGAGAGGGCGAGGAGAGACGGGAGAGGGGGGAGAGACTGGAGAGGGGGGAGAGACTGGAGAGGAGGAGGGGGGGAGAGACGGGAGAGGGAGAGACGGGAGAGGGGGAGAGGGGGAGAGAGACGGGGGAGACGGGAGAAGGGGGGAGAGAGATGGAAGAGGGGGAGAGACGGAAGGGGGGGAGAGACGGAAGGGGGGAGAGACTGGAGGGGGTGAGACTGGAGGGGGAAGAGACGGGGGGAGGGGGGTAGAGAAGAGAGAGACGAGAGGGGGGAGAGACTGGAGGGGGGGAGAGACGGAGAGAGACTGTAGGGGGGGAGAGACGGGGAGAGATGGGGGGAGAGATGGGAGAGGGGGAGAGAGACGAAAGGGGGAGAGTCGAAGGGGGGAGAGGCGAGGGGGGGAGAGGCGAGAGGGGGAGAGGCGAGGGGGGAGAGGCGAGGGGGGAGAGACAAGAGAGGAGGGAGAGACAAGAGAGGAGGGAGAGACAAGAGAGGAGGGAGAGACAAGAGGGGGGACAGACAAGGGGGGGAGAGACAAGTGGGGGAGAGACAAGGGGGAGAGACAAGTGGGGAGAGACAAGTGGGGAGAGACGGGGGGAGAGACAAGGGGGGAGAGAGACGGGAGGGGGGAGAGAGACTGAAGGGGGGGAGAGACGGGAGGGGGGAGAGACGGGAGAGGGGGGAGAGACGAGAGGGGGAGAGACAGTGGGGAGATATGGGGGGGAGAAGGGGGGTGGGAGGGACCGGAGTGGGGGGGGAGAGACAGGAGGGGGGGAGAAACGGGAGAGGGGGGAGAGAGATGGGAGAGGGGGAGAGAGACGGGAGAGGGAGAGAGATGGGGAGAAGAGATGGGAGACTGGGGAGAGACAGGAGAGACGTGAGAGAGGGGGGGGGGGAGAGACCGGAGAGGGGGAGGAGAGACCGGGGGGGGGGGGAGACTGGAGTGGAGGGGGGAAGAGATGGGAGAGGGATAGAGATGGGGGAGAGAGACAGGACAGGGGGGAGAAACGGGAGAGGAGGAGAGAGACGGGAGGGGGGGAGGGATGGGAGAGGGAGAGAGATGGGGAGGAGAGATGGGAGAGACGGGAGAGGAGGAGAGAGACAGGAGAGGAGGAGAGAGACGGGAGAGGAGGGGAGAGACGGGAGAGGAGGGGAGAGACGGGAGGGGTGAGAGACGGGAGGGGTGAGAGACGGGAGGGGGGGAGAGACGGGAGGGGGGAGAGACGGGAGAGGGGGGGAGAGACGGGAGGGGGAGAGACGGGAGAGAAGGGGGAGAGAAGGGGGGGAGAGAACGGAGAGGGCGAGGAGAGACCGGAGTGGGGGGGGGGAGAGACAGGAGTGGGGGGGAGAGACGGGAGAGGAAGAGAGATGGGGGGAGAGACAGGAGAGGGGGGAGAAACGGGAGAGGAGGAGAGAGACATGAGATGGGGGGAGGGATGGGAGAGGGAGAGAGATGGGGAGGAGAGATGGGAGAGACGGGAGAGGAGGAGAGAGACAGGAGAGGAGGAGAGAGACGGGAGAGGAGGGGAGAGACGGGAGAGACGGGAGGGGGGCGAGACGGGAGGGGTGAGAGACGGGAGGGGTGAGAGACGGGAGGGGGGAGAGACGGGAGGGGGAGAGACGGGAGAGGGGGGGAGAGACGGGAGGGGGAGAGACGGTGGGGAGAGACGGGAGAGAAGGGGGAGAGAAGGGGGGGGAGAGAACGGAGAGGGCGAGGAGAGACCGGAGTGGGGGGGGGGAGAGACAGGAGTTGGGGGGGGAGAGACGGGAGAGGAAGAGAGATGGGGGGAGAGACAGGAGAGGGGGGAGAGACGGGAGAGAGGGAGGAGAGAAGGCGGGGGGGAGAGTGACCGGAGAGGGGGAGGAGAGACCGGAGAGGGCGGGGAGAGACTGGAGTGGGGGGGGGGAAGAGACGGGAGAGGGATAGAGATGGGGGGGAGAGACAGGAGAGGGGGGAGAAACGGGAGAGGAGGAGAGAGACATGAGATGGGGGGAGGGATGGGAGAGGGAGAGAAATGGGGAGGAGAGATGGGAGAGGGGGGAGAGACGGGAGAGAGACGGGGGGAGAGACGGGAGAGGGGGGGAAAGACGAGAGGGGGAGAGACGGTGGGGAGAGACGGGAGAGAGGGGGAGAGAAGGGGGGGGAGAGACCGGAGTGGGGGGGGGAGAGACAGGAGTGGGGGGGGAGAGACGGGAGAGGGAGAGAGATGGGGGGGGAGACAGGAGAGTGGGGAGAAACGGGAGAGGGGGAGGAGAGACGGGGGAGGGATGGGAGAAGAGATGGGAGAGTGGGGAGAAACAGGAGAGTGGGGAGAGACGGGAGAGAGGGAGGAGAGAAGGGGGGGTGGAGAGACCGGAGAGGGGGAGAAGAGACCGGAGTGGGGAGGGGAAGAGACGGGAGAGGGATAGAGATGGGAGGGAGAGACAGGAGAGGGGGGAGAAACGGGAGAGGAGGAGAGAGACGGGAGGGGGGGAGGGATGGGAGAGGGAGAGAGATGGGGAGGAGAGATGGGAGAGACGGGAGAGGAGGAGAGAGACAGGAGAGGAGGAGAGAGACGGGAGAGGAGGGCAGAGGCGGGAGAGGAGGGGAGAGACGGGAGAGGAGGGGAGAGACGGGAGGGGTGAGAGACGGGAGGGGGGAGAGACGGGAGGGGGGAGAGACGGGAGGGGGGAGAGACGGGAGAGGGGGGGAGAGACGGGAGAGGGGGGGAGAGACGGGAGGGGGAGAGACGGTGGGGAGAGACGGGAGAGAAGGGGGAGAGAAGGGGGGGAGAGAACGGAGAGGGCGAGGAGAGACCGGAGTGGGGGGGGGAGAGACGGGAGAGGAAGAGAGATGGGGGGAGAGACAGGAGAGGGGGGAGAAACGGGAGGGGGGGAGAGACGGGAGAGAGGGAGGAGAGAAGGCGGGGGGGAGAGTGACCGGAGAGGGGGAGGAGAGACCGGAGAGGGCGGGGAGAGACTGGAGTGGGGGGGGGAAGAGACGGGAGAGGGATAGAGATGGGGGGGAGAGACAGGAGAGGGGGGAGAAACGAGAGAGGAGGAGAGAGACGGGGGGGGAGGGATGGGAGAGGGAGAGAGATGGGGAGGAGAGATGGGAGAGACGGGAGAGGAGGAGAGAGACAGGAGAGGAGGAGAGAGACGGGAGAGGAGGGGAGAGACGGGAGAGGAGGGGAGAGACGGGAGAGGAGGGGAGAGACGGGAGGGGTGAGAGACGGGAGGGGTGAGAGACGGGAGGGGGGAGAGACGGGAGGGGGGAGAGACGGGAGGGGGGAGAGACGGGAGGGGGGAGAGACGGGAGAGGGGGGGAGAGACGGGAGAGGGGGGGAGAGACGGGAGAGGGGGGAGAGACGGGAGGGGGAGAGACGGTGGGGAGAGACGGGAGAGAAGGGGGAGAGAAGGGGGGGGGAGAGAACGGAGAGGGCGAGGAGAGACCGGAGTGGGGGGGGGAGAGACAGGAGTGGGGGGGCGAGAGACGGGAGAGGAAGAGAGATGGGGGGAGAGACAGGAGAGGGGGGAGAGACGGGAGAGAGGGAGGAGAGAAGGCGGGGGGGAGAGTGACCGAAGAGGGCGAGGAGAGACCGGAGAGGGCGGGGAGAGACTGGAGTGGGGGGGGGGGGAAGAGACGGGAGAGGGATAGAGATGGGGGGGAGAGACAGGAGAGGGGGGAGAAACGGGAGAGGAGGAGAGAGACATGAGATGGGGGGAGGGATGGGAGAGGGAGAGAGATGGGGAGGAGAGATGGGAGAGGGGGGAGAGACGGGAGAGAGACGGGGGGAGAGACGAGAGAGTGGGGAGAGACGGGAGAGGGGGGAAAGACGAGAGGGGGAGAGACGGTGGGGAGAGACGGGAGAGAGGGGGGAGAGAAGGGGGGAGAGAGGGGGGAGAGAAGGGGGAGAGAAGGGGGGGAGAGACCGGAGTGGGGGGGGAGAGACAGGAGTGGGGGGGGAGAGACGGGAGAGGGGGGAGAGACTGGAGAGGGGGGAGAGACTGGAGAGGGAGAGACGGGGAGAGAGACGGGGAGACGGGAGAAGGGGGGAGAGAGATGGAAGAGGGGGAGAGACGGAAGGGGGGAGAGACGGAAGGGGGGGAGAGACTGGAGGGGGTGAGACTGGAGGGGGAAGAGACGGGGGGAGGGGGGTAGAGAAGAGAGAGACGAGAGGGGGAGAGACTGGAGGGGGGGAGAGACGGGGAGAGACTGTAGGGGGGGAGAGACGGGGAGAGATGGGGGGGAGAGATGGGAGAGGGGGAGAGAGACGAGAGGGGGAGAGACGAAGGGGGGAGAGGCGAGGGGGGGGAGAGGCGAGGGGGGAGAGGCGAGGGGGGGAGAGGCGAGGGGGGGAGAGGCGAGGGGGGGAGAGGCGAGGGGGGGGAGACAAGAGAGGAGGGAGAGACAAGAGAGGAGGGAGAGACAAGAGGGGGGACAGACAAGGGGGGAGAGACAAGTGGGGGAGAGACAAGGGGGGGAGAGACAAGGGGGGGAGAGACAAGGGGGGGAGAGACAAGGGGGGAGAGACGGGGGGAGAGACGAGGGGGAGAGACAAGGGGGAGAGACAAGGGGGGAGAGAGACGGGAGGGGGGAGAGAGACTGAAGAGGGGGGGAGAGACGGGAGGGGGGAGAGACGGGAGAGGGGGGAGAGACGAGAGGGGGAGAGACAGTGGGGAGAGATGGGGGGGGAGAAGGGGGGTGGGAGGGACCGGAGTGGGGGGGGAGAGACAGGAGAGGGGGACAAACGGGAGAGGGGGGGAGAGACGGGAGAGGGGGAGAGAGACGGGAGAGGGGGAGAGAGACGGGAGAGGGAGAGAGATGGGGAGAAGAGATGGGAGACTGGGGAGAGACAGGAGAGATGTGAGAGAGGGGGGGGGAGAGACCGGAGAGGGGGAGGAGAGACCGGAGGGGGGGGGGGAGACTGGAGTGGGGGGGGAAGAGATGGGAGAGGGATAGAGATGGGGGAGAGAGACAGGACAGGGGGGAGAAACGGGAGAGGAGGAGAGAGACGGGAGAGGGGGGGAGGGATGGGAGAGGGAGAGAGATGGGGAGGAGAGATGGGAGAGACGGGAGAGGAGAGAGACGGGAGAGGAGGGGAGAGACGGGAGAGGAGGGGAGAGACGGGAGAGGAGGGGAGAGACGGGAGGGGTGAGAGACGGGAGGGGTGAGAGACGGGAGGGGGGAGAGACGGGAGGGGGGAGAGACGGGAGGGGGGAGAGACGGGAGAGGGGGAGAGACGGGAGAGGGGGGGAGAGACGGGAGGGGGAGAGACGGTGGGGAGAGACGGGAGAGAAGGGGGGGGAGAGACCGGAGAGGGCGAGGAGAGACCGGAGTGGGGGGGGGGAGAGACAGGAGTGGGGGGGGGGGAGAGACAGGAGTGGGGGGGGGAGAGACGGGAGAGGGGGGAGAGACAGGAGAGGGGGGAGAAACGGGAGGGGGGGGAGAGACGGGAGAGAGGGAGGAGAGAAGGCGGGGGGGAGAGTGACCGGAGAGGGGGAGGAGAGACCGGAGAGGGCGGGGAGAGACTGGAGTGGGGGGGGGGGAGAAACGGGAGAGGGATAGAGATGGGGGGGAGAGACAGGAGAGGGGGGAGAAACGGGAGAGGAGGAGAGAGACGGGAGAGGGGGGGAGGGATGGGAGAGGGAGAGAGATGGGGAGGAGAGATGGGAGAGACGGGAGAGGAGGAGAGAGACGGGAGAGGAGGAGAGAGACGGGAGAGGAGGGGAGAGACGGGAGAGGAGGGGAGAGACGGGAGGGGTGAGAGACGGTGGGGAGAGACGGGAGAGAGGGGGAGAGACAGGAGAGGGGGGAGAAACGGGAGGGGGGGGAGAGACGGGAGAGAGGGAGGAGAGAAGGGAGGGGGGAGAGAAGGGAGGGGGAGAGACGGGAGGGGGAGAGACGGGAGGGGGGAGAGACGGGGGGGGGTGGAGAGACGAGAGGGGGAGAGAGACGAGAGGGGGAGAGACAGTGGGGAGAGACGAGAGAGCGGGGGGAGAGAAGAGGGGGGGGAGAGACCAGAGAGGGCGAGGAGAGACGGGAGAGGGGGGAGAGACTGGAGAGGGGGGAGAGACTGGAGAGGAGGAGGGGGGGAGAGACGGGAGAGGGAGAGACGGGAGAGGGGGAGAGGGGGAGAGAGACGGGGGAGACGGGAGAAGGGGGGAGAGAGATGGAAGAGGGGGAGAGACGGAAGGGGGGAGAGACGGAAGGGGGGGAGAGACTGGAGGGGGTGAGACTGGAGGGGGAAGAGACGGGGGGAGGGGGGTAGAGAAGAGAGAGACGAGAGGGGGAGAGACTGGAGGGGGGGAGAGACGGGGAGAGACTGTAGGGGGGGAGAGACGGGGAGAGATGGGGGGAGAGATGGGAGAGGGGGAGAGAGACGAAAGGGGGAGAGTCGAAGGGGGGAGAGGCGAGGGGGGAGAGGTGAGGGGGGGAGAGGCGAGGGGGGAGAGGCGAGGGGGGAGAGACAAGAGAGGAGGGAGAGACAAGAGAGGAGGGAGAGACAAGAGAGGAGGGAGAGACAAGAGGGGGGACAGACAAGGGGGGGAGAGACAAGTGGGGGAGAGACAAGGGGGAGAGACAAGTGGGGAGAGACGGGGGGAGAGACAAGGGGGGAGAGACGGGGGGAGAGACAAGGGGGGAGAGAGACGGGAGGGGGGAGAGAGACTGAAGGGGGGAGAGACGGGAGGGGGAGAGACGGGAGAGGGGGGAGAGACGAGAGGGGGAGAGACAGTGGGGAGATATGGGGGGGAGAAGGGGGGTGGGAGGGACCGGAGTGGGGGGGGAGAGACAGGAGGGGGGGAGAAACGGGAGAGGGGGGGAGAGAGATGGGAGAGGGGGAGAGAGACGGGAGAGGGAGAGAGATGGGGAGAAGAGATGGGAGACTGGGGAGAGACAGGAGAGACGTGAGAGAGGGAGGGGGGGGGAGAGACCGGAGAGGGGGAGGAGAGACCGGAGGGGGGGGGGAGACTGGAGTGGAGGGGGGAAGAGATGGGAGAGGGATAGAGATGGGGGAGAGAGACAGGACAGGGGGGAGAAACGGGAGAGGAGGAGAGAGACGGGAGAGGGGGGGAGGGATGGGAGAGGGAGAGAGATGGGGAGGAGAGATGGGAGAGACGGGAGAGGCGGAGAGAGACAGGAGAGGAGGAGAGAGACGGGAGAGGAGGGGAGAGACGGGAGAGGAGGGGAGAGACGGGAGGGGTGAGAGACGGGAGGGGTGAGAGACGGGAGGGGTGAGAGACGGGGGAGAGACGGGAGGGGGGAGAGACGGGAGAGGGGGGGAGAGACGGGAGGGGGAGAGACGGTGGGGAGAGACGGGAGAGAAGGGGGAGAGAAGGGGGGGAAGAGACCGGAGAGGGCGAGGAGAGACCGGAGTGGGGGGGGGGAGAGACAGGAGTGGGGGGGGGAGAGACGGGAGAGGAAGAGAGATGGGGGGAGAGACAGGAGAGGGGGGAGAAACGGGGGGGGGGGGAGACGGGAGAGAGGGAGGAGAGAAGGCGGGGGGGAGAGTGACCGGAGAGGGGGAGGAGAGACCGGAGAGGGCGGGGAGAGACTGGAGTGGGGGGCGGGGGAAGAGACGGGAGAGGGATAGAGATGGGGGGGAGAGACAGGAGAGGGGGAGAAACGAGAGAGGAGGAGAGAGACGGGAGGGGGGGGAGGGATGGGAGAGGGAGAGAGATGGGGAGGAGAGATGGGAGAGACGGGAGAGGTGGAGAGAGACGGGAGAGGAGGAGAGAGACGGGAGAGGAGGGGAGAGACGGGAGAGGAGGGGAGAGACGGGAGAGGAGGGGAGAGACGGGAGGGGTGAGAGACGGGAGGGGGGAGAGACGGGAGGGGGGAGAGACGGGAGAGGGGGGGAGAGACGGGAGGGGGAGAGACGGTGGGGAGAGACGGGAGAGAAGGGGGAGAGAAGGGGGGGGAGAGAACGGAGAGGGCGAGGAGAGACCGGAGTGGGGGGGGTGGAGAGACAGGAGTGGGGGGGGGAGAGACGGGAGAGGAAGAGAGATGGGGGGAGAGACAGGAGAGGGGAGAGAAACGGGAGGGGGGGGAGAGACGGGAGAGAGGGAGGAGAGAAGGCGGGGGGGAGAGTGACCGGAGAGGGGGAGGAGAGACCGGAGAGGGCGGGGAGAAACTGGATTGGGGGGGGGGGAAGAGACGGGAGAGGGATAGAGATGGGGGGGAGAGACAGGAGAGGGGGGAGAAACGAGAGAGGAGGAGAGAGACGGGGGGGGGAGGGATGGGAGAGGGAGAGAGATGGGGAGGAGAGATGGGAGAGACGGGAGAGGAGGAGAGAGACAGGAGAGGAGGGGAGAGACGGGAGAGGAGGGGAGAGACGGGAGGGGTGAGAGACGGGAGGGGTGAGAGACGGGAGGGGTGAGAGACGGGGGGGGGGAGAGACGGGAGGGGGGAGAGACGGGAGAGGGGGGGAGAGACGGGAGGGGGAGAGACGGGAGAGAAGGGGGAGAGAAGGGGGGGGAGAGAACGGAGAGGGCGAGGAGAGACCGGAGTGGGGGGGGGGAGAGACAGGAGTGGGGGGGGAGAGACGGGAGAGGAAGAGAGATGGGGGGAGAGACAGGAGAGGGGGGAGAAACGGGAGAGGAGGAGAGAGACATGAGATGGGGGGAGGGATGGGAGAGGGAGAGAGATGGGGAGGAGAGATGGGAGAGACGGGAGAGGAGGAGAGAGACAGGAGAGGAGGAGAGAGACGGGAGAGGAGGGGAGAGACGGGAGAGACGGGAGGGGGGAGAGACGGGAGGGGTGAGAGACGGGAGGGGTGAGAGACGGGAGGGGTGAGAGACGGGAGGGGGGAGAGACGGGAGAGGGGGGGAGAGACGGGAGGGGGAGAGACGGGGGGGAGAGACGGGAGAGAAGGGGGAGAGAAGGGGGGGGAGAGAACGGAGAGGGCGAGGAGAGACCGGAGTGGGGGGGGGGGAGAGACAGGAGTTGGGGGGGGAGAGACGGGAGAGGAAGAGAGATGGGGGGAGAGACAGGAGAGGGGGGAGAGACGGGAGAGAGGGAGGAGAGAAGGCGGGGGGGAGAGTGACCGGAGAGGGGAAGGAGAGACCGGAGAGGGCGGGGAGAGACTGGAGTGGGGGGGGGGGAAGAGACAGGAGAGGGATAGAGATGGGGGGGAGAGACAGGAGAGGGGGGAGAAACGGGAGAGGAGGAGAGAGACATGAGAGGGGGGGGAGGGATGGGAGAGGGAGAGAGATGGGGAGGAGAGATGGGAGAGGGGGGAGAGACGGGAGAGAGACGGGGGGAGAGACGGGAGAGGGGGGGAAAGACGAGAGGGGGAGAGACGGTGGGGAGAGACGGGAGAGAGGGGGGAGAGAAGGGGGGGGAGAGACCGGAGTGGGGGGGGGAGAGACAGGAGTGGGGGGGGAGAGACGGGAGAGGGAGAGAGATGGGGGGGGAGACAGGAGAGTGGGGAGAAACGGGAGAGGGGGAGGAGAGACGGGGGAGGGATGGGAGAAGAGATGGGAGAGTGGGGAGAAACAGGAGAGTGGGGAGAGACGGGAGAGAGGGAGGAGAGAAGGGGGGGTGGAGAGACCGGAGAGGGGGAGAAGAGACCGGAGTGGGGAGGGGAAGAGACGGGAGAGGGATAGAGATGGGAGGGAGAGACAGGAGAGGGGGGAGAAACGGGAGAGGAGGAGAGAGACGGGAGGGGGGGGAGGGATGGGAGAGGGAGAGAGATGGGGAGGAGAGATGGGAGAGACGGGAGAGGAGGAGAGAGACAGGAGAGGAGGAGAGAGACGGGAGAGGAGGGGAGAGGCGGGAGAGGAGGGGAGAGACGGGAGAGGAGGGGAGAGACGGGAGGGGTGAGAGACGGGAGGGGGGAGAGACAGGAGGGGGGAGAGACGGGAGGGGGGAGAGACGGGAGAGGGGGGGAGAGACGGGAGAGACGGGAGGGGGAGAGACGGTGGGGAGAGACGGGAGAGAAGGGGGAGAGAAGGGGGGGGAGAGAACGGAGAGGGCGAGGAGAGACCGGAGTGGGGGGGGGGAGAGACAGGAGTGGGGGGGCGAGAGACGGGAGAGGAAGAGAGATGGGGGGAGAGACAGGAGAGGGGGGAGAGACGGGAGAGAGGGAGGAGAGAAGGCGGGGGGGAGAGTGACCGAAGAGGGGGAGGAGAGACCGGAGAGGGCGGGGAGAGACTGGAGTGGGGGGGGGGGAAGAGACGGGAGAGGGATAGAGATGGGGGGGAGAGACAGGAGAGGGGGGAGAAACGGGAGAGGAGGAGAGAGACATGAGATGGGGGGAGGGATGGGAGAGGGAGAGAGATGGGGAGGAGAGATGGGAGAGGGGGGAGAGACGGGAGAGAGACGGGGGGAGAGACGAGAGAGTGGGGAGAGACGGGAGAGGGGGGGAAAGACGAGAGGGGGAGAGACGGTGGGGAGAGACGGGAGAGAGGGGGGAGAGAAGGGGGGAGAGAAGGGGGGAGAGAAGGGGGGAGAGAAGGGGGGAGAGAAGGGGGGGAGAGACCGGAGTGGGGGGGGGAGAGACAGGAGTGGGGGGGAGAGACGGGAGATGGAGAGAGATGGGGGGGGAGACAGGAGAGTGGGGAGAAACGGGAGAGGGGGAGGAGAGACGGGGGGAGGGATGGGAGAAGAGATGGGAGAGTGGGGAGAGATGGGAGAGTGGGGAGAAACAGGAGAGTGGGGAGAGACGGGAGAGAGGGGAGGAGAGAAGGGGGGGTGGAGAGACCGGAGAGGGGGAGAAGAGACCGGAGTGGGGAGGGGAAGAGACGGGAGAGGGATAGAGATGGGAGGGAGAGACAGGAGAGGGGGGAGAAACGGGAGAGGAGGAGAGAGACGGGGGGGAGGGAGAGAGATGGGGAGGAGAGATGGGAGAGGGGGGAGAGACGGGAGAGAGGGGAGAGACGGGAGAGTGGGGAGAGACGGGAGAGTGGGGAGAGACGGGAGAGGAGGAGAGAGATGGGGGGAGAGACGGGAGGGGGGGAGAGACGGGAGTGGGGAGAGACGGGAGTGGGGAGAGACGGGAGAGACGGGAGAGGGGGGGAGAGACGGGAGTGGGGAGAGACGGGAGGGGGGAGAGACGGGAGGGGGGGGAGAGACGGGAGAGGGGGGAGAGACGGGAGAGGGAGAGAGATGGGGAGAAGAGATGGGAGACTGGGGAGAGATGGGAGACTGGGGAGAGACGGGAGAGACGTGAGAGAGGGAGGAGAGGGGGGGGGGAGAGACCGGAGAGGGGGAGGAGAGACCGGAGTGGGGGGGGTAGAGACGGGAGAGGAGGAGAGAGACGGAAGGGGGGGGAGAGACTGGAGGGGGACAGAGGTGGGAGAGACAGGGGAGAGACGGGAGAGACGGGAGAGGTGGGAGAGACGGGAGAGGGGGGAGAGACGGGGAGAGACGAGGGGGGAGAGACGAGGGGGGTGAGACGGGAGGGGGGAGAGAGACGGGAGGGGGGGAGAGAGAGACGGGAGGGGGGGAGAGAGAGATGGGAGGGGGGAGAGACGAGGGGGGAGAGACGGGAGAGGGGGGAGAGACGGGGAGAGATGAGGGGGGTGAGACGGGAGGGGGGAGAGAGACGGGAGGGGGGAGAGAGACTGGAGGGGGGGAGAGAGACGGGAGGGGGGAGAGATGGGAGAGATGGGAGAGGGGGGGAGAGACGGGAAGGGAGAGACGGGGAGAGACGGGAAGGGAGAGACGGGGAGAGACGAGGGGGGAGAGACGGGGGGGAGAAACGAGGGGGAGAGACGGGGGGGAGAAACGAGGGGGAGAAACGGTGGGGAGAGACGGGAGAGAGGGGGGAGAGAAGGGGGAGAGAGGGGGGAGAGAGGGGGGAGAGAAGGGGGAGAGAAGGGGGAGAGACTGGAGTGGGGGGGAGAGACTGGAGTGGGGGGGAGAGACTGGAGTGGGGGGGAGAGACGGGAGAGGGAGAGAGATGGGGAGAGAGATGGGGGAGAGACGGGAGAGGGAGAGAGATGGGGGGGAGAGATGGGGGGGGGAGAGACAGGAGGGGGGGAGAGACGGGAGAGGAGGGGAGAGACGGGAGAGGAGGGGAGAGACGGGGCGGAGAGACGGGAGAGGGGAGGAGAGACGGGGGGCTGAGATGGGAGGGGGGAGAGACGGGAGGGGGAGAGACGGGGCGGAGAGACGGGAGGGGGGAGAAACGGGAGGGGGAGAAACGGGGGGGGAGAGACGGGAGGGGGGGGAGAGACGGGAGGAGGGGGAGAGACGGGAGGGGGGGGAGAGACGGGAGGGGGGGAGAGACCGGAGAGGAGGAGACAGACGGAAGAGGGGGGGAGAGACTGGAGGGGGAGAGATGGAGGAGGGGGAGAGATGGGGGGAGGGGGAGAGATGGGGTAGGGGGAGAGATGGGGGGAGGGGGAGAGATGGGGGGAGGGGGAGAGATGGGGGGAGGGGGTAGAGAAGGGAGAGACGAGATGGGGGAGAGACAGGAGGGGGGAAGAGATGGGAGGGGGAGAGACGGGGGAGAGACGGGAGGGGGGGGAGAGATGGGAGAGACGGGGGGGTGAGATGGGAGGGGGGAGAGACGGGGCGGAGACGGGAGAGGGGGGAGAGACAGGAGAGGGGGGAGAGATGGGGGGGGAGAGACGGGAGAGGAGGAGAGAGATGGAAGAGGGGGGGAGAGACTAGAGGGGGTGAGACTGGAGGGGGAGAGATGGGGGGAGGGGGGAGAGGGGAGAGATGGGGGAGGGGGGAGAGATGGGGAGGGGGTAGAGAAGGGAGAGACGAGATGGGGTAGAGAAGGGAGAGACGAGATGGGGGAGAGACGGGAGGGGGAGAGACAGGAGGGGAGAGAGACGGGGGGAGAGACGGGGGGAGAGACGGGGGAGAGACGGGAGAGAGACGGGAGAGGGGGGGAGAGACGGGAGAGGGGGGGAGAGACGGGAGAGGGGGGAGAGATGGGAGGTGGGGAGAGATGGGAGAGGAGGAGAGAGACGGAAGAGGGGGGGAGAGACTGGAGGGGGTGAGACTGGAGGGGGGAGAGATGGGGGAGGGTGTAGAGAAGGGAGAGACGAGATGGGGAGAGACTGGAGGGGGCAGAGACTGGAGGGGGAGAGATGGGGACAGACGGGGGAGAGATGGGGGGAGAGACTGGAGAGGGGGGAGAGACGGGGGAGAGAGGATGAGAGGGGGAGAGAGGATGAGAGGGGGAGAGAGGATGAGAGGGGGAGAGAGATGGGGAGGGACAGCAGGAGAGAGCGAAAAAGAAAGGGAGACAGAGGGCAGGGGAAGAGAGAGAGGGAGAGAGAGAAATGAAAGAAAGGGCAGAGACAGAGAGCAAGAGGGAAGAGGAGAAAGGGAGAAAGAGAAAGAAAGGAAAGAAAGGTGGAAAAGGGAGAGAAAGAGAGAGAAAGTCAGAGAGACAGAGAGAGAGAGTCAGACAGAGAGAGAGAGAGAGAGAGAGAAAGTCAGAGAGTCAGAGAGACAGAGAGAGAGAGTCAGACACAGAGAGAGAGAGAGAGAGAGAGAGAGAAAGTCAGAGAGTCAGAGAGACAGAGAGAGAGACAATGAAAACACTTCCAGTTCACCCCCTCCCGCTCCCTCCGTCCCCGTCCCCCTCCCGCTCCGTCCCCTCCCTCCCTCCCTCCCCGGCCCCCCCGGTCACTCACCGAGCCGTGGGCGAAGGCTCCGACCACCAGCACGGCAGCGTCTGCCTCGGGCACGAGGGAGGCCGGCTGCACGGCCTCGCCGGCGTGGAAGCTGGTCCCGATCTTCGGGCAGCCCACGGGGAGGTAGTCCGTCACCGGGTTCCTGATCACCTGCCGGTACACGGGACGGCTCAGCGACGGGACCCTTCGGCCCTGCAGGGGGCTGCTAGCCCCGGCCCGGCCCCCGCGGCCTCTCCACTCCCCGCACCCACCCCCCCGGGGCTGCTCCTATCTGCCCCCACCTTTCAGACTCCCAACGCTCTCTGCGTGAAAAAAATTTGCTCCAAAATTACCCCCCACCCGACCTTCAGCGCCCAGTTCTGTCAGACATTTCCCCCACCCCCCCCGGGGGAGAAAGATACGGCTGTCGAACCTACCTGTGCCTCTCAGGAATCTCCATCAGGTCTCCCCTCGCCTACAGCCCTCCCCTCCCTCCTCTACACACCTCCCCTCCTTCACCTACACCCCTCCCTGTCCCCGTCACCCCCTCACTCCCCTACACACCTACCCATCTCCCTCACCCCCTCACTCCCCTACACCCCTCCCCGTCTCCCTCATCCCCTCACTCCCCTACACCCCTCCCCGTCCCCGTCACCCCCTCACTCCCCTACACACCTCCCCATCTCCCTCACCCCCTCCCTCCCCTACACACCTCCCCTCCTTCCCCTACACCCCTCCCCGTCCCCGTCACCCCCTCACTCCCCTACACACCTCCCCATCTCCCTCACCCTCTCACTCCCCTACACACCTCCCCGTCTCCCTCACCCCCTCACTCCCCTACACACCTCCCCGTCTCCCTCACCCCCTCACTCCCCTACACCCCTCCCCGTCTCCCTCACCCCCTCACTCCCCTACACACCTCCCCGTCTCCCTCACCCCCTCACTCCCCTACACCCCTCCCCATCCCCGTCACCCCCTCACTCCCCTACACACCTCCCCATCTCCCTCACCCCCTCACTCCCCTACACCCCTCCCCGTCTCCGTCACCCCCTCCCTCCTCCCCTACACACCTCCCCATCTCCCTCACCCCCTCACTCCCCTACACCCCTCCCCGTCTCCCTCACCCCCTCACTCCCCTACACACCTCCCCTCCTTCCCCTACACCCCTCCCTGTCCCCGTCACCCCCTCCCTCCCCTACACACCTCCCCATCTCCCTCACCCCCTCCCTCCCCTACACCCCTCCCTGTCCCCGTCACCCCCTCCCTCCCCTACACACCTCCCCATCTCCCTCACCCCCTCCTTCCCCTACACCCCTCCCTGTCTCCGTCACCCCCTCCCTCCCCTACACCCCTACCCGTCCCCGTCACCCCCTCCCTCCCCTACACCCCTCCCCGTCTCCGTCACCCCCTCCCTCTCCTACACCCCTCCCCGTCTCCGTCACCTCCTCCCTCCCCTACACCCCTCCCTGTCCCCGTCACCCCCTCCCTCCCCTACACACCTCCCCATCTCCCTCACCCCCTCCTTCCCCTACACCCCTCCCTGTCCCCGTCACCCCCTCCTTCCCCTACACCCCTCCCTGTCCCCGTCACCGCCTCCCTCCCCTACACCCCAACCCGTCTCCGTCACCCCCTCCCTGTCCCAGTCACCCCCACCCTCCCCGTCTCCATCACCCCCACCCTCCCCTACACCCCTCCCCGTCTCCATCACCCCCTCCCTCCCCGTCTCCGTCACTCCCTCCCCTACACCCCTCCCCGTCTCCGTCACCTCCTCCCTCCCCTACACCCCTCCCCGTCTCCGTCACCCCCTCCCTCCCCTACACACATCCCCATCTCCGTCACCCCCTCCCTCCCCTACACCCCTCCCCGTCTCCGTCACCCCCTCCCTCCCCTATACCCCTCCCCGTCTCCATCACCCTCTCCCTCCACTACACACTTCCCCGTCCCCGTCACCCCCTCCCTCCCCTACGCCCCTCCCCGTCTCCCTAACCCCCTCACTCCCCTACACACCTCCCCGTCTCCCTCACCCCCTCCCCCCTCCCCTACACACCTCCCCGTCTCCCTCACCCCCTCCCTCCCCGTCTCCGTCACCCCCTCCCTCCCCTACACCCCTCCCCGTCCCCGTCACCCCCACCCTCCACTACACCCCTCCCCATCTCCGTCACCCCCTCCCTCCCCTACACCCCTCCCCGTCTTCGTCACCCCCTCCCTCCCCTACACCCCTCCCCGTCTCCGTCACCCCCTCCCTCCCCTATACCCCTCCCCGTCTCCATCACCCTCTCCCTCCACTACACACTTCCCCGTCCCCGTCACCCCCTCCCTCCCCTACACACCTCCCCTCCTTCCCCTACACCCCTCCCCATCCCCGTAACCCCCTCCCTCCCCTACACACCTCCCCTCCTTCCCCTACACCCCTCCCCGTCCCCGTCACCCCCTCCTTCCCCTACACCCCTCCCCGTCCCCGTCACCCCCTCCTTCCCCTACACCCCTCCCCGTCCCCGTCACCCCCTCCTTCCCCTACACCCCTCCCCGTCCCCGTCACCCCCTCCCTCCCCTACACACCTCCCCATCTCCCTCACTCCCTCACTCCCCTACACACCTCCCCTCCTTCCCCTACACCCCTCCCCGTCCCCGTCACACCCCCCTTCCCCTACACCCCTACCCGTCTCCGTCACCCCCTCCCTCCACTACACCCCTCCCTGTCCCCGTCACCCCCACCCTCCCCATCTCCATCACCCCCACCCTCCCCTACACCCCTCCCCGTCTCCGTCACCCCCTCCCTCCCCTACACACCTCCCCGTCTCCCTCACCCCCTCACTCCCCTACACACCTCCCCTCCTTCCCCTACACCCCTCCCCGTCCCCGTCACCCCCTCCTTCCCCTACACCCCTCCCCGTCCCCGTCACCCCCTCCTTCCCCTACACCCCTCAACGTCCCCGTCACCCCCTCCCTCCCCTACACACCTCGCCATCTCCCTCACCCCCTCACTCCCCTACACACCTCCCCTCCTTCCCCTACACCCCTCCCCGTCCCCGTCACCCCCTCCTTCCCCTACACCCCTCCCTGTCCCCGTCACCCCCTCCCTCCCCTACACCCCTACCCGTCTCCGTCACCCCCTCCCTCCACTACACCCCTCCCTGTCCCCGTCACCCCCACCCTCCCCGTCTCCATCACCCCCACCCTCCCCTACACCCCTCCCCGTCTCCGTCACCCCCTCCCTCCCCTACACACCTCCCCTCCTTCCCCTACACCCCTCCCCGTCCCCGTCACCCCCTCCCTCCCCTACACACCTCCCCTCCTTCCCCTACACCCCTCCCCGTCCCCGTCACCCCCTCCTTCCCCTACACCCCTCCCCGTCCCCGTCACCCCCTCCTTCCCCTACACCCCTCCCCGTCCCCGTCACCCCCTCCCTCCCCGACACACCTCCCCATCTCCCTCACACCCTCACTCCCCTACACACCTCCCCTCCTTCCCCTACACCCCTCCCTGCCCCATCACCCCCTCCCTCCCCTACACCCCTACCCGTCTCCGTCACCCCCTTCCTCCACTACACCCCTCCCTGTCCCCGTCACCCCCACCCTCCCCGTCTCCATCACCCCCACCCTCCCCTACACCCCTCCCCGTCTCCATCACCCCCTCCCTCCCCGTCTCCGTCACCCCCTCCCTCCCCTACACCCCTCCCCGTCTCCGTCACCCCCTCCCTCCCCGTCTCCGTCACCCCCTCCCTCCCCTACACCCCTCCCCGTCCCCGTCACCCCCTCCCTCCCCTATGCCCCTCCCCGTCTCCCTCACCCCCTCACTCCCCTACACACCTCCCCGTCTCCCTCACCCCCTCCCTCCTCCCCTACACACCTCCCCGTCTCCCTCACCCCCTCCCTCCCCGTCTCCGTCACCCCCTCCCTCCCCTACACCCCTCCCCGTCCCCGTCACCCCCTCCCTCCACTACACACTTCCCCGTCCCCGTCACCCCCACCCTCCCCGTGTCCATCACCCCCACCCTCCCCTACACCACTCCCCATCTCCGTCACCCCCTCCCTCCCCTACACCCCTCCCCATCTTCGTCACCCCCTCCCTCCCCGTCTCCGTCACCCCCTCCCTCCCCTACACCCCTCCCCGTCTCCGTCACCCCCTCCCTCCCCTATACCCCTCCCAGTCTCCATCACCCTCTCCCTCCACTACACACTTCCCCGTCCCCGTCACCCCCTCCTTCCCTTACACCCCTCCCCGTCCCCGTCACCCCCTCCTTCCCCTACACCCCTCCCCGTCCCCGTCACCCCCTCCTTCCCCTACACCCCTCCCCGTCCCCGTCACCCCCTCCCTCCCCTACACCCCTCCCCGTCTCCCTCACCCCCTCACTCCCCTACACACCTCCCCATCTCCCTCACCCCCTCACTCCCCTACACACCTCCCCATCTCCCTCACCCCCTCACTCCCCTACACACCTCCCCTCCTTCCCCTACACCCCTCCCTGTCCCCGTCACCCACACCCTCCCCGTCTCCATCACCCCCACCCTCCCCTACACCCCTCCCAGTCTCCGTCACCCCCTCCCTCCCCGTCTCCGTCACCCCCTCCCTCCCCTACACCCCTCCCCATCTCCGTCACCCCCTCCCTCCCCTACACCCATCCCCGTCACCGTCACCCCCTCCCTCCCCTACACCCCTCCCCGTCTCCGTCACCCCCTCCCTCCCCTATACCCCTCCCCGTCTCCATCACCCTCTCCCTCCACTACACACTTACCCGTCCCCGTCACCCCCTCCCTCCCCTACGCCCCTCCCCGTCTCCCTCACCCCCTCACTCCCCTACACACCTCCCCGTCTCCCTCACCCCCTCCCTCCTCCCCTACACACCTCCCCGTCTCCCTCACCCCCCCCCTCCCCGTCTCCGTCACCCCCTCCCTCCCCTACACCCCTCCCCGTCCCCGTCACCCCCTCCCTCCACTACACACTTCCCCGTCCCCGTCACCCCCACCCTCCCCGTCTCCATCACCCCCACCCTCCCCTACACCCCTCCCCGTCTCCGTCACCCCCTCCCTCCCCTACACCCCTCCCTGTCTTCGTCACCCCCTCCCTCCCCGTCTCCGTCACCCCCTCCCTCCCCTACACCCCTCCCCATCTCCGTCACCCCCTCCTTCCCCTACACCCCTCCCCGTCCCCGTCACCCCCTCCCTCCCCTACACACCTCCCCATCTCCCTCACCCCCTCCCTCCCCTACACACCTCCCCATCTCCCTCACCCCCTCCCTCCCCTACACACCTCCCCTCCTTCCCCTACACCCCTCCCCGTCTCCCTCACCCCCTCACTCCTCCCCTACACACCTCCCCGTCTCCCTCACCCCCTCCCTCCTCCCCTACACACCTCCACGTCTCCCTCACCCCCTCCCTCCCCTACACACCTCCGCTCCTTCCAATACACCCCTCCCCGTCCCCGTCACCCCCTCCCTCCCCTACACACTTCCCCGTCCCCGTCACCCCCTCCCTCCCCTACACACCTCCCCGTCTCCCTCACCTCCTCCCTCCCCTACACACCTCCCCATCTCCCTCACCCCCTCCCTCCCCGTCTCCATCACCCCCACCCTCCCCTACACCCCTCCCCGTCTCCGTCACCCCCTCCCTCCCCTACACCCCTCCCCGTCTCCGTCACCCCCTCCCTCCCCTACACCCCTCCCCGTCTCCGTCACCCCCTCCCTCCCCTATACCCCTCCCCGTCTCCATCACCCTCTCCCTCCACTACACACTTCCCCGTCACCCCCTCCCTCCCCTACGCCCCTCCCCGTCTCCGTCACCCCCTCACTCCCCTACACACCTCCCCGTCTCCGTCACCTCCTCCCCGTCTCCGTCACCCCCTCCCTCCCCTACACACCTCCCCGTCTCCATCACCCCCTCCCTCCCCTACACACCTCCCCGTCCCCCCCTCACTCCCCTACACACCTCCCCTCCTTCCCCTACACCCCTCCCCGTCCCCGTCACCCCCTCCTTCCCCTACACCCCTACCCGTCTCCGTCACCCCCTCCCTCCACTACACACTTCCCCGTCCCCCCCTCCCTCCCCTACACCCCTCCCCGTCCCCGTCACCCCCACCCTCTCCGTCTCCATCACCCCCACCCTCCCCTACACCCCTCCCCGTCCCCGTCACCCCCACCCTCCCCTACACCCCTCCCCGTCTCCGTCACCCCCTCTCTCCCCTCCCCTGCCCCTCTGCCCGTCTCCGTCACCCCCTCCCAGTCTCCGTCACCCCCTCTCTCCCCTCCCTGCCCCTCTGCCCGTCTCACGTACCTTGAGGAGTTTCTGGGGTCCGTCAGCCGCCCTGACGCTCAGCTTGTGGAGGAGCTGGACTGTGGAGGGAGGAGGGAGGAGGGAGGAGGAGGAGAGAGGGGAGGGAGAGTTAGCTCGGGCGACGACAGGCACCGCCACGACCCGCGGCGACCGGACTCGGCCGAGGGCACTCACCCATGAGCCCGCAGAAGCGGTCGAAGGTGCGGGGCACGCGGGTCTGGGGGTGGATTTCGATCAGGACGTTGCGCTGCGTGTGGACGTAGACCTGGAGTAGGCCGGCGCGGTTCAGCGGGCTGTCCATCAGCATCAGGAGGCTCTGTCCGCGCCGGGGGGGGCAGAGATGGGGGAGGGGAGAGGGGGGGAGGGGAGAGGGGGGAGAGAGGGGGAGAGAGGGGGAGAGAGTGGAGAGGGGAGAGAGAGGGGGGAGAGGGGAGAGAGGGGAGAGAGAGGGGGGAGAGAGGGGGGAGAGAGGGGGAGAGAGGGGGGAGAGAGGGGGAGGGGGGAGAGAGGGGAGAGAGGGGGGAGGGGGGAGAGAGGGGGAGAGAGGGGGAGAGAGGGGGAGAGAGGGGGAGAGAGGGGGAGAGAGGGGGGAGAGAGGGGGAGAGAGGGGGGAGAGGGGGGAGGGGGAGAGAGGGGAGAGAGGGGGAGGGGGGGAGAGGGGGGAGGGGGAGAGAGGGGGGAGGGGGGAGAGAGGGGAGAGAGGGGGGAGGGGGGAGAGAGGGGGAGAGAGGGGGGAGAGGGGAGAGAGCGGGGAGGGGGGAGAGAGCGGGGAGGGGGGAGAGAGGGGGAGAGAGGGGGGAGAGTGGGGAGAGAGGGGGAGAGAGGGGGGAGGGGGGGAGGGGGGAGAGGGGGAGAGGGGGGAGAGGGGGGAGAGGGGGAGAGAGGGGGAGAGGGGGAGAGAGGGGGAGAGAGGGGAGAGGGGGGAGAGGGGGAGAGAGGGGAGAGAGAGGGGGAGAGAGGGCAGAGATGGGGGAGGGGAGAGGGCGGAGAGGGGGGAGAGGGGAGAGAGGGCAGAGATGGGGGAGGGGAGAGAGGGGAGAGAGGGGAGAGAGAGGGAGGGGGAGAGAGGGGGAGAGAGGGGGAGAGAGGGGGGAGAGAGGGGGAGAGAGGGGGAGAGAGGGGGAGAGGGGGGAGGGGGGAGGGGGGAGAGGGGAGAGGGGAGAGAGAGGGGGAGAGAGGGGGAGAGAGGGGGAGAGATGGGGAGAGATGGGGAGAGAGGGGGAGAGAGGGGGAGAGAGATGGAGAGAGGGGGAGAGAGGGGGAGAGAGGGGGAGAGAGGGGGAGAGAGGGGGAGAGAGGGGGAGAGAGGGGGAGAGAGGGGGAGAGGGGAGAGAGGGGAGAGAGGGGAGAGAGAGGGAGGAGAGAGGGGAGGGGGAGAGGGGGAGAGAGGGGGAGAGAGGGGGAGAGGGGGAGAGAGGGGAGAGAGGGGAGAGAGGGGAGAGAGAGGGCAGAGATGGGGGAGGGGAGAGGGGAGAGAGGGGGGAGAGAGGGCAGAGATGGGGGAGGGGAGAGGGGAGAGAGGGGGGAGAGAGGGCAGAGATGGGGGAGGGGAGAGAGGGGGAGGGGGGAGAGAGGGGGGAGAGGAGGGAGAGGGGGGAGAGGGGTGAGAGGGGGGAGAGGGGGAGAGGGGGAGAGGGGGGAGAGGGGGGAGAGAGGAGAGAGAGAGGAGAGAGGGGGAGAGAGGGGAGAGAGGGGGAGAGAGGGGAGAGAGGGGAGAGAGGGGGGAGAGAGGGCAGAGATGGGGAGGGGAGAGGGGGGGAGAGGGGAGAGAGGGGGGAGAGAGGGCAGAGATGGGGGAGGGGAGAGGGGAGAGAGGGCAGAGATGGGGAGGGGAGAGGGGGGGAGAGGGGAGAGGGGAGAGAGGGGGGAGAGATGGGGGAGAGAGGAGTGGAGAGAGGGGGGAGAGGGGGAGAGGAGGGGAGAGGAGGGGAGAGGGGGAGAGAGAGGGGGAGAGAGGGGTAGGGGGCGGGGGGAGAGAGGGGAGGGGGAGAGAGGGGAGAGAGGGGGGGGAGGGGGAGAGAGGGGGAGAGAGGGGGGAGGGGGAGAGAGGGGAGAGAGGGGGAGGGAGAGAGGGGGGAGGGAGAGAGGGGAGAGAGGGGGGAGAGAGGGGGAGAGAGGGGGAGAGAGGGGTAGGGGGCGGGGGGAGAGGGGGGAGAGAGGGGGAAGGGAGAGAGGGGGGAGAGAGGGGAGGGGGGAGAGAGGGGGGAGAGAGTGGGAGAGAGCGGGGAGGGGACAGAGGGGGGAGGGGGAGAGAGGGGGCAGAGATGGGGGCGGGGAGGGGGGAGAGAGAGGGGGAGGGGCGGGGGGAGAGGGGGAGAGAGGGGGGAGAGGGGGGAGAGAGGGGGAGAGAGGGGGAGAGAGGGGGGAGAGAGGGGGAGAGAGGGAAGAGGGGGGAGGGGGAGAGAGGGAAGAGAGGGGGGAGGGAGAGAGGGGAGAGAGGGGGGAGGGAGAGAGGGGGGAGAGGGGGAGAGAGGGGGAGAGAGGGAGGAGGGGGAGAGAGGGGGGGAGAGAGGGGGAGAGAGGGGGAGAGAGGGGAGAGAGGGGGAGAGAGGGGAGAGAGGGGAGAGAGGGGGAGAGAGGGGGGAGAGAGCGGGGAGGGGGCAGAGTGGGAGAGAGCAGAGGGGGAGGGGGAGAGAGCAGAGGGGAGAGGGGGAGGGGGGAGAGGGGAGGGGGCAGAGGGGGAGAGAGCAGAGGGGGAGGGGGGAGGGGGAGGGTGGAGAGGCGGAGGGGGAGGGGGAGAGAGGGGGGAGGGGGCAGAGGGGGAGAGAACGGAGAGGGTGGAGGGGGAGAGAGGGGGGAAGGGGCAGAGGGGGAGAGAGCAGAGGGGGAGAGGGGGAGGGGGAGAGAGGGGGGAGGGGGGAGGGGGAGGAGAGGGGAGAGAGAGGGGGGAGAGAGGGAAGAGAGGGGAGAGAGAGGGGGGAGAGAGGGAAGAGAGGGGAGAGAGAGGGGGGAGAGAGGGAAGAGGGGGTAGAGAGGGGCGATAGAGGGGGGGGAAGGGGGGAGAGATACAGAAATACACATTATTTTCCCATACAAAACAACTCGCTCTACTTCTGGCATCATACAGACCTCTGCCAGGACCCACATTGCCTCCATCTCTCCGGGAATCCCGAACCAGCCTTGTCCAGTCTCTCTCTGGGGACCCCACCCATCCAGTGCCAGTCACATCCCCCGTGAATCGTTTCCTCCGGCTTCACCCCACCCCTCCTGCTGCAGGGAGACCCGAACGAGGCAAGATTCACCCCCCCACCGCAGTCCCACCACTTGTAACAGGACGTCCTGAGTCAGTGCCCTGACCAACGATGGCCAGCGTACCATACACCCCGACAGTATGTCTACATCCTCTCCAGCACCGTGCCCAGCTGTGTAGCAGAGGGTCTGACAGGAGCGGGAGACGGGGTCCCGGTGGGTCTGACAGGAGTGGGAGACGGGGTCCCGGTGGGTCTGACGGGAGAGGGGGCCGGGGTCCCGGTGGGTCTGATGGGAGCGGCAGACGGGGTCCCGGTGGGTCTGACGGGAGAGGGGGACGGGGTCCTGGTGGGTCTGACGGGAGAGGGGGGCGGGGTCCCAGTGGGTCTGACGGGAGGGGGGGGCGGGGTCCCGGTGGGTCTGACAAGAGGGGGAGATGGGGTCCTGGTGGGTCTGAAGGGAGCCGGTGGGTCTGACGGGAGCTGGGGACGGGGTCCCGGTGGGTCTGACGGGAGCGGGGGACAGGGTCCCGGTGGGTCTGACGGGAGCGGAAGACGGGGTCCTGGTGGGTTTAACAGGAGCAGGAGATGGGGTCCTGGTGGGTCTGAAGGGAGCGGGAGACGGGGTCCCGGTGGGTCTGACGGGAGCGGGAGACGGGGTCCCGGTGGGTCTGACGGGAGCTGGGGACGGGGTCCCGGTGGGTCTGACGGGAGAGGGGGACGGGGTCCCGGTGGGTCTGAAGGGAGCGGGGGACGGGGTCCCGGTGGGTCTGACGGGAGCTGGAGACGGGGTCCCGGTGGGTCTGACGGGAGAGGGAGACGGGGTCCCAGTGGGTCTGACGGGAACGGCGGACGGGGTCCCGGTGGGTCTGACGGGAGCGGCGGACGGGGTCCCGGTGGGTCTGACGGGAGAGGGTGGCGGGGTCCTGGTGGGTCTGACGGGAGAGGGGGGCGGGGTCCCAGTGGGTCTGACGGGGGGGCGGGGGTCCCGGTGGGTCTGACAAGAGCGGGAGATGGGGTCCTGGTGGGTCTGAAGGGAGCCGGTGGGTCTGACGGGAGCTGGGGACGGGGTCCCGGTGGGTCTGACGGGAGCGGGGGACGGGGTCCCGGTGGGTTTGACGGGAGAGGGTGGCGGGGTCCTGGTGGGTCTGACGGGAGAGGGGGGCGGGGTCCCAGTGGGTCTGACGGGGGGGCGGGGTCCCGGTGGGTCTGACAAGAGCGGGAGATGGGGTCCTGGTGGGTCTGAAGGGAGCCGGTGGGTCTGACGGGAGCTGGGGACGGGGTCCCGGTGGGTCTGACGGGAGCGGGGGACGGGGTCCCGGTGGGTTTGACGGGAGCTGGAGACGGGGTCCTGGTGGGTTTAACGGGAGCGGGAGATGGGGTCCTGGTGGGTCTGAAGGGAGCGGGAGACGGGGTCCCGGTGGGTCTGATGGGAGCGGGGGACGGGGTCCCGGTGGGTCTGACGAGAGCGGGAGACGGGGTCCCAGTGGGGTTGATGGGAGCAGGAGACGGGCTCCCGGTGGGCTTCACACAGGAGCAGAATCCTTTCCAGCTCCAGGTCTGAACCACAGTTCGACATTCAAAACCATAATACCCTCCGGGCTCGACAAGAAGCTCAGAGACCTCGGCCTTCACCCTGCCTTGTGTAGCTGGATCCTGGACTTCCTGTCCCATCGCCGGCAGGTGGTAAGAGTGGGCTCCCTCACCCCTGCCCCTCTGACTCTCAATACAGGAGCCCCTCAGGGCTGTGTCCTAAGCCCCCTCCTTTACCCTCTGTATACCCATGACTGTGTCGCCACCCACAGCTCCAATCTGCTAATTAAATTTGCTGATGACATTTGAGGTTGGCAAACCCCCCATTGACATCGATGGATCTGGGGTTGAGGGGGTGAATAGCTTTAAGTTCCTTGGCATAAACATCACCGAGGATCTCACACGGTCTGTCCACACCGGCCGTGTGGGTGAAAAGGGAACAACAGCACCTCTTTCACCTCAGACGGTTGAAGAAGTTTGGTATGGGCCCCCAGATCCTAAGAACTTTCTACAGGGGCACAATTGAGAACATCCTGAATGGCTGCATCACTGCCTGGTATGGGAACTGTATCTCCCTCAATCGCAGGACTCTGCAGAGAGTGGTGTGGACAGCCCAGCGCATCTGTAGATGTGAACTTCCCACTGTTCGGGACATTTACAGAGACGGGTGCGTGAAAAGGGCCCGAAGGATCATTGGGGACCCGAGTCACCCCCAACCACAAACTGTCCCAGCTGCTACCGTCCGGGAAACGGTACCGCAGCATAAAAGCCCGGACCGACAGGCTCCGGGACAGCTTCTTCCACCAGGCAATCAGATTCATTAATTCACACCGATACTCAACTGTACTTCTGTGTTATATTGACTGTACTGTTGTACATACTATTTATTACAAATTACTACATTTAGACATTGCAGGTTTTGATGGAGACGTAACGTAAGGATTTTTACTCCCCGTGTACGTGAAGGATGTAAGAGATAAAGTCTACTCAATTCAATTCAGTGAAGGTCTGGTGAGATCCAACGCCTCCCCACTTCCTCAGACTCAGAGACAGCACAACAACCCTACCACTCCCGGGACGATTCTCATGATGACCTCCTCCGCACCCTCTCTCCAGGGCCAGCCCACCTCCCCCTTCCGCACCCCCGGAATTCCCCAGTGAACCTCCGGCCGCAGACCGGCCTCGCCCCTCCCAAATCCCCGGCGACGAATCGCTCTCGTGTCGCCGCCGGGTGAAACCTGGCGGGGAGGGGGGGATTGTCCGAGAGTCTGGGATTGAGCATTCCAGGGCAGAGGTGAGGGAGCGTGGACTCTTCAGGGCAGGTCAATGGGCAGGCCGGTTAACGTGGGGCACGTTGGGGACGTTTTGGTCCAGTCGAGAGTCTGCCCCAGTCTGCCGGGGTTTTAGGGGAATAGCTAAAAAAAGATCTAAAAAAGACAAGCTATTTTACTGACGACCAAACTTCCTATTTAAATGAAACACCCAAAATAGAACACGACCAATGCTACTACAGTACTGTAAAACGGCGTGTTAGTTCCAAATAGTTGTCATCGGAGGAATTCATCCGGACGGAGACTGCCGTGTCCTTCTGATTGACGCTGGCACAGACACCTCCTGCAGACGACAGATGGCCTTCGCTGCCTCCTCGCTGTGTCAGACGGCCGGCCGTCGGCGCGGATCGACGGCGCCACGCAAACGCGAGCGACGGTTCGCCCGAGGCACCCAGCAGTGTCCGACAGCAAGTGCGCACGGCCCACGGTAGTTAGAAACGGCCTGGCAACGGTCGCCGGTCCCAGTTAAGGATACAGGAGCAGAATTAGGCCATTTGGCCCATCCAGTTTCCTCTAGCACATCCCTCTGCCATTTCATCATGACCGATCGATTTTTCCTCCCAGCTTCCTTCATGCCCTGACCAATCAAGAATCTATCAACCGCAGCCTTAAATTTACCTGATGACCCGGCCTCCACAGCCAACTGTGGCAACGTGGTCCACAGATTTACCGCTCTCTAGCAAAACAAATTCCTCCTCATCTCCGGTCTGAAAGGGACATCCCTCTATTCTGAGGCTGTGTCCTCTGGTCCGAGACTCCCCCACGACAGGAAACATCCTCTCCACATCCACTCTATCTATGTCCTCTGGTCCTAGACTCACCCACTACAGGAAACATCCTCTCCACATCCACTCTATCTGTGTCCTCTGGTCCGAGACTCCCCCACTACAGGAAACATCCTCTCCACATCCACTCTATCTGTGTCCTCTGGTCCGAGACTCCCCACTATAGGAAACATCCTCTCCACATCCACTCTATCTGTGTCCTCTGGTCCGAGACTCCCCACTATAGGAAACATCCTCTCCACATCCACTCTATCTGTGTCCTCTGGTCCGAGACTCCCCCCACTACAGGAAACATCCTCTCCACATCCACTCTATCTGTGTCCTCTGGTCCTAGACTCCCCCACTACAGGAAACATCCTCTCCACATCCACTCTATCTGTGTCCTCTGGTCCGAGACTCCCCCACTACAGGAAACATCCTCTCCACATCCACTCTATCTGTGTCCTCTGGTCCTAGACTCCCCCACTACAGGAAACATCCTCTCCACATCCACTCTATCTGTGTCTTCTGGTCCCAGACTCCCCCACTACAGGAAACATCCTCTCCACATCCACTCTATCTGTGCCCTCTGGTCTGAGACTCCCCCCACTACAGGAAACATCCTCTCCACATCCACTCTATCTGTGTCCTCTGGTCCTAGACTCCCCCACTACAGGAAATATCCTCTCCACATCCACTCTATCTGTGTCCTCTCGTCCTAGACTCCCCACCACAGGAAACATCCTCTCCACATCCACTCTATCTGTGTCCTCTGGTCCCAGACTCCCCCACTATAGGAAACATCCTCTCCACATCCACTCTATCTGTGCCCTCTGGTCCGAGACTCCCCCCACTACAGGAAACATCCTCCCCACATCCACTCTATCTGTGTCCTCTGGTCCTAGACTCCCCCACTACAGGAAACATCCTCCCCACATCCACTCTATCTGTGTCCTCTGGTCCGAGACTCCCCCACTACAGGAAACATCCTCTCCACATCCACTCTATCTGTGCCCTCTAGTCCTAGACTCCCCCACTACAGGAAACTACCTCTCCACATCCACTCTATCGATGCCTTTCACCATTCGAGAGGTTTCAAAGAGGTCGCCCCTCATGCTTCTGAATTCCAGCGAGTATAAGACTGCACTGTCTGAGGAAGCTTAAACAAGCATCACTCCCCACTAACATCTTAACTACGTTCTACAGAGGCGAGGTTGAGAGTGTGCTGACCTTTTGCATCACAACCTGGTACTCCAGTTGCAGTCCTGTCGACAGAAAACCCTTGCAGAGGGTGGTTAGGGGAGCGGAGAAGGTTATTGGGGTCTCCCTACCTTCTGTCCAAGACCTCTTTCAGAGTCGATGCCTCCAGAATACACGGTACATCATTAAAGACCCCTCACACCCTCTCCGTGAACTGTTTGTCCTTCTGCCATCAGGCAAACGTTACAGGAGCATCAAAACTAAAACCACAAGGCTACTACACAGCTTCCTCCCACAGGCAGTCAGACTGCTAAATAGCTGCTGTACCTGACTCTGCTTTGGACACTTTTAACCTGCAGTGGACACTTATAACTGATTTTAACTGACATGTGGCTGTTGTGTTTTACTGTTTATTGTTATGTTTATTATTTAGTTTTGCGTTTTTGTTATGTTATGATTGCACTGCCCCTGGGAAACGCTGTCTCATTCTGCCCTGCAGAGCTGATGCACGGTTAGAATGACAATAAAGTTTTTTGAATCTTGAATCTATAGGCCCAGAGCCATCAGACGCTCTTCATATGACAAGACTTTCAATCCCGGAATCATCAAGTGGTATCGCGCCCCAAATAAACAGGGAACTCCGGCTATTTTCCTGACTGGACTTTTGTCTTTGAGTTTTCCCAAATGGGCATTTGCCTCGGTTAACCGATAGCCCAAACAACCGGGACCCATGACGCATACGTACTCTGACAACTACCAGTTAGAAGAGTGGGCTGAAAGATGGCAGATGGAGTTTAATGCTGATAAATGTGAGGTGCTACATTTTGGTAGAACTAATCAAAATAGGACATACATGGTAAATGGTAGGGCATTGAAGAATGCAGTGGAACAGAGGGATCTAGGAATAATGGTGCATAGTTCCCTGAAGGTGGAATCTCATGTGGATAGGGTGGTGAAGAAAGCTCTTGGTTTGCTGGCCTTTATAAATCAGAACATTGCGTATAGGAGTTGGGATGTAATGTTGAAATTGTACAAGGCATTGGTGAGGCCAAATTTAGAGTATTGTGTACAGTTCTGGACACCGAATTATAGGAAAGATGTCAATAAAATTGAGAGAGTACAGAGGTTTACTAAAATGTTACCTGGGTTTCATCTCCCAAGTTACAGAGAAAGGTTGGACAAGTTAGGTCTTTATTCTTTGCAGCGTAGAAGGTTGAGGGGGACTTGATAGAGGTGTTTAAAATTATGAGGGGGATAGATAGAGTTGACGTGGATAGGCTTTTTCCATTGAGAGTGGGGGAGATTCAAACAAGAGGACATGAGTTGAGAGTTAAGGGGCAAAAGTTTAGGGGTAACATGAGGGGGAACTTCTTTACTCAGAGAGTGGTAGCTGTGTGGAACGAGAAGTGGTTGTGGCAGGTTCGATGTTGTCGTTTGAAGTTAAATTGGACAGATATACGGACAGGAAAGGAATGGAGGGTGATGGGCTGAGTGCAGGTCGGTGGGACTAGGTGAGAGTAAGAGTTCGACACGGACTAGAAGGGCCGAGATGGCCTGTTTCCGTGCTGTAATATCTGGTTATATGGTTACCACAGCTTATATAACCAGGAATGTAGACATAGACTCACGGGCCACTTTATGAGGGACAAGCCAATCAGGTGGCAGCAACCCAGTGTAGAAAAGCACGCCGACGTGGTCACAAGGGTCAGCTGAGTTTCAGACCAAACATCAGAACGGGGGCGGAGGGGGGAGGAAATGTGATTTAAGCCAGCAGTCCCCAACCACCGGGCCGCGGACTGGCACCGGGCCACAAAGCATGTGCTACCCATGTGAGGAAACGATATGAGTCAGCTGCACCTTTCCTCATTCCCTGTCACGAACTGTTGAACTTGAACATAGGGTTTCCAACTGTCCCGTATTTGCCAGGACATCCTGTATATTGGGCTAAATTTGTTTGTCCCATACAGGACCGCCCTTGTCCCGCATTTCCCCCGCTAAGGTAGAGCGTTCCTATGAAACCGTTCGTGTCGAAATGGCGTTAAGCGGAGAAACAATTACCATTAATTTATATGGGAAAATTTTTTCTGCGTCCCCAGACCCAAAAAATAACCTACCAAATCATAAGAAATAAAACCGAAAATAGATAACACTAACGTATAGTAAAAGCAGGAATGATATGATAAATACACAGCCTATACAAAGTAAAAATAATGTATGTACAGTATAGTCGGGAAGATGAAGGCAAAACCGATTAGTGGGGGAAAAAAATCGGAACGTACGCACACACGCACATCACATACGCACACAGGTGCCCGCGCAAGGCTTCATGGTCATGGTAGTCTTTCTTTGGGGTAAAGTGTCCCGGGATTTGACTGCGACTTTCGTCCCTTATTTGGGAGTGAGAAAGTTGGCAACCCTAACTGTAAAAAACAAGTTGAGGTGAGTTTAACCCGTCTTGAACAACCCACCGCCCCCCCCCCACCCCCAAGGTCGGCCGGTCCGCAAGAATATTGTCAATATTAAACCGGTCCACGGTGCGAGAAAGGTTGGGGGCCCCTTGATTTAAGTTGACTGTGGAACGGCTGTTGGTGCCAGATGGGGTGGTTTGAGTATCTCAGAGACCGCTGATCTTCCCGGGGTTTTCCTGATCTTCCTGGGGTCTCTAGAGTTTACAGAAAATGGCGCAGGGGAAAAAAAAAGGAAGGCAGTTCTGTGGGCAAAACTCCTTGTAAACGAGAGGGGTCACAGGAGGGCGGGAAGACTGGTTGCCGCTGATTGGACGGCGACAGTAACTCAAATAGCCGTGCTTTGCAACAGTGGCGTGTGGAAGAGCATTTCTCAACGCACGACACGTTGAACCTTGAATTAGACAGGCTACAGCAGCAGAAGACCTTGGCCATACAGCACTGCACAAAGATCTTTTGGGAAAACAAATCGGTGAAAACGTTTGCAGAGTACTGATTTCCGCACAGTGCGGTAGAAATTCGATGCTTTGCACTGTACCACTGCCCAAAAAAAAAAGACACACACAAATTTCCTGACCCATGTGAGTGATGATAAACCTGATTCTGATAGGGGTGCCTGTTGTGGTCTGAGAGTGGGAAAAGGAGGCAGGGAGAGGGGAATCGTGGTTGGGAAAAGGGGAAGGGAGAGGGAAGCACCAGGGAGACATTCTGCAATAAAACAATTGTTTGGAATCAAATGACCTTGCCCGGTGTCTCAGGGCTGGCGGTATCTGCCTCTCTGCCCCCTGTCCCACACCTCTCACGCTGCCTGGATTAGAGAGGGTACAGAGGAGATTCACCAGGATGCTGCCCGGATTAGAGAGGGTGCGGAGGAGATTCACCAGGATGCTGCCCGGATTAGAGAGGGTGCAGAGGAGATTCACCAGGATGCTGCCCGGATTAGAGAGGGTGCAGAGGAGATTCACCAGGATGCTGCCCGGATTAGAGAGGGTGCAGAGGAGATTCGCCAGGATGCTGCCCGGATTAGAGAGGGTGCAGAGGAGATTCACCGGGATGCTGCCTGGATTAGAGAGGGTGCAGAGGAGATTCGCCAGGATGCTGCCTGGATTGGAGAGGGTGCAGAGGAGATTCGCCAGGATGCTGCCTGGATTAGAGAGGGTGCAGAGGAGATTCGCCAGGATGCTGCCTGGATTAGAGAGGGTGCAGAGGAGATTCACCAGGACGCTGCCCGGATTAGAGAGGGTGCAGAGGAGATTCACCAGCATGCTGCCCGGATTAGAGAGGGTGCAGAGGAGATTCACCAGCATGCTGCCCGGATTAGAGAGGGTGCAGAGGAGATTCACCAGGATGCTGCCTGGATTAGAGAGGGTGCAGAGGAGATTCGCCAGGATGCTGCCTGGATTAGAGAGCATCTTATGAGGAGAGGTCGAGCGAGGTCAGGCGTTTGTCTTTGCAGCAAAGGATGATGGGAGGTGTCTTGACAGAAGTGTACAAGGTGATAAGAGGCACAGACAAAGCGGACAGCCCACGACTTTTTTCACGGGGAGGAAATGACCAATACGAGAAGGCATAATTTATCAGCGATTGGAAGAGAGAATGGTACTAAAAAAAGCCTTCAGCACACATATCTAGCTCGGGCACCGAAGACTTCTGCACAGTAAGGTAGTAATTTTATGTATTGCACTGTACTGCTGCCACCAAAAAATACACAAATTTTATGGCCTACGTGAGTGATGATAAACCTGATTCTGATACGGGTCTATATTGGGAAGGGGACAGGGAAGGGGGAATCATGGTGGGAAAAGGGAAGGGGAGAGGGAAGCACCAGAGAGACATTCTGTAGTGATCAATAAATCAATTTATTGCTTTATTGCTACGGTAGGAAACTTTGTCACATGGTGTGAGCAGAATTATCTGCAGTTTAATGTGAAAAAGACTAAGGAGCTGGTGGTAGATCTGAGGAGAGCTAAGGTACCGGTGACCCCTGTTTCCATCCAGGGGTCAGTGTGGACATGGTGGAGGATTACAAGTACCTGGGGATACGAATTGACAATAAACTGGACTGGTCAAAGAACACTGAGGCTGTCTACAAGAAGGGTCAGAGCTGTCTCTATTTCCTGAGGAGACTGAGGTCCTTTAACATCTGCCGGACGATGCTGAGGATGTTCTACGAGTCTGTGGTGGCCAGTGCGATCATGTTTGCTGTTGTGTGATGGGGCAGCAGGCTGAGGGTAGCAGACACCAACAGAATCAACAAACTCATTCGTAAGGCCAGTGATGTTGTGGGGATGGAACTGGACTCTCTGACGGTGGTGTCTGAAAAGAGGATGCTGTCCAAGTTGCATCCCATCTTGGTCAATGTCTCTCATCCACTACATAATGTACTGGGTGGGCACAGGAGTACATTCAGCCAGAGACTCATTCCACCGAGATGCAACACAGAGCGTCATAGGAAGTCATTCCTGCCTGTGGCCATCAAACTTTACAACTCCTCCCTTGGAGGGTCAGACACCCTGAGCCAATAGGCTGGTCCTGGACTTATTTCCTGGTATAATTTACATATTACTCTTTAATTATTTATGGTTTTATTACTACTTAATTATTTACGGTGCAACTGTAACGAAAACCAATTTCCCCGGGATCAATAAAGTATGACTATGAGTATTTGACCCTGCCTGGAGAAGAGGGGTTGGGAGAGAATACTAGCAGGAGACCTCGCCACCAAAAAAATTAATCCCCCTCGGCGCAGGCACCCCCAAGATCGCGCGAGCCATGGACCGGCTCGGCGATCACGACCCTGACCGCGAGCGAAGCCAGGAGGCAGAAGGGAGGTGCGCACGACGCCATCTCCTGCCTCGTGGTGGGGGGGGGGGGAACCGAAGAGAAGGCTGTCAAATCTCGGCGCCCGCTTGAGGGGAGAGGCCAAGGTTCGGGGGGGGTGGGGGGGGGAGCCTCCTGCGAGACGTAACCGCCACCCGCCTCCCTCCGCACCTGCTGCCGCGCATTTCTACTCCACGGACGTACAGGTCAGGCCCGTATGAGCGGTTTGTTCGGGCACTACTTACCGTGTGTGCAAAGTAATACATCACAAATCTCGGGGTTGATTCTTTTTTTAAAATCAGGCGTTCCACACTTCCGGGGAACATGTCCACAGGGTTAAGCGGGGCCTTAAGTCTTTATAACTTGGAGGGCATTGCAGAGGATCAGAGGGATCTCGGGGTGCGTGTCCGTAAGACGCTCAGAGCTGTTACGCAGGTTGACAGCGTTGTTAGGAACGCGTATGGTGTGTTGGCGTTCATCAGCCATGGGATTGACTTCAGGAGCCGTGAGGTGACGTTATAGCTATTGGACCCCAGTTGTTTACAATATATATTAATGACTTAGTCGAGGGAATTAAATGCAGCATCTCCGAGTTTGCGGATGACACGAAGCTGGGCGGCAGTGTTAGCTGTGAGGAGGATGCTAAGAGGATGCAGGGTGACTTGGATAGGTTGGGTGAGTGGGCAAATTCATGGCAGATGCAGTTTAATGTGGATAAATGTGAAGTTATCCACTTTGGTGGCAAGAACAGGAAAACAGATTATTATCTGAATGGTGGCCGATTAGGAAAAGGGGAGGTGCAACGAGACCTGGGTGTCATTATACACCAGTCATTGAAAGTGGGCATGCAGGTACAGCAGGCGGTGAAAAAGGCGAATGGTATGCTGGCATTTATAGCGAGAGGATGCGAATACAGGAGCAGGGAGGTACTACTGCAGTTGTACAAGGCCTTGGTGAGACCACACCTGGAGTATTGTGTGCAGTTTTGGTCCCCTAATCTGAGGAAAGACATTCTTGCCATAGAGGGAGTACAAAGAAGGTTCACCAGATTGATTCCTGGGATGGCAGGACTTTCATATGATGAAAGACTGGATTGACTAGGCTTGTACTCTTTGAATTTCGAAGATTGAGGGGGGATCTGATTGAAACGTATAAAATTCTAAAGGGATTGGACAGGCTCGATGCAGGAAGATTGTTCCCGATGTTGGGGAAGTCCAGAACGAGGGGTCACAGTTTGAGGATAAAGGGGAAGCCTTTTAGAACCGAGATGAGGAAAAACTTCTTCACACAGAGAGTGGTGAATCTGTGGAATTCTCTGCCACAGGAAACAGTTGAGGCCAGTTCTTTGGCTATATTTAAGAGGGAGTTAGATATGGCCCTTGTGGCTAAAGGGATCAGGGGGTATGGAGAGAAGGCAGGTACAGGGTTCTGAGTTGGATGATCAGCCATGATCGTACTGAATGGCGGTGCAGGCTCGAAGGGCCGAATGGCCTACTCCTGCACCTATTTTCTATGTTTCTATATCGGACCCTGGTCAGACCCCACTTGGGATACTGTGTTCAGTTCTGGTCACCTCACTACAGTAAGGATAAGGAGCTTGCAGAGGAGATTTACAAGGATGTTGCCTGGATTGGGGAGCACGCCTTACGACAGTGTTACCCGTGCGAGGGAACGATATGATTTGGCGATATGAAACGATACGAGTCAGCTGCACCTTTCCTCATTCCCTGTCACGCACTGTTGAACTTGAACACAGGGTTGCCAACTGTCCCGTGTTAGCCGGGACATCCCGTATATTGAGCTAAATTGGTATGTCCCATACGGGACCGCCCTTGCCCCGTATTTCCCCCGCTAAGGTAGAGCATTCCTATGAAACCGTTCGCAAACCGACATGGCGTAAAGTGAAGCAGCAATTACCGTTAATCTACATAGGAAAAATTTTTGAGAGTTCCCAGAGCCAAAAAATAACTTACCAAATCATAGCAAGTAACAGATAAAACCGAAAATAACACTAACATATCGTAAAAGCAGGAATGATATTATAAGTACACAGCCTATATTAAAAAAAGGCCTCCGTTAGTCTTGCGGGGCCATGGATCTGCGCCTGGAAAGTCTTCACTCTCCAAGGCGCAGGCCTGGGCAAGGTTGTATGGAAGACCGGCAGTTGCCCACGCTGCAAGTCTCCCCTCTCCACGACACCGATGTTGTCCAAGGGAAGGGCATTAGGACCCGTACAGCTTGGCACCGGTGTCGTCGCAGAGCGATGTGTGGTTAAGTGCCTTGCTCAAGGACACAACACGCTGCCTCGGCTGGGGCTCGAACTGGTGACCTTCAGATCGCTAGTCCAGTGCCTTAACCACTTGGCCACAGCCTACATAAAGTAGAAATAATGCACGTACAGCGTATCAGAATCGGGAAGATTAAGCCAAAACCGATTTGTCGAAAGAAATTGGCACGTACGCGCACGCGCAAGGCTTCATGGTCATGGTAGTCTTTCTCGGGGTAAACACAAGCGTCCCGTATTTGACTGCTACTCTTTGACCCTTATTTGGGACTGAAAGAGTTGGTAACCCCACTTGAACACCAACCCCCCCCACCCCCCCCAGACCCCCCCGGTTGGCCGGTCCACGAGAATATTGTCAATATTAAACCGGTCCGCGGTGCTAAAAAGGTTGGGGACCCCTGCCTTATGAGAATAGGTCGAGCGAACTCGGCCTTTTCTCCCTGGAGCGACGGAGGACGAGAGGTGACCTGATAGAGGCGTACAAGACGATGAGAGACATTGATCGTGTGGATAGTCAGAGGCTTTTTCCCCAGGGCTGAAATGGCTAGCACGAGAGGCCACAGGTTTAAGGTGCTTGGAAGTAGGTACAAGGGGGATGTCAGGGGTAAGTTTTTCTACACAGAGTGTGGTGAGTGTGTGGAATGGGCGGCTGGCGACGGTGGTGGAGGCGGAAACGATAGGGTCTTTTAAGATAGGTACATGGAGCTCAGAAAAATAGAGGGCTACGCGGTAGAGAAATTCTAGGCAGCTTCTAGAGTAGGTTACATGGTCGGCAGAACTTTGTGGGCCGAAGGGCCTGCAATGTGCTGTAGATTTCCATGCTCCATCGAACTGTATTTCTACGTTATATTGACTGGTCCTGCGGTGCACACTATTAACTGCAAATCGCACATTCAGCCACAGACCTACAATCAAGTGGCAAACATCACTCGCCAAAATCTTGCTCGAAGTTAACAACCCCGTAAGCGGAATCGCACCTCAGGGTAAACAGAAGCCTGCGCCCAGCTCCAGGGTCGGAAAAACTACAAATTATATTGCGTCCCATCCGCCATTGCAGTCAGGACAATCCATAACAGCCGCCCGGATATCACACGACGGAATCAGGAAGAGCAACTAATTTAATATATATATATATATATATAGCCATTCCAAACCCACAGAACGTACAGAAA
This sequence comes from Mobula hypostoma, assembly GCF_963921235.1. Taxonomy (NCBI): domain Eukaryota; kingdom Metazoa; phylum Chordata; class Chondrichthyes; order Myliobatiformes; family Myliobatidae; genus Mobula; species Mobula hypostoma. Next base: position 314,001 of record NW_026948177.1, on the reverse strand, counting down.
TCAGTAAGTGATATACACCAGAAATACGCCTGAATTAAAAGAGGAAATTGATAGACTATGGAATATGAACAGGGTTTACGTTCTCCCGATAGTAATATCTACGACTGGTCTCATCCCAAAGTCACTACCCAATAGCGTTAAACAATTTGGGCTACACAGACACATCTACGTAAATCTCCAGAAAGCCACAACATACTAAACACCACTCCAACAGTCCGCAAGTTCCTAGCGACGGCCCCCCCCCACCCGCCTAACACCTCGAGCGACAGAGGACGAGAGGTGTGTAAGAACAGGGGTCCCCAACCTTTTTTGCACTGCGGACCGGTTTAATATTGACAATATTCCTGCGGACCGGCCGACCCGGCGGGGGGGAGGGTAGAGTTGCCAACGGACAGGAGTAGCAGTCAAATATGTTGCGTTTGCCCCGAGACAGACTACAATGACCATGAAGCCTTGCGCGGGCACCAGTGTGCATGCGTAACCTGTGTATGCGTGCTCTTGCCGATTTTTTCCCCTGCAAATTGGTTTTGGCGATTCTGTTCGGTTGGGTGGAGGGGGGGTGTTAATCACACACAGAACATAGGTGATAAGTGGCTAATACACTCAGTTTCGTTTCTAAAAGGTTTATCTAACGAATTTAATATTAAACACACAGCGCATATTTTCCTCGTATGAATACAGTGATAAGTCAATTATCAGGGGAGGACAGGGGAGGTTGAAGTAAGTGTTGAACGAACTTCCAGTAGTAGTGGTAGAAGCAGGTTCGATATTATCATTTAAAGAAAAATTGGATGGGTATATGGACAGGAAAGGAATGGAGGGTTATGGGCTGAGTGCAGGTCGGTGGGACTAGGTGAGAGTAGGAGTTCGGCACGGACTACAAGGCCTGTTTCCGTGCTGTAATTGTTATATGGTTATATAAGTAAGTCAATAGCATCATAACATTTTAAGTAATGTTTGGATATTAAACACACAGCGCATAATTTCCCCGTATGAACATATAAAATCATTGCAACACACCAATATCGCTGAACCAGTGGGAGCCCTGGGCATGTTTCCCTGCAACAAGACGGTGCCATCGAGGGGTGATGGGAGACAGTGATACTCGAAGGGGGCTCCTTATGTCCGGCTTATTGTGCAGTTTAGTTTTTGTTGTATTCATTGCAGAAAACTCCGCTTCGCAGAAATATGTTGGAAGCAACGTTTTCAGTGCTTTTGTGGCTATCTCAGGATATTTAGCCTTGACTTTGATCCAGAATGCCGGCAGAGATGTTATGTCAAACATACTTTCCAGCCAGCCGTCATTTGCAAGCTCGAGGAGTTGATCTCCTTCCCGCGCTGACATGGATGACACGCAGGTAATGACCTTGCGTGCGTTCAAGTTCAGCAGTGGGCGTGACAGGGAATGAGGAAAGGTGCAGCTGACTCCTATCGCCAAATCATATCGTTTCCTCGCGGCCCGGTACCGGTCCGTGGCCCGGTGGTTGGGGACCGCTGCGTAAGATGATGAGAGGCATTGATCGTGTGGATAGTCGGAAGCTTTCTCCCCAGGGCTGAAATGGCTAGCACGAGAGGGCACAGTTTTAAGGTGCTTGGAAGTAGGTACAGAGGAGATGTCAGGGGAAAGTTTTTCACACAGAGAGTGGTGGATGTGTGGAACGGGCTGCCGGCGACAGTAGTGGAGGTGGATACCAATAGGGTCTTTTAAGAGACCCTAAGACAGGTAGCTGGAGCTTAGAAAAATAGAGGGCAACGCACTAGGGAAATTCTCGGCAGCTTCTAGAGTAGGTTACATCGTCGGCAAAGCATTGAGGCCGCAGGGCCTGCGATGTGCTGTAGATTTCTACGTTCCAAATACAGACCGAGGCTCTGTGGCCACTTTTTTTCAGACACACCTGCCCGTCGATGCAAATATCTGATCAGCCAATCAGGTGGCAGCAGCTCGGCGCCTCAAATCACACCGACATGGTCACGAGGTCCCGTTGTTGTTCGGACCAAATGTCAGAACGGGGGGGGGGGGGATGGCGGGGTGAAGAAATGTTGATCCGAGCGACTTCGACCGTGCTGGCACCAGACGGGGTGGCGAGAGTACCTCAGAGGCTGCTGACCTCCCGGGATTTCCACCCGCCGCAGTCTCTGGAGTTTACGGAGGGTGGTGCGAAATGGGAAATTTTCGGCCGTTCCGCAGGCGAGAAAAGGAGGAGGAAGGCCGGACTGGTTCCAGCAGAGAGGACAGGAGAGAACCTGCGGGCGCCGGAAACCCAAAGCAACCCACGCAACACGCCCGAGGAACTCAGCAGGCCAGGCAGCATCTGCGGAAAGGAGCGAAGAGTCGACGTTTCGGGCCGAGACCCTCCAGCAGGAGGGCGACGGTAACTCGTTACAACAGTGGTGTGCAGAACGCAAAACGGGGCGAACCTCGAAGCGTACAGGACATATATAAGGAATTTTGCACAGTACAGTACCGCGGTAATTTTAAGTATTGCACTGCCCTGCCACCACAAAACAAAACACAAATTTCCTAACGTACGTGAGTGATGATGAACCTGACTCTGATACGGGTCTCTATCGCAATCACGGTTGGGATCATCGGAAGGGAGAGAGGAGGGAGCAGGAACACTGGAGAGACATGATTTAAATGGTGGAAGATTGCAGCGCAGTGCTGTTGTACAGAGGGACTTACGCAGGAATTGCAAAAGGTTGATTTGCAGGTGCAAGAAGGCAACTGGGACTATCCCACGCTGTCAGCTGTGACTGAGCTGCGGACCGCGTTCAAGACGGAATTAAGCTCTGATCCCGCCGTGGCTGAACGGAGTGATTTCGGTCGCTACAGTGCCATGCAGCAGGGAGACAGGCACTTTGGCCTATCTGGTCCGTTCCAAACAAGAGCCCCGTCCAATCTGATCCCATCCGCCCGTGTTCGTCCCGTAAACCTTTCCCGTCTGTGTCCCTCTCCGAGTGTTCTTAATGTACCGGCCTCGACCACTCCCTCTGGCAGCGCCTTCCACAGACGGACCACCCGTATCCTTCTAAACCTTTCCTGTCCGTGTCCCGGTCCGACTGTTGTTCATGTACCTGCCTCGACCACCTCCTCAGTCCTTCGTTACATACACAGACAGCCCACTCTCTCTCCCCCCTCACCTTGAACCCGGCACCTTTAGGCTTTCAATTCCCCCAACCGTGAGGGAGAACGGCAATCGCCTATCGGTGCCCCTCGTCAAGAGAGAGGGAGGGGTATATAGAAAGGAAAGAGAGGGCAGTGAGGGAGAAAGATGTGGAAGGAGGAGAGGGAGAAGAGAGAGGGAGATACATTGGAGGAGTGAAGGGGAAGGCGGAAAGATAGGGGCAGGGAGAGAGAGGGAAACAGATGAGGGAGAGATGGGGATAGAGATTGCAAGAGGCAGAGTGGTTAGAAAGAAAGAGGGGGACGGAGAGAAGGGAAGAATCTGCAGAGGGGTTAAGCGAGTGGGCAAGGGTCTGGCAGACGGGGAACAATGTTGGCAAATGCGAGGTCATCCGCTTTGGAAGGAAAAAGAGGAAATTATTACTTATATGGTGAAAATTACAGCACGCTGCTGTGCAGAGGGACTTGTGTATGAATCGCTAAAGGTTGGTTTGCAGGTGCAGCGGGCTATCGAGAAGGCAACTGGGACGTTGGCCTTCATTGCTAGAGGGACCGAATTCGAGAGCGGGGAGGTTATGCTGCAACTGTACGGGGTACTGGTGAGGCCGCACCTGGAGGACTGCGTCCGGTTCTGGTCTCCCGCCTCGAGGGAGGAGATACTGGCTTTGCGGGCGGTGCAGAGGAGGTTCACCGGGCTGATTCCAGAGAAGAGGGAGGGGTTAGACTGTGAGGAGAGATCGAGTCGCCCGGGACTGTACGAAGGACGAGAGGAGATCTCACAGAAACAGATAAAATTGTGAAAGGGATAGATGCGTTAGTGGCAGGAAAATTGTTTCCACTGGTAGCTGAGACTAGAATTAGGGGAACACAGCCTCAAGATTCGGGGGGGGAAGACTGAGGATGGAGATGAGGAGGAACTGCTTTTCCCAGACAGTGGTGAATCTGTGGAATTCTCTGCCCCGCGAAGCAGTGGAGGCTGCCTCAGTAAATATATTTAAGACACGGCTGGATGGATTTTTTGCATAGTAGGGGAATTAAGGGTTATGGGGAAGAAGACGGGTAGGTGGAGATGAGTTCCTGGCCGGGTCAGCCATGATCTTATTGAACGGCAGAACAGTTTCGGCGGGCCGGAAGTCCCACCCCTGCTCCTATTTCTTATCTTCTTATTCTGTAGAGATCAATAAGCCAATTGTTTGGAATCAAAATGACCTTGCCTGTCGTCTCAGGGCTGGATGTGTCTGCACCCGGTACTTCTCCTCTGCTCCCTGTCCCCACACCCCTCCCTCGGCCCTCCGCCCGCCCCATCCCCGACATCCTCTGCTCCCGCCGGACTGACGAGCTCCCTCCCACCCCCCCCCCGCTCCGCGTTGACAAACACGGTACCCTGCAAAAGTCTTGAGTCACCCTGGCGATAGATAGAGTGCCTGAGACTTCTGCTCAGGAGGTCCCAGCTACTCTATCAGGTACAGGGGAAAACTGAGATGAAGCACTTTAATCGTAAATTCACTGTTTGTGAAACTTGGCGACACCCACGATTGTGCAGCCAAGTTTCCATCGAACTCAATGTATAAGTTTGCTGATGACACAACAGTTGTAGGCCGTATCTCGGGTAATGATGAGTTTGAGTACAGAGAGGAAATTAAGAACCTGGTGGCATGGTGTGAAGACAATAACCTATTCCTCAATGTCAGCAAGATGAAGGAATTGGTTGTTGATTTCAGAAGGAGTAGCGGGCCGCACGACCCCATTTACATCGGTGGTGCGCAAGTGGAACAGGTCAAAAGCTTTAAGTTCCTCGGGGTCAATATCACAATGACCTGACTTGGTCCAACCAAGCAGAGTCCACTGCCAAGAAGGCCCGCCAGCGCCTTTACTTCCTGAGAAAACTAAAGAAATTTGGCCTGTTCCCTAAAACCCTCACTAATTTTTATAGATGACCTTAGAAAGCATTCTTCTAGGGTGCATCACAACCTGGTATGGAAGTTGTCCTGTCCAAGACCGGAAGAAGCTGCAGAAGATCGTGAACACGGCCCAGCACATCACACAGACCAATCTTCCGTCCATGGACTCACTTTACACCGCACGCTGTCGGAGCAGTGCTGCCAGGATAATCAAGGACACGACCCACCCAGCCAACACACTTTTCGTCCTTCTTCCCTCCGGGAGAAGGCTCAGGAGCTTGAAGACTCGTACGGCCAGATTTGGGAACAGCTTCTTTCCAGCTGTGATAAGACTGCTGAACGGATCCTGACCCGGATCTGGGCCAAATATCCGGACCTGCCTCTCGTTTTTTTTTGCACTACCTTACTTCCCATTTTCTATTTTCTATTTATGACTTATAATTTAAATTTTTACTATTTACTATCGATTTGTACTCCAGGGAGCGGGAAGCGCAGAATCAAATATCGCTGTGATGATTGTACGTTCTAGTATCAATTGTTTGGCGACAATAAAGTAAAGTAAATAAATGTTTTAATGTGGTGACTCTGACCTGGTGCGTGATGTCGGGTCTGAAGTGCGCGGGATCCCGCCCGTTCTTTGTCAGCAGAGACCGATGCCGGTCGCAGTTCAAGAGCTCGAAGGTCTTGCCCACCTTGGGAGGGGAAGAGATGTTTGGGGGTTGGGGGGGGGAAGGTTTGGTTGGGAGAAAAATCAGACCAGGGTCATGAATCGAACCACGGTCGCCTCCTCCCTCTCCCCTCCCCACCTTATTCCCCTCTCCCTCTTCTGCCTTACCCAACGCCAGCCTCAATCCCCCACTCAACCCTCCTTCCTCACTTGGCCACCCTCCCCGAGTCTCCCTCCCCGTCCAGCTCATGCCCAGCCCAGCCACTGCCCTACCACCCTCCCAAGCTCTTCCTCCCTCACCTTGAGTAATTCCCGCTCTCCCGGGACACTGCGCCCCGACCCCTTCGGGCGATCCCTCACTCCTGGGGTGATCCCTCCCCCCAGGCCCGGGGGGGGGGAGGGACATTTCCTTCCTAAGTGCTGCCCACGCTTTCCATGGGCAATGCCTCCATCCCATGGGCGCCGCTCCCACCCTCCCTCTGGCGATCCCTGCCCAACCGCAGACGATCCATCCCTTCCCCGGGCGATCCCTCCTCTCTCAGGGCGATCCCGCCCCTTCCCGGGGCGATCCATCGCTTACCCGGGCGATCCCTCCCTCCCTCTGGCAATCTCTGCCCACCCCCCCCGATGGTCCCAGCCCGCGCCCTTGCGCTCCCTCACCCCGCGCCCTTGCGCTCCCTCGCCCAACGCCCGGGCGCTCCCTCACCCACCTTAACGCTCTCCAGCGCCGCTCCCTCCAGCACGACGACCAGCCGCCGGCCCTGGTTGTTGCGGGCCGACCACTGGTAGGAGGGCCGGAGGCGGAGGGGCCCCGCTCCCTCGCCGCTCGCCGCTCCCTCGCCCGATTCCTCTCGCCGCCGCTTCCCCCTCATGCTGCCGCCGACGCCGCCGCTCTCCGCGCTGCCGGAAGTGACGGCGCGGCTTCCTGGCAGAGCGGGGCGGGACACCGGCCATCTTGGTGAGGCGGGGAGACCGCACGGGGCGGGAGCGTAGCAACGTCACGGTCACCCTGACCACTCGTAGGCAGGACCAGGCTGACGGAGCAGCTGGACGGCCATGTTGGTAAGGGTAGCGCGGAGCGCGCTTGCCGTCCATACTGATGAGGCTGTAACAAACCCCCTGACCACTCACGGTGAGAGGATGGGAACACGTGACCGATACGCCGCCGGACCAAATAGAACGGGGAGTGGGGGGAGAGAGAGAGAGAGAGAGAGAGAGAGAACGGTGAACACGTGATGTGGGGGCAGCTACGTCACGCATACCGCTGCGCCTTTACTGTTAGGCTGGATCACGTGATCAGCTCCATGACCAGCCCTCGGCAACAGTAACCACGTGACCCTCGCTGCCGGCGGAGGCCGTGGTCACATGATCCACTCCCACTGTCAGAGACAAGGGTCACATGACCCACAGCCGGAGACTGTGGTGATGTTTGTCATCAGATACTGAAACTGTTTACACACATATTTATATATATTTATACATATTCCTTATTGAGTGTTTAATTGGCAGTCTCAATGCTAATGCAAATAGCTTTCCCATTTCTTTTGCAAACTTTCCTTGCACTGTGATGTGGCTCGCTTGCCAGATTCGGGCATTTTGCCGGGACTCTCAAACCCCGCAGCAGTCTGTGTCGATGCATTCGTTAACTTTGCAAGACATCAGATCCGCAAACACGAGGAAATCCGCAGAAGTTGCTGGTGGAACGCAGCAGGTCAGGCAGCATCTCTGGGAAGAGGTACCGTCCGTCAGAACTAACTGAAGGAAGAGCTAGTAAGAGATCTGGAAGTGGGAGAGGGAGGGGGAGATCCAAAATGATAGGAGAAGACAGGAGGGGGAAGAATGAAGCTAAGAGCTGGACAGGTGATTGGCAAAAGGGATATGAGAGAATAATGGGACAGGAGGCCCAGGGAGAAGGAAAAGGGGGAGGGGGGAATCCCAGAGGATGGGCAAGGGGTATAGTGAGAGGGACAGAGGGAGAAAAAGAAAGAGAAAAAAATATATGTATATATAATAATAAATAAATAACGGATGGGGTACGACACTCAGGTTGGAGGAACAACACCTTATATTCTGAAACAACAGGAATTCTGCAGATGCTGGAAATTCAAGCAACACACATCAAAGTTGCTGGTGAACGCAGCAGGCCAGGCAGCATCTCTAGGAAGAGACGCCGTCGACGTTTCAGGCCGAGACCCGTCCTGACGAAGGGTCTCGGCCTGAAACGTCGACGGCGTCTCTTCCTATAGATGCTGCTTGGCCTGCTGCATTCACCAGCAACTTTGATGTGTGTTACCTTATATTCTGCCTGGGTAGCCTCCAACCTGATGGCATGAACATTGACTTCTCTAACTTCCGCTAATGCCCCTCGTACCCTATCTGTTATTTATTTATTATTATTAATTTTTTTCCTCTCTCCTTTTTCTCCCTCTGTCCCTCTCACTATACTCCTGGCCCATCCTCCAGGCTTCCCCCCCCCCCTTCTTTCTCCCCGGACCTCCTGTCCCATAATCTTCTCATATCCCTTTTGCCTATCACCTGTCCAGCTCTTGGCTCCATCCCTCCCCCTCCTGTCTTCTCCTATCATTTCGGATCTCCCCCTCCCCCTCCCACTTTCAAATCCCTTACTCACTCTTCCTTCAGTTAGTCCTGACGAAGGGTCTCGGCCCGAAACGTCGACTGCACCTCTTCCTAGAGATGCTGCCTGGCCTGCTGCGTTCACCAGCAACATTTATGTGTGTCGCTTGATCAGATTGGCAAGTGCTTTGTGAGGCAGCTGACTTCTGAATTCCGCCTTCGTGTGACGCACCACGCTGGACGCCCTTTCCGCGTCACCGTCAGAATTTGGCAGCACCGAGAGCAGAGGTCTTTGAATTTCAACTGCCCGGTGCTGACAGATTTTACGTTGGACAGCCTCCCCCAGAAATCTCAGCTACGGGCACCAGTCCTTCAAGGTGAGTTGAGACACAGGCCAGGACTTCCAAGTGGAGCAGTTCTCTGGCATCTGCCTTGATCGCATTTGGAAATCTCTCTGCCAAAGTCAAAATCTGCTCTGGATTCACCTCGTCTTGGCTCTCTGTATTGACCACGGACAGATTTTTCAACCCTTCCCTGCGCTTAGCCTGCCTGATATGTTGTGGTCCGTAAAAGAAGTCAACGCGTCCTTATTATGTTGTCTTATGCAGAAAATGTGACATTAAAATATGTACTTATATTATCATGGAGTATCATTATATCATCATAATATTATATTATTATGTTTATTCCATTACAACTTTAAGCAAGTCTACAGGGAGTTTGGCCTCATCACGTAGGACATCATTTCAGGGAGGTAGCACCATCAATTTGCAGGAGACTCCCGGAACTTCCTGGAGAGGTGGGATGTCTGCAATAGAGTAGCTCCTTAGCAGCCAGCCAGCTAGTTTAAATAGCGTTAGCTGTGCTAATGAATGAATGACACCTGTTAAACTCACCTCAACATGTCTTTTACATTTTAACCCACCATGGGCAATAGAAAAGTCACTGTTGCAAACAGTGCAGCGAGCAACACTGTCATTATTTTTGACCCCTGTTAGGGTAGTCTGGGCTGACGCACGTTTTATATTTGCTTTTTTTTTGGAATGTTCTGCCATTGCACTGCAGGACACTGAACTGATGGACAATGAAAAAGAGAGAGAAAGGTCGACTGTAAAGCCCGCCCACAGAAAAAGCTGATAGGTCTACTTAGCACAAAGAGAGACCAATCAGGATGCTCTCTCTCTGTCACTCTCTCGCTACGTCTGTCTGTCTGTCTGTCTGTCTCTCTCTCTCTCGCTTGCTCTCAAAAAAATCGATTTCCGGGATATTGTGTATAATTTGCGGGCGTCAGGGAGCCGCTATCAATATACGGGAGAATCCCGGAACTTCCAGGAGAGGTGGGATGTCTGTGACCGTCTCATCCCCGCGTCTCCCGTTCCCCGCCTCGGTGACCGTCTCATCACCACGTCTCACGTTCCCAACGCCACCTCAGCGTTGTTAAAGTACCTGCCTCGACCACTTCCCCCAGCTCCTTCCACAGATGGACCACCATATCCCTCTAAACCTTTCCTATCCATGTCCCTGCCCAAGTGTCGTTAATGTACCTGCCTCGACCACTTCCTCTGGCACCTCCTTCCATAGACAGACCACCCTCTGGGTGAAAAAGTTGCCCCTCGGGTCCCTATTAAATCTCTCTCTCCCTCTCACCTTAACCCGTACCCTCTGGTTCTCAATTCCCCGACCCTGGGGAAAAAGACTGTGCATATTCACCCTATCTGTGCCCCTCGTTGTTTTACACACCTCTGTAAGGTCGCCCCTACACTCCAAGGAATAAAGTCCCGACCTGCCCGACCCCTCTCCGTAACTCACTCCCTCGAGTCCCGGCAACATCCTCGTAAATCTCCCTCCGCACTCCCTCCAGCTCAGCAGCATCTTTCCCACAGCGGGGCGACCAAAACCGAACACCGTACTCCAAGTGGGTGGGTTTCTAAGTTTGCTGATGACGCAAAGGTTGGGGGTGTTGTGGATAGTGTGGAGGGCTGTCAGAGGTTACAGCGGGACATTTGATAGGATGCAAAACTGGGCTGAGAAGTGGCAGATGGAGTTCAACCCAGATAAGTGTGAAGTGGTTCATTTTGGCAGGTCAAATATGATGGCAGAATATAGTATTCTATATTTAACATCTGCCGGACGATGCTGAGGATGTTCTACGAGTCTGTGGTGGCCAGTGCGATCAGGTTTGCTGTTGTGTGCTGGGGCGGCAGGCTGAGGGTAGCAGACACCAACAGAATCAACAAACTCACTCGTAAGGCCAGTGATGTTGTGGGGATGGAACTGGACTCTCTGACGGTGGTGTCTGAAAAGAGGATGTTGTCCAAGTTGCATCCCATCTTGGACAATGTCTCCCATCCACTACATAATGTACTGGGTGGGCACAGGAGTACATTCAGCCAGAGACTCATTCCACCGAGATGCAGCACAGAGCGTCATAGGAAGTCATTCCTGCCCGTGGCCATCAAACTTTACAACTCCTCCCTTGGAGGGTCAGACACCCTGAGCCAATAGGCTGGTCCTGGACTTATTTCCTGGCATAATTTACATATTACTATTCAATTATTTATGGTTTTATTACTATTTAATTATTTATGGTGCAACTGTAACGAAAACCAATTTTCCCCGGGATCAATAAAGTATGACTATGAGTAACTACTATTCATGGTCAGACTCTTGCCAGTGTGGAGGATCAGAGGGATCTTGGGGTCCGAGTCCATAGGACACTCAAAGCAGCTGCGCAGGTTGACTCTGTGGTTAAGAAGGCGTACGGTGTATTGGCCTTCATCAATCGTGGGATTGAGTTTAGGAGCCGAGAGGTAATGTTACAGCTATATAGGACCCTGGTCAGACCCCACGTGGAGTACTGTGCTCAGTTCTGGTCGCCTCACTACAGGAAGGATGTGGAAACCATAGAAAGGGTGCAGGGGAGATTTACAAGGATGTTGCCTGGATTGGGGAGCATGCCTGATGAGAATAGGTTGAGTGAACTCGGCCTTTTCTCCTTGGAGCGACGGAGGACGAAAGGTGACCCGATAGAGGTGTACAAGATGATGAGAGGCATTGATCGTGTGGATAGTCAGAGGCTGTTTCCCAGGGCTGAAATGGCTGCCACAAGAGGGCACAGGTTTAAGGTGCTGGGGAGTAGGTACAGAGGAGATGTCAGGGGGTAAGTTTTTTCACACAGAGAGCGGTGAGTGTGTGGAATGGGCTGCCGGCCACGGTGGTGGAGGCGGGGACAACAGGGTCTTTTAAGAGGCTCCTGGACAGCAGACATCTCACCTCTCCCGGAAGTTCCGGGAGTCTCCCGCATATGGATAGTGGCTCCCTGATGCCGGCAAGTTACATACAGTATCACGGAAGTCAATTTTTTTGAGAGCGAGCGAGAGAAAGCAAGAGAGAGCGTGCCATGACAGAACGTTTCAAAAAAATATAAAACGTACCTCACCCCAGACTACCCTAAAGTGTACCCCTGCCTAGTAGGGGCCAAAATAATGACAGTGTTGCTCGCTGTACTGTTTGCAACAGTGACTTTTCTGTTGCCCGTGGTGGGTTAAGACTGTAAAAGATATGTTGAGGTGAGTTTAACAGGTGTCATTCGTTCATTAGCATAGCTAACGTTATTTAAACTACCTGGCCAGCTGCTAAGGAGCTACTCTATTGCAGCCATCCCACCTCTCCAGGAAGTTCCGGGAGTCTCCGTAAGTTGATGGTGCAACATCCCTGAAATGAGTTTTTGCAGGGTGGGGCGTCTGAGTACATGGAGCTCAGGAAAATAGGGGGCTATGAGCGAGCCAGGGAAATTCTTGGCTGTTTCTGGAGTAGGTTACGTGGTCGGCACAAAGTTTTCTATGTTCTCAGTGCGGCCTTGCCAACGCCTCTGCTACGGCCGCGACGCGAGACCCGTACTCAGCGCACCGTCCCGCGGAGGGAATGAGAGACGGAGACGGACCGATTTGCTTTGCGCGGAGAGAGGAGTAACTTTATTTATTTATTTTTTTCCCGCGGAGGTTACAAGGAAACGCCCTCCCCCGGGACGTCGGTGGACGGGCAGACCCCGAGAACTCTTCCGAAAGCTCGCTCTGGCCCCCCCCCCCCCCGGAGAGGAAAGCGGGGCGGTGAGGGGTGGGGTCGGGGTGGGGAGTCGCCCGCCGCTGTCAGTCCCGGAGAATCTCGTCGGGGGAGGCCCAGTCGGCGACGGGTCCCGGCTTCTCGGCTGCGGAGAGGGGAGGGAGATGCGTCAGGAATGCCAGCACGTCTCCTGTTCCCACCCCCCACCCCAAGCATTCCGGCACTCGATCGCCTCCCTCATTCCCCACCCCCCATGCCCGGGGAGATCCCTTACTCTCTACCTCCCAGGGAACTCCCACCCCCCCATACCTGGGGAAGATCCCTCACTCTGTCCCTCCCAGGGAACTCCCACCCCCCCCATATGTGGGGAGTTCCCTCACTCTGTCCCTCCCAGGGAACTCCCACCCCCCCATGCCTGGGGAGATCCCTCACTCTGTACCTCCCAGGGAACTCCCACCCCGCCCTCCACATGCCTGGGAAGATCCCTCACTCTGTCCCTCCCAGGGAACTCCCACCCCCCCCCATACCTGGGGAGATCCCTCACTCTGTCCCTCCCAGGGAACTCCCATCCACCCAAACCTGGGGAGATTCCTCACTCTGTACCTTCCAGGGAACTCCCACCCCGCCCTCCACATGCCTGGGAAGATTCCTCACTCTGTCCCTCTCAGGGAACTCCCACCCCCCCCCCCATACGTGGGGAGTTCCCTCACTCTGTACCTCCCAGGGAACTCGCAACCCATCCCTCATACATGGGGAGATCTCTCACTCTGTACCTCCCAGGGAACTCCCACCCCCCCCATACCTGGGGAGATCCCTCCTAGGAGCGGGGGGGATCCCTCCCTGTCCCCCTACCCGAGGGACTGCCCTGAGTCCCAGATCCGGGACGATCCCTCTCTCACTACCCCCCACCCAACAGCCCCCCTGTGTCCCAGGAGACCCCTTTGATCCCATATCCGGGGGAGGGGCACAGAAAAGGAGGTGAGGGGGGGTTAGGGAGAGGGAGGGAGGGAGGGAGGGAGAGGGGAGAGAGAGGGAGGGAGGGAGAAAGAAGAGGAGGATGAGGGGTTTGGGGGAGGGGAGGTTGAAGTGTTTAAGGGAAGGAGAGGAGGGATTTAGTCAGGGGAGGAGGTGTTTTGGGGAAGGGGAGGTTGAGGGGTTTGGTGTAGGGGAGGTTGAGGGGTTTGGGGGAAGGAGAGGAGGGATTTAGTGGGAGGGGAGGAGGTGTTTAGGGAAGGGGAGGTTGAGGGGTTTGGTGTAGGGGAGGTTGAGGGGTTTGGGGGAAGGAGAGGAGGGATTTAGTGGGAGGGGAGGAGGTGTTTAGGGAAGGGGAGGTTGAGGGGTTTGGTGTAGGGGAGGTTGAGGGGTTTGGGGGAAGGAGAGGAGGGATTTAGTGGGAGGGGAAGAGGTGTTTAGGGAAGGGGAGGTTGAGGGGTTTGGTGTAGGGGAGGTTGAGGAGTTTGGGGGAAGGAGAGGAGGGATTTAGTGGGAGGGGAGGAGGTGTTTTGGGGAAGGGGAGGTTGAGGGGTTTGGTGTAGGGGAGGTTGAGGGGTTTGGGGGAAGGAGAGGAGGGATTTAGTGGGAGGGGAGGAGGTGTTTAGGGAAGGGGAGGTTGAGGGGTTTGGTGTAGGGGAGGTTGAGGAGTTTGGGGGAAGGAGAGGAGGGATTTAGTGGGAGGGGAGGAGGTGTTTAGGGAAGGGGAGGTTGAGGGGTTTGGTGTAGGGGAGGTTGAGGGGTTTGGGGGAAGGAGAGGAGGGATTTAGTGGGAGGGGAAGAGGTGTTTAGGGAAGGGGAGGTTGAGGGGTTTGGTGTAGGGGAGGTTGAGGGGTTTGGGGGAAGGAGAGGAGGGATTTAGTGGGAGGGGAGGAGGTGTTTAGGGAAGGGGAGGTTGAGGGGTTTGGTGTAGGGGAGGTTGAGGGGTTTGGGGGAAGGAGAGGAGGGATTTAGTGGGAGGGGAGGAGGTGTTTAGGGAAGGGGAGGTTGAGGGGTTTGGGGAAGGGGAGGTTGAGGGGTTGGGGGAAGGAGAGGAGGGATTTAGTGGGAGGGGAGGAGGTGTTTAGGGAAGGGGAGGTTGAGGGGTTTGGTGTAGGGGAGGTTGAGGGGTTTGGGGGAAGGAGAGGAGGGATTTAGTGGGAGGGGAGGAGGTGTTTAGGGAAGGGGAGGTTGAGGGGTTTGGGGAAGGGGAGGTTGAGGGGTTGGGGGAAGGAGAGGAGGGATTTAGTGGGAGGGGAGGAGGTGTTTAGGGAAGGGGAGGTTGAGGGGTTTGGTGTAGGGGAGGTTGAGGGGTTTGGGGGAAGGAGAGGAGGGATTTAGTGGGAGGGGAGGAGGTGTTTAGGGAAGGGGAGGTTGAGGGGTTTGGGGAAGGGGAGGTTGAGGGGTTTGGGGAAGGGGAGGTTGAGGGGTTTGGTGTAGGGGAGGTTGAGGGGTTTGGGGGAAGGGGAGGTTGAGGGATTTAGTGGGAGGGGAGGAGGTGTTTAGGGAAGGAGAGGTTGAGGGGTTTGGGGAAGGGGAGGTTGAGGGGTTGGGGGAAGGAGAGGAGGGATTTAGTGGGAGGGGAGGAGGTGTTTAGGGAAGGGGAGGTTGAGAGGTTTGGGGGAGGTTGAGGGGTTTGGGGAAGGGGAGTTTGAGGGGTTTGGGGAAGGGGAGGTTGAGGGGTTTGGGGGAAGGGGAGGTTGAGGGGTTTGGGGAAGGGGAGGTTGAGGGGTTTGGGGGAAGGAGAGGAGGGATTTAGCGGGAGGGGAGGAGGTGTTTTGGGGAAGGGGAGGTTGAGGGGTTTGGTGTAGGGGAGGTTGAGGGGTTTGGGGGAAGGAGAGGAGGGATTTAGTGGGAGGGGAGGAGGTGTTTAGGGAAGGGGAGGTTGAGAGGTTTGGGGAAGGGGAGGTTGAGGGGTTGGGGGAAGGAGAGGAGGGATTTAGTGGGAGGGGAGGAGGTGTTTAGGGAAGGAGAGGTTGAGAGGTTTGGGGAAGGGGAGGTTGAGGGGTTGGGGGAATGAGAGGAGGGATTTAGCGGGAGGGGAGGAGGTGTTTAGGGGAAGGGGAGGGTGAGGGGTTTAGGGGAAGGGGAGGTTGAGGGGTTTGGGGGGAAGGACAGGAGGGATTTAGAGGGAGGGGAGGAGGTGTTTTGGGGAAGGGGAGGTTGAGGGGTTTGGTGTAGGGGAGGTTGAGGGGTTTGGGGGAAGGGGAGGTTGAGGTGTTTTGGGGAAGGGGAGGTTGAGGGGTTTGGGGGAAGGAGAGGAGGGATTTAGTGGGAGGGGAGGAGGTGTTTGGGGGAAGGGGAGGTTGAGGGGTTTGGTGTAGGGGAGGTTGAGGAGTTTGGGGGAAGCAGAGGAGGGATTTAGCGGGAGGGGAGGAGGTGTTTTGGGGAAGGGGAGGTTGAGGGGTTTGGGGGAAGCAGAGGAGGGATTTAGCGGGAGGGGAGGAGGTGTTTTGGGGAAGGGGAGGTTGAGGGGTTTGGGGGAAGCAGAGGAGGGATTTAGTGGGAGGGGAGGAGGTGTTTTGGGGAAGGGGAGGTTGAGAGGTTTGGGAAAGGGGAGGTTGAGGGGTTTGGGGAAGGGGAGGTTGAGGGGGTTTAGGGGAAGGAGAGGAGGGATTTAGCAGGAGAGGAGGAGGTGTTTTGGGGAAGGGGAGGTTGAGCGGTTTGGGGGTAGGGGAGGTTGAGGGGTTTGGGGAAGGGGAGGTTGAGGGGTTGGGGGAAGGAGAGGAGGGATTTAGCGGGAGGGGAGGAGGTGTTTTGGGGAAGGGGAGGTTGAGCGGTTTGGGGGTAGGGGAGGTTGAGGGATTTGGGGGTAGGGGATGTTGAGGGGTTGGGGGAAGGAGAGGAGGGATTTAGTGGGTGGGGAGGGGAGGTTGAGGGGTTTGGGGCAAGGAGAGGAGGGATTTAGTGGGAGGGGAGGAGGTGTTTTGGGGAAGGGGAGGTTGAGCGGTTTGGTGGTAGGGGAGGTTGAGGGGTTTGGTGTAGGGGAGGTTGAGGGGTTTGGGGGAAGGGGCGGTTGAGGTGTTTTGGGGAAGGGGAGGTTGAGGGGTTTGGGGAAGGGGAGGTTGAGGGGTTTGGGGAAGGGGTTGAGGGGTTTGGTGTAGGGGAGGTTGAGGGGTTTGGGGGAAGGAGTGGAGGGATTTAGCAGGAGGGGAGGAGGTGTTTGGCGGAAGGGGAGGTTGAGGGGTTTGGGGAAGGGGAGGTTGAGGGGTTTGGGGAAGGGGAGGTTGAGGGGTTTGGTGTAGGGGAGGTTGAGGGGTTTAGGGGAAGGAGAGGAGGGATTTAGTGGGAGGGGAGGAGGTGTTTGGGGGAGGGGAGGAGGTGTTTGGGGAAGGGGAGGTTGAGCGGTTTGGGGGTAGGGGAGGTTGAGGTGTTTGGGGAAGGGGAGGTTGAGCGGTTTGGGGGTAGGGGAGGTTGAGGGGTTGGGTGTAGGAGAGGTTGAGGGGTTGGGGGGAAGGAGTGGAGGGATTTAGTGGGAGGGGAGGAGGTGTTTGGGGAAGGGGAGGTTGAGGTGTTTGGGGAAGGGGAGGTTGAGCGGTTTGGGGGTAGGGGAGGTTGAGGGGTTGGGGGGAAGGAGTGGAGGGATTTAGCGGGAGGGGAGGAGGTGGTTGGGGGAAGGGGAGGTTGAGGGGTTTGGTGTAGGGGAGGTTGAGCAGTTTGGGGGTAGGGGAGGTTGAGGGGTTTGGTGTAGGGGAGGTTGAGGGGTTGGGGGAAGGAGTGGAGGGATTTAGCGGGAGGGGAGGAGGTGTTTGGCGGAAGGGGAGGTTGAGCGGTTTTGGTGTAGGGGAGGTTGAGGGGTTGGGGGAAGGAGAGGAGGGATTTAGCGGGAGGGGAGGAGGTGTTTGGGGGAAGGGGAGGTTGAGGGGTTTGGGGAAGGGGAGGTTGAGGGGTTGGGGGGAAGGAGAGGAGGGATTTAGCGGGAGGGGAGGAGGTGTTTGGGGGAAGGGGAGGTTGAGGGGTTTGGTGTAGGGGAGGTTGAGGGGTTTGGGGAAGGAGAGGAGGGATTTAGCGGGAGGGGAGGAGGTGGTTGGGGGAAGGGGAGGTTGAGGGGTTTGGTGTAGGGGAGGTTGAGCGGTTTGGGGTAGGGGAGGTTGAGGGGTTTGGGGAAGGAGAGGAGGGATTTAGCGGGAGGGGAGGAGGTGGTTGGGGGAAGGGGAGGTTGAGGGGTTTGGTGTAGGGGAGGTTGAGCAGTTTGGGGGTAGGGGAGGTTGAGGGGTTTGTGTAGGGGAGGTTGAGGGGTTGGGGGAAGGAGTGGAGGGATTTAGCGGGAGGGGAGGAGGTGTTTGGCGGAAGGGGAGGTTGAGCGGTTTTGGTGTAGGGGAGGTTGAGGGGTTGGGGGAAGGAGAGGAGGGATTTAGCGGGAGGGGAGGAGGTGTTTGGGGGAAGGGGAGGTTGAGGGGTTTGGGGAAGGGGAGGTTGTGGGGTTGGGGGGAAGGAGAGGAGGGATTTAGCGGGAGGGGAGGAGGTGTTTGGGGAAGGGGAGGTTGAGGGGTTTGGTGTAGGGGAGGTTGAGCGGTTTGGGGTAGGGGAGGTTGAGGGGTTTGGGGAAGGAGAGGAGGGATTTAGCGGGAGGGGAGGAGGTGGTTGGGGGAAGGGGAGGTTGAGGGGTTTGGTGTAGGGGAGGTTGAGCAGTTTGGGGGTAGGGGAGGTTGAGGGTTTGGTGTAGGGGAGGTTGAGGGGTTTGGGGAAGGAGAGGAGGGATTTAGCGGGAGGGGAGGAGGTGGTTGGGCGAAGGGGAGGTTGAGGTGTTTGGGGAAGGGGAGGTTGAGGGGTTTGGGGAAGGGGAGGTTGAGGGGTTTGGGGAAGGAGAGGAGGGATTTAGCGGGAGGGGAGGAGGTGTTTGGTGTAGGGGAGGTTGAGCAGTTTGGGGGAAGGGGAGGTTGAGGGGTTTGGTGTAGGGGAGGTTGAGGGGTTGGGGGAAGGAGTGGAGGGATTTAGCGGGAGGGGAGGAGGTGGTTGGGGGAAGGGGAGGTTGAGGGGTTTGGTGTAGGGGAGGTTGAGGGGTTGGGGGAAGGAGAGGAGGGATTTAGTGGGGGGGAGGAGGTGGTTGGGGGAAGGGGAGGTTGAGGGGTTTGGTGTAGGGGAGGTTGAGGGGTTGGGGGAAGGAGTGGAGGGATTTAGCGGGAGGGGAGGAGGTGTTTGGGGGAAGGGGAGGTTGAGGGGTTTGGGGAAGGGGAGGTTGAGGGGTTGGGGGGAAGGAGAGGAGGGATTTAGCGGGAGGGGAGGAGGTGTTTGGGGGAAGGGGAGGTTGAGGGGTTTGGTGTAGGGGAGGTTGAGCGGTTTGGGGTAGGGGAGGTTGAGGGGTTTGGGGAAGGAGAGGAGGGATTTAGCGGGAGGGGAGGAGGTGGTTGGGGGAAGGGGAGGTTGAGGGGTTTGGTGTAGGGGAGGTTGAGCGGTTTGGGGTAGGGGAGGTTGAGGGGTTTGGGGAAGGAGAGGAGGGATTTAGCGGGAGGGGAGGAGGTGGTTGGGGGAAGGGGAGGTTGAGGGGTTTGGTGTAGGGGAGGTTGAGCAGTTTGGGGGTAGGGGAGGTTGAGGGTTTGGTGTAGGGGAGGTTGAGGGGTTTGGGGAAGGAGAGGAGGGATTTAGCGGGAGGGGAGGAGGTGGTTGGGCGAAGGGGAGGTTGAGGTGTTTGGGGAAGGGGAGGTTGAGGGGTTTGGGGAAGGGGAGGTTGAGGGGTTTGGGGAAGGGGAGGTTGAGGGGTTTGGGGAAGGAGAGGAGGGATTTAGCGGGAGGGGAGGAGGTGTTTGGTGTAGGGGAGGTTGAGCAGTTTGGGGGAAGGGGAGGTTGAGGGGTTTGGTGTAGGGGAGGTTGAGGGGTTGGGGGAAGGAGTGGAGGGATTTAGCGGGAGGGGAGGAGGTGGTTGGGGGAAGGGGAGGTTGAGGGGTTTGGGGAAGGGGAGGTTGAGGGGTTTGGGGAAGGGGAGGTTGAGGGGTTTGGGGGAAGGAGAGGAGGGATTTAGCGGGAGGGGAGGAGGTGGTTGGGCGAAGGGGAGGTTGAGGTGTTTGGGGAAGGGGAGGTTGAGGGGTTTGGGGAAGGGGAGGTTGAGGGGTTTGGGGAAGGAGAGGAGGGATTTAGCGGGAGGGGAGGAGGTGTTTGGTGTAGGGGAGGTTGAGCAGTTTGGGGGAAGGGGAGGTTGAGGGGTTTGGTGTAGGGGAGGTTGAGGGGTTGGGGGAAGGAGTGGAGGGATTTAGCGGGAGGGGAGGAGGTGGTTGGGGGAAGGGGAGGTTGAGGGGTTTGGTGTAGGGGAGGTTGAGGGGTTGGGGGAAGGAGAGGAGGGATTTAGTGGGGGGGAGGAGGTGGTTGGGGGAAGGGGAGGTTGAGGGGTTTGGTGTAGGGGAGGTTGAGGGGTTGGGGGAAGGAGTGGAGGGATTTAGCGGGAGGGGAGGAGGGGGTGGAGGGTGATTTTACTCACTGCAGCGCCGACAGAGGACGGGGCAGCTCTGAAGGACGTGGTGATTGGAACAGGCGCTGAATCCGAAATCGGAACAGGGGGCCTCGTCCCGGCACGGAACTGCGGGAGAGAGTCGGGGCGGGGTGGTGAGGAGCGGAGAGATAGGGGGAAGAGGGGGAAAGAGAGAGGGGGAAGGATGAGTGTGGGAGGGAAACGGGGGGAAGAGGGGTGCAGAGTCGGCGGGGAGCGAGGGGGAATGCGGAAGAAAGAGTGGAGAGAGGGGGGTTTGGAGAGGATGGGAGGGGGAGCAGAGAAAGAGGGGGTGAGAGCGGGTTCGGGAAAGAGGAGGGAAAGGGGTGGGGAGAGAGGGGATTAGAGAAAGGTGGGGAGAGGGGATGTGTGAGAGATGGGGAGAGGGCAGTATATGAGAGAGGGGGAGAGGGGGAAGAAGGAAGATATGGGAGAGAGATGGGGAGAGGTGGGACAGAGGGGGGAGAGAAGAGGAGAACGATGGGGAGAGAGAAGGGGGAAAGGGGGAGGAAGAGAGATTGGGGAGAGAGAAGGGGGGAGAGAGAGATTGGGCAGAGAAAAGGGGGAGAGATGCAGAAGAGAGAAGGGGAGGTGGGGAAGAGAGGGATGTGAGAGGGATGGAAAGAGAGAAAGAGATGGGGAGAGAGGGGCGTAGGAGGAGACAGATGAAAATGATCGTAAGTATTTTCCTCCACTGAACTGCTGCCATTATTTCCGTTCGGGTTTCGCTTTGTAAATTCGGCTGATATTGTCTCTTTTCCTGCGAATGCCCGCGGGAGAGCGCTCGTCGAGGTGAGGTGGCCGGATTTGAGGGGAGCTCTGCTTCAGACTTTCAACGCCAGCCTCTGGACGTGAAGCCGTCAGAGCTCGCGACAGAAATCCGGACACCGACTCTGCGGGGGGAGGCGGGGAGGGCAGCTCGGGTTGGGGAGAGGGAGAGGGGAAAGGCCGGCGGGGAGCCGCAGGACGTGCGGGAGAGACCCGGTGCGTCAGTCAGCCTCCGTGGGGAGTGAGGTCCTGTCGACGGGACGGAGGCTTCCGACCGCAGACATCTCGCTTCTCTTCTCACCTCCCTGTCGGTCCCTCTAGAGGGGAGGGGCAGGCAGACGGAGGCGTGGGAGGGGAGGGGAGGGACGGGCAGACAGAGGCATGGGAGGAGGAGTGGACGGGCAGACAGAGGCATGGGAGGGGAAGGGCGGGCAGACAGAGGCGAGGGGGGGGAGGGGCGGGCAGACAGAGGAGTGGGAGGGGAGGGGCGGGCGGACGGAGGCGTGGAAGGAGGAGGGACAGGCGGACGGAGGCATGGGAGGGGAGGGGAGGGACGGGCAGACGGAGGCGAGGGAGGAGGATTGGACGGGCAGACAGAGGCATGGGAGGGGAGGGGCGGGCAGACGGAGGCATGGGAGGGGAGGGGCGGGCAGACGGAGGCGAGGGGGGTGCGGGACGGGCAGACGGAGAAGTGGGAGAGGAGGGGACAGGCAGACGGAGGAGTGGGAGGGGAGGGGACGGGCAGATGGAGGCGAGGGGGGGAGGGACGGGCAGATGGAGGCGTGGGAGGGGAGGGGCGGGCAGACAGAGGAGTGGGAGGGGAGGGGCGGGCGGACGGAGGCGTGGAAGGAGGAGGGACAGGCGGACGGAGGAGTGGGAGGGGAGGGGCGGGCGGACGGAGGCGAGGGGGGGCGGGACGGGCAGACGGAGGCGTGGAAGGAGGAGGGACAGGCGGACGGAGGAGTGGGAGGGGAGGGGCGGGCGGACGGAGGCGAGGGGGGGGCGGGACGGGCAGACGGAGAAGTGGGAGAGGAGGGGACAGGCAGATGGAGGCAAGGGAGGGGAGGGGAGGGACGGGCGGACGGAGGCGTGGGAGGGGAGGGGACGGGCAGATGGAGGCAAGGGAGGGAAGGGGAGGGACGGGCGGACGGAGGCGTGGGAGGGGAGGGACGGGCAGACGGAGGCGAGGGGGAGGGACAGGCAAATGGAGGCAAGGGAGGGGGTGAGGGACGGGCGGACGGAGGCGAGGGGGGAGGGACGGGCAGATGGAGGCGTGGGAGGGGAGGGGAGGGACGGGCAGGCGGAGGCAAGGGGGGAGGGACGGGCAGATGGAGGCGTGGGAGGGGAGGAGAGGGACGGGCAGGCGGAGGCAAGGGGGGAGGGACGGGCAGATGGAGGCGTGGGAGGGGAGGGGAGGGACGGGCAGGCGGAGGCAAGGGGGGAGGGACGGGCAGATGGAGACGTGGGAGGGGGTGAGGGACGGGCGGACGGAGGTGAGGGAGGGGAGGGGAGGGACGGGCAGGAGGAGCAGGCGAGGGCGTCCCGATCCGGGGGGCGGGGGGCAGGGGCTTCCCACGTACCTTCACAGCGATTGCCGAGGCGGTGGGAGGGGCAGCGACAGCTACAACCCTCCACCTCGCCACCCTCCTCGCACGAGTCGATGGCGCAGACTGTGTGCGCGTGTGTGTGTGTGTGTCGGGGTGGGGGGAAGGGGATGAGAGACAGGCAGTGTCAGTGTCGTAAGCTCCCCACCCCCCATCACCCTCCCTTGAACCCCCCCTTCCTCCCGCTCCCCCACGAGTGACCCTCCTCCCTCTCCCTCGCCGCCGTTCCGTTCCCTCATTCCCATTCGTCTCCACCCCCCCCACCCACCACCCCGAGGTTCGCGGCCCTCTCCACCCCCCTTGCGTTCTGCCTCTCTCCGTGACCTTCTGGTCACTTCTCTCCGATCTATCTCCCCCTCTCACTCGCCCGTCCCTCGCGACCCTGCCTCCCCTCGGAGGAGGGGTCCATCCCGTCCTCCCACTCCTCCCTCCCTCTCTTGTCCCACCCTGCCACCAACACACGGACCCACAGACACACACATCACACACACACACAAATACCGACAGTCACATAAACACACACATACGCTCAAACATACAACCACTCTGACAGTCACATAAACACACACTCACACATTCTCACACAAACTCTCTGACACACACACACACTCACACAGACACACACTCACACACACACACCCTCAAACAAACAGACACACACACACCCACTCATACACACACTCCATAGAAACCATAGAAACTACAGCACAGAAACAGGCCTTTTGGCCCTTCTTGGCTGTGCCGAACCATTTTCTGCCTAGTCCCACTGACCTGCACGCGGACCATATCCCTCCATACACCTCCAATCCATGTATCTGTCCAGTTTATTCTTAAATGTTAAAAACGAACCCGCATTTACCACCCCGTCTGGCAGCTCATTCCATACTCCCACCACTCTCTGTGTGAAGAAGCCCCCCCCAATGTTCCCTTTAAACTTTTCCCCCCTCACCCTTAACCCATGTCCTCTGGTTTTTTTCTCCCCTTGCCTCAGTGGAAAAAGCCTGCTTGCATTCACTCTATCTATACCCATCATAATTTTATATACCTCTATCAAATCTCCCCTCATTCTTCTACGCTCCAGGGAATAAAGTCCTAACCTATTCAACCTTTCTCTGTAACTGAGTTTCTCAAGTCCCGGCAACATCCTTGTAAACCTTCTCTGCACTCTTTCAACCTTATTTATATCCTTCCTGTAATTTGGTGACCAAAACTGAACACAATACTCCAGATTCGGCCTCACCAATGCCTTATACAACGTCATCATAACATTCCAGCTCTTATACTCAATACTTTGATTAATAAAGGCCAATGTACCAAAAGCTCTCTTTACGACCCTATCTACCTGTGACGCCACTGATCCCTGTGGCACACTCATACATACACACACACTCACACACACTCACATAGACACACACACACAGACACACACACTCACACACACTCACATAGACACACACACACAGACACACACACTCACACACACTCACATACACACACACTCACACAGACACACACACACACAATCACACAGACACACACACACACACTCACAGACACACACACACACAATCACACTCACATACACACACAGACACACAATCACACTCACATACACACACACACACAATCACACTCACAGAGACACACACATACACACACACACAGACACACACACTCACACTCACACACACACACTCACACAGACACACACATACACACACACACAGACACACACACTCACACTCACACACACACACTCACACAGACACACATACACACACACAGACACACACACTCACACACACAATCACACTCACACAATCACACACACACACACACAATCACACTCACACAGACACACACACACACACACACAATCACACTCACACAGACACACACACACACAATCACACCCACACCACCAGGTTCAGGAACAGTTATCACCCCACAACCATCAGGAAGGAGGTACAGGAGCCTCAGGACCCACACCACCAGGTTCAGGACAGTTATCACCCCTCAACCATCAGGTAGGAGGTACAGGAGCCTCAGGACCCACACCACCAGGTTCAGGGACAGTTATCACCCCTCAACCATCAGGTAGGAGGTACAGGAGCCTCAGGACCCACACCACCAGGTTCAGGGACAGTTATCACCCCTCAACCATCAGGAAGGAGGTACAGGAGCCTCAGGACCCACACCACCAGGTTCAGGGACAGTTATCACCCCTCAACCGTCAGGAAGGAGGTACAGGAGCCTCAGGACCCACACCACCAGGTTCAGGGTCAGTTATCACCTCTCAACCATCAGGAAGGAGGGACAGGAGCCTCAGGACCCACACCACCAGGTTCAGGGACAGTTATCACCCGTCAACCATCAGGAAGGAGGTACAGGAGCCTCAGGACCCACACCACCAGGTTCAGGGACAGTTATCACCCCTCAACCATCAGGAAGGAGGTACAGGAGCCTCAGGACCCACACCACCAGGTTCAGGGTCAGTTATCACCCCTCAACCATCAGGAAGGAGGGACAGGAGCCTCAGGACCCACACCACCAGGTTCAGGGTCAGTTATCACCCCTCAACCATCAGGAAGGAGGGACAGGAGCCTCAGGACCCACACCACCAGGTTCAGGGTCAGTTATCACCTCTCAACCATCAGGAAGGAGGGACAGGAGCCTCAGGACCCACACCACCAGGTTCAGGGACAGTTATCACCCGTCAACCATCAGGAAGGAGGTACAGGAGCCTCAGGACCCACACCACCAGGTTCAGGGACAGTTATCACCCCTCAACCATCAGGAAGGAGGTACAGGAGCCTCAGGACCCACACCACCAGGTTCAGGGACAGTTATCACCCCTCAACCGTCAGGAAGGAGGGACAGGAGCCTCAGGACCCACACCACCAGGTTCAGGGACAGTTATCACCCCCTCAACCATCAGGAAGGAGGTACAGGAGCCTCAGGACTCACACCACCAGGTTCAGGGACAGTTATCACCCCTCAACCATCAGGAAGGAGGTACAGGAGCCTCAGGACCCACACCACCAGGTTCAGGGACTGTTATCACCCCTCTACCATCAGGAAGGAGGTACAGGACCCTCAGGACTCACACCACCAGGTTCAGGGACAGTTATCACCCCTCAACCATCAGGAAGGAGGTACAGGAGCCTCAGGACCCAGACCACCAGGTTCAGGGACAGTTATCACCCCTCAACCATCAGGAAGGAGGTACAGGAGCCTCAGGACCCACACCACCAGGTTCAGGGACAGTTATCACCCCTCAACCATCAGGAAGGAGGTACAGGAGCCTCAGGACCCACACCACCATGTTCAGGGACAGTTATCACCCCTCAACCATCAGGAAGGAGGTACAGGAGCCTCAGGACCCACACCACCAGGTTCAGGGACAGTTATCACCCGTCAACCATCAGGAAGGAGGTACAGGAGCCTCAGGACCCACACCACCAGGTTCAGGGACAGTTATCACCCCTCAACCATCAGGAAGGAGGTACAGGAGCCTTAGGACCCACACCACCAGGTTCAGGAACAGTTATCACCCCTCAAACATCAGGAAGGAGGTACAGGAGCCTCAGGACCCACACCACCAGGTTCAGGGACAGTTATCACCCCTCAACCATCAGGAAGGAGGTACAGGAGCCTCAGGACCCACACCACCATGTTCAGGGACAGTTATCACCCCTCAACCATCAGGAAGGAGGGACAGGAGCCTCAGGACCCACACCACCAGGTTCAGGGACAGTTATCACCTCTCAACCATCAGGAAGGAGCAGGTACAGGAGCCTCAGGACCCACACCACCAGGTTCAGGGACAGTTATCACCCCTCAACCATCAGGAAGGAGGGACAGGAGCCTCAGGACCCACACCACCAGGTTCAGGGACAGTTATCACCCCTCAACCATCAGGAAGGAGGTACAGGAGCCTCAGGACCCACACCACCAGGTTCAGGGACAGTTATCACCCCTCAACCATCAGGAAGGAGGTACAGGAGCCTCAGGACCCACACCGCCAGGTTCAGGGACAGTTATCACCCCCTCAACCATCAGGAAGGAGGTACAGGAGTCTCAGGACCCACACCACCAGGTTCAGGGACAGTTATCACCCCTCAACCATCAGGAAGGAGGTACAGGAGCCTCAGGACCCACACCACCAGGTTCAGGGACAGTTATCACCCGTCAACCATCAGGAAGGAGGTACAGGAGCCTCAGGACCCACACCACCAGGTTCAGGGACAGTTATCACCCCTCAACCATCAGGAAGGAGGTACAGGAGCCTCAGGACCCACACCACCAGGTTCAGGGACAGTTATCACCCCTCAACCATCAGGAAGGAGGTACAGGAGCCTCAGGACCCACACCACCAGGTTCAGGGACAGTTATCACCCGTCAACCATCAGGAAGGAGGTACAGGAGCCTCAGGACCCACACCACCAGGTTCAGGGACAGTTATCACCCCTCAACCATCAGGAAGGAGGTACAGGAGCCTCAGGACCCACACCACCAGGTTCAGGGTCAGTTATCACCTCTCAACCATCAGGAAGGAGGGACAGGAGCCTCAGGACCCACACCACCAGGTTCAGGGACAGTTATCACCTCTCATCCATCAGGAAGGAGGTACAGGAGCCTCAGGACCCACACCACCAGGTTCAGGGACAGTTATCACCCCTCAACCATCAGGAAGGAGGTACAGGAGCCTCAGGACCCACACCGCCAGGTTCAGGGACAGTTATCACCCCCTCAACCATCAGGAAGGAGGTACAGGAGTCTCAGGACCCACACCACCAGGTTCAGGGACAGTTATCACCCCTCAACCATCAGGAAGGAGGTACAGGAGCCTCAGGACCCACACCACCAGGTTCAGGGACAGTTATCACCCGTCAACCATCAGGAAGGAGGTACAGGAGCCTCAGGACCCACACCACCAGGTTCAGGGACAGTTATCACCCCTCAACCATCAGGAAGGAGGTACAGGAGCCTCAGGACCCACACCACCAGGTTCAGGGACAGTTATCACCCCTCAACCATCAGGAAGGAGGTACAGGAGCCACAGGACCCACACCACCAGGTTCAGGGACAGTTATCACCCGTCAACCATCAGGAAGGAGGTACAGGAGCCTCAGGACCCACACCACCAGGTTCAGGGACAGTTATCACCCCTCAACCATCAGGAAGGAGGTACAGGAGCCTCAGGACCCACACCACCAGGTTCAGGGTCAGTTATCACCTCTCAACCATCAGGAAGGAGGGACAGGAGCCTCAGGACCCACACCACCAGGTTCAGGGACAGTTATCACCTCTCATCCATCAGGAAGGAGGTACAGGAGCCTCAGGACCCACACCACCAGGTTCAGGGACAGTTATCACCCCTCAACCATCAGGAAGGAGGTACAGGAGCCTCAGGACTCACACCACCAGGTTCAGGGACAGTTATCACCCCTCAAACATCAGGAAGGAGGTACAGGAGCCTTAGGACCCACACCACCAGGTTCAGGAACAGTTATCACCCCTCAAACATCAGGAAGGAGGTACAGGAGCCTTAGGACCCACACCACCAGGTTCAGGGACAGTTATCACCTCTCAACCATCAGGAAGGAGGTACAGGAGCCTCAGGACCCACACCACCAGGTTCAGGGACAGTTATCACCTCTCATCCATCAGGAAGGAGGTACAGGAGCCTCAGGACCCACACCACCAGGTTCAGGGACAGTTATCACCCCTCAACCATCAGGAAGGAGGTACAGGAGCCTCAGGACCCACACCACCAGGTTCAGGGACAGTTATCACCTCTCATCCATCAGGAAGGAGGTACAGGAGCCTCAGGACCCACACCACCAGGTTCAGGGACAGTTATCACCCCTCAACCATCAGGAAGGAGGTACAGGAGCCTCAGGACTCACACCACCAGGTTCAGGGACAGTTATCACCCCTCAAACATCAGGAAGGAGGTACAGGAGCCTTAGGACCCACACCACCAGGTTCAGGAACAGTTATCACCCCTCAAACATCAGGAAGGAGGTACAGGAGCCTTAGGACCCACACCACCAGGTTCAGGGACAGTTATCACCTCTCAACCATCAGGAAGGAGGTACAGGAGCCTCAGGACCCACACCACCAAGTTCAGGGACAGTTATTACCCCTCAACCATCAGGAAGGAGGGACAGGAGCCTCAGGACCCACACCACCAGGTTCAGGAACAGTTATCACCCCTCAACCATCAGGAAGGAGGTACAGGAGCCTCAGGACCCACACCACCAGGTTCAGGGACAGTTATCACCCCTCAACCGTCAGGAAGGAGGTACAGGAGCCTCAGGACCCACACCACCAGGTTCAGGAACAGTTATCACCCCTCAAACATCAGGAAGGAGGTACAGGAGCCTTAGGACCCACACCACCAGGTTCAGGGACAGTTATCACCCCTCAACCATCAGGAAGGAGGTACAGGAGCCTCAGGACCCACACCACCAGGTTCAGGAACAGTTATCACCCCTCAAACATCAGGAAGGAGGTACAGGAGCCTTAGGACCCACACCACCAGGTTCAGGGACAGTTATCACCCCTCAACCATCAGGAAGGAGGTACAGGAGCCTCAGGACCCACACCACCAGGTTCAGGAACAGTTATCACCCCTCAACCATCAGGAAGGAGGTACAGGAGCCTCAGGACCCACACCACCAGGTTCAGGGACAGTTATCACCCCTCAACCATCAGAAAGGAGGTACAGGAGCCTCAGGACCCACACCACCAGGTTCAGGGACTGTTATCACCCCTCAACCATCAGGAAGGAGGTACAGGAGACTCAGGACCCACACCACCAGGTTCAGGGACTGTTATCACCCCTCTACCATCAGGAAGGAGGGACAGGAGCCTCAGGACCCACACCACCAGGTTCAGGGACAGTTATCACCCCTCAACCATCAGGAAGGAGGTACAGGAGCCTCAGGACCCACACCACCAGGTTCAGGGACAGTTATCACCCCTCAACCATCAGGAAGGAGGTACAGGAGCCTCAGGACCCACACCACCAGGTTCAGGGTCAGTTATCACCTCTCAACCATCAGGAAGGAGGGACAGGAGCCTCAGGACCCACACCACCAGGTTCAGGGACAGTTATCACCTCTCATCCATCAGGAAGGAGGTACAGGAGCCTCAGGACCCACACCACCAGGTTCAGGGACAGTTATCACCCCTCAACCATCAGGAAGGAGGTACAGGAGCCTCAGGACTCACACCACCAGGTTCAGGGACAGTTATCACCCCTCAACCATCAGGAAGGAGGTACAGGAGCCTCAGGACCCACACCACCAGGTTCAGGGACAGTTATCACCCCTCAAACATCAGGAAGGAGGTACAGGAGCCTTAGGACCCACACCACCAGGCTCAGGAACAGTTATCACCCCTCAAACATCAGGAAGGAGGTACAGGAGCCTTAGGACCCACACCACCAGGTTCAGGGACAGTTATCACCCCTCAACCATCAGGAAGGAGGTACAGGAGCCTCAGGACCCACACCACCAAGTTCAGGGACAGTTATCACCCCTCAACCAACAGGAAGGAGGTGCAGGAGCCTCAGGACCCACACCACCAGGTTCAGGGACAGTTATCACCCCTCAACCGTCAGGAAGGAGGTACAGGAGCCTCAGGACCCACACCACCAGGTTCAGGAACAGTTATCACCCCTCAAACATCAGGAAGGAGGTACAGGAGCCTTAGGACCCACACCACCAGGTTCAGGGACAGTTATCACCCCTCAACCATCAGGAAGGAGGTACAGGAGCCTCAGGACCCACACCACCAGGTTCAGGAACAGTTATTACTCCTCAAACATCAGGAAGGAGGTACAGGAGCCTTAGGACCCACACCACCAGGTTCAGGGACAGTTATCACCCCTCAAACATCAGGAAGGAGGTACAGGAGCCTTAGGACCCACACCACCAGGTTCAGGGACAGTTATCACCCCTCAAACATCAGGAAGGAGGTACAGGAGCCTTAGGACCCACACCACCAGGTTCAGGGACAGTTATCACCCCTCAACCATCAGGAAGGAGGTACAGGAGCCTCAGGACCCACACCACCAGGTTCAGGAACAGTTATCACCCCTCAACCATCAGGTAGGAGGTACAGGAGCCTCAGGACCCACACCACCAGGTTCAGGGACAGTTATCACCCCTCAACCATCAGGAAGGGGGTACAGGAGCCTCAGGACCCACACCACCAGGTTCAAGGACAGTTATCACCCCTCAACCATCAGGAAGGAGGTACAGGAGCCTCAGGACCCACACCACCAGGTTCAGAGACAGTTATCACCCCTCAACCATCAGGAAGGAGGTACAGGAGCCTCAGGACCCACACCACCAGGTTCAGGGACAGTTATAACCTCTCAACCATCAGGAAGGAGGTACAGGAGCCTCAGGACCCACACCACCAGATTCAGGGACAGTTATCACCCCTCAACCATCAGGAAGGAGGTACAGGAGCCTCAGGACCCACACCACCAGGTTCAGGGACAGTTATAACCTCTCAACCATCAGGAAGGAGGTACAGGAGCCTCAGGACCCACACCACCAGGTTCAGGGACAGTTATCACCCCTCAACCATCAGGAAGGAGGTACAGGAGCCTCAGGACCCACACCACCAGGTTCAGGGACAGTTATCACCCCTCAACCATCAGGAAGGGGGTACAGGAGCCTCAGGACCCACACCACCAGGTTCAAGGACAGTTATCACCCCTCAACCATCAGGAAGGAGGTACAGGAGCCTCAGGACCCACACCACCAGGTTCAGAGACAGTTATCACCCCTCAACCATCAGGAAGGAGGTACAGGAGCCTCAGGACCCACACCACCAGGTTCAGGGACAGTTATAACCTCTCAACCATCAGGAAGGAGGTACAGGAGCCTCAGGACCCACACCACCAGATTCAGGGACAGTTATCACCCCTCAACCATCAGGAAGGAGGTACAGGAGCCTCAGGACCCACACCACCAGGTTCAGGGACAGTTATAACCTCTCAACCATCAGGAAGGAGGTACAGGAGCCTCAGGACCCACACCACCAGGTTCAGGGACAGTTATCACCCCTCAACCATCAGGAAGGAGGTACAGGAGCCTCAGGACCCACACCACCAGGTTCAGAGACAGTTATCACCCCTCAACCATCAGGGTGAAAGTACAGGAGCCTCAGGACCCACACCACCAGGTTCAGGGACAGTTATCACCCCTCAACCATCAGGAAGGAGGTACAGGAGCCTCAGGACCCACACCACCAGGTTCAGGGACAGTTATCACCCCTCAACCATCAGGAAGGAGGTACAGGAGCCTCAGGACCCACACCACCAGGTTCAGGGACAGTTATCACCCCTCAACCATCAGGAAGGAGGTACAGGAGCCTCAGGACTCACACCACCAGGTTCAGGGACAGTTATCACCTCTCATCCATCAGGAAGGAGGTACAGGAGCCTCAGGACCCACACCACCAGGTTCAGGGACTGTTATGACCCCTCAAACATCAGGAAGGAGGTACAGGAGCCTCAGGACCCACACCACCAGGTTCAGGGACAGTTATCACCTCTCATCCATCAGGAAGGAGGTACAGGAGCCTCAGGACCCACACCACCAGGTTCAGGGACTGTTATGACCCCTCAAACATCAGGAAGGAGGTACAGGAGCCTCAGGACCCACACCACCAGGTTCAGGGACTGTTATGACCCCTCAAACATCAGGAAGGAGGTACAGGAGCCTCAGGACCCACACCACCAGGTTCAGGGACAGTTATCACCTCTCATCCATCAGGAAGGAGGTACAGGAGCCTCAGGACCCACACCACCAGGTTCAGGGACTGTTATCACCCCTCAACCATCAGGAAGGAGGTACGTCTCCGGACTTTGAGAGAAAACCAGAGGGAACCCACACTAGAGGAACGTACGAACTCCATACAGTTTGAGAAACACACTGTGTAAACGCGCGCGTACACACACACACACACACACACACACACACACACCATTAATGCAAAGATTAATGTTAGTTCGACTCACTCGAATTCTTGCCTTCCTCTGCAGTCTCATTGGATACTGGAAAATAAATCAGATATCATCACACACCCCCATGATTAGACACAGAGTGAATCTCCCTCCACACCGTCCCATCACACACTCCCGGGGTCAGACACACAGAGTGAATCTCCCTCCACACCGTCCCATCACACACTCCCGGGGTCAGACACACAGAGTGAATCTCCCTCCACACCGTCCCATCACACACTCCCGGGGTCAGACACACAGAGTGAATCTCCCTCCACACCGTCCCATCACACACTCCCGGGGTCAGACACACAGAGTGAATCTCCCTCCACACCGTCCCATCACACACTCCCGGGGTCAGACACACAGAGTGAATCTCCCTCCACACCGTCCCATCACACACTCCCGGGGTCAGACACACAGAGTGAATCTCCCTCCACACCGTCCCATCACACACTCCCGGGGTCAGACACACAGAGTGAATCTCCCTCCACACCGTCCCATCACACACTCCCGGGGTCAGACACACAGAGTGAATCTCCCTCCACACCGTCCCATCACACACTTCCGGGGTCAGACACAGAGTGAATCTCCCTCCACACCGTCCCATCACACACTCCCGGGGTCAGACACACAGAGTGAATCTCCCTCCACACCGTCCCATCACACACTCCCGGGGTCAGACACACAGAGTGAATCTCCCTCCACACCGTCCCATCACACACTCCCGGGGTCAGACACAGAGTGAATCTCCCTCCACACCGTCCCATCACACACTCCCGGGGTCAGACACACAGAGTGAATCTCCCTCCACACCGTCCCATCACACACTCCCGGGGTCAGACACAGAGTGAATCTCCCTCCACACCGTCCCATCACACACTCCCGGGGTCAGACACACAGAGTGAATCTCCCTCCACACCGTCCCATCACACACTCCCGGGGTCAGACACACAGAGTGAATCTCCCTCCACACCGTCCCATCACACACTCCCGGGGTCAGACACAGAGTGAATCTCCCTCCACACCGTCCCATCACACACTCCCGGGGTCAGACACACAGAGTGAATCTCCCTCCACACCGTCCCATCACACACTCCCGGGGTCAGACACACAGAGTGAATCTCCCTCCACACCGTCCCATCACACACTCCCGG
The DNA here is from genome assembly GCF_963921235.1 of Mobula hypostoma. Classification (NCBI taxonomy): domain Eukaryota; kingdom Metazoa; phylum Chordata; class Chondrichthyes; order Myliobatiformes; family Myliobatidae; genus Mobula; species Mobula hypostoma. The sequence continues at coordinate 280,721 of NW_026948177.1, read as the reverse complement.
GGTCAGACACAGAGTGAATCTCCCTCCACACCGTCCCATCACACACTCCCGGGGTCAGACACACAGAGTGAATCTCCCTCCACACCGTCCCATCACACACTCCCGGGGTCAGACACACAGAGTGAATCTCCCTCCACACCGTCCCATCACACACTCCCGGGGTCAGACACACAGAGTGAATCTCCCTCCACACCGTCCCATCACACACTCCCGGGGTCAGACACACAGAGTGAATCTCCCTCCACACCGTCCCATCACACACTCCCGGGGTCAGACACACAGAGTGAATCTCCCTCCACACCGTCCCATCACACACTCCTGGGGTCAGACACACAGAGTGAATCTCCCTCCACACCGTCCCATCACACACTCCCGGGGTCAGACACACAGAGTGAATCTCCCTCCACACCGTCCCATCACACACTCCCGGGGTCAGACACACAGAGTGAATCTCCCTCCACACCGTCCCATCACACACTTCCGGGGTCAGACACAGAGTGAATCTCCCTCCACACCGTCCCATCACACACTCCCGGGGTCAGACACACAGAGTGAATCTCCCTCCACACCGTCCCATCACACACTCCCGGGGTCAGACACACAGAGTGAATCTCCCTCCACACCGTCCCATCACACACTCCCGGGGTCAGACACAGAGTGAATCTCCCTCCACACCGTCCCATCACACACTCCCGGGGTCAGACACACAGAGTGAATCTCCCTCCACACCGTCCCATCACACACTCCCGGGGTCAGACACACAGAGTGAATCTCCCTCCACACCGTCCCATCACACACTCCCGGGGTCAGACACACAGAGTGAATCTCCCTCCACACCGTCCCATCACACACTTCCGGGGTCAGACACAGAGTGAATCTCCCTCCACACCGTCCCATCACACACTCCCGGGGTCAGACACACAGAGTGAATCTCCCTCCACACCGTCCCATCACACACTCCCGGGGTCAGACACACAGAGTGAATCTCCCTCCACACCGTCCCATCACACACTCCCGGGGTCAGACACAGAGTGAAGTTCCCTCCACACCGTCCCATCACACACTCCCGGGGTCAGACACACAGAGTGAATCTCCCTCCACATCGTCCCATCACACACTCCCGGGGTCAGACACAGAGTGAATCTCCCTCCGCACCGTCCCGTCACACACTCCCGGGGTCAGACACACAGAGTGAATCTCCCTCCACACCGTCCCATCACACACTCCCGGGGTCAGACACAGAGTGAATCTCCCTCCACACCGTCCCATCACACACTCCCGGGGTCAGACACACAGAGTGAATCTCCCTCCACACCGTCCCATCACACACTCCCGGGGTCAGACACAGAGTGAATCTCCCTCCGCACCGTCCCGTCACACACTCCCGGGGTCAGACACACAGAGTGAATCTCCCTCCACACCGTCCCATCACACACACCCGGGGTCAGACACACAGAGTGAATCTCCCTCCACACTGTCCCATCACACACTCCCGGGGTCAGACACACAGAGTGAATCTCCCTCCACACCGTCCCATCACACACTCCCGGGGTCAGACACTAGATGGCGCTCCCTCCACACCGTCCCATTCACACACTCCCGGGGTCAGACAGAGAGTGAATCTCCCTCCACACCGTCCCATCACACACTCCCGGGGTCAGACACACAGAGTGAATCTCCCTCCACACCGTCCCATCACACACTCCCGGGGTCAGACACACAGAGTGAATCTCCCTCCACACCATCCCATCACACACTCCCGGGGTCAGACACAGAGTGAATCTCCCTCCACACCGTCCCATCACACACTCCCGGGGTCGGACACACAGAGTGAATCTCCCTCCACACCGTCCCATCACACACTCCCGGGGTCAGACACAGAGTGAATCTCCCTCCACACCATCCCATCACACACTCCCGGGGTCAGACACAGAGTGAATCTCCCTCCACACCGTCCAATCACACACTCCTGGGGTCAGACACACAGAGTGAATCTCCCTCCACACCGTCCCATCACACACTCCCGGGGTCAGACACAGAGTGAATCTCCCTCCACACCATCCCATCACACACTCCCGGGGTCAGACACAGAGTGAATCTCCCTCCACACCGTCCCATCACACACTCCCGGGGTCAGACACACAGAGTGTATCACCCTCCACACCGTCCCATCACACACTCCCGGGGTCAGACACACAGAGTGAATCTCCCTCCGCACCGTCCCATCACACACTCCCGGGGTCAGACACACAGAGTGAATCTCCCTCCACACCGTCCCATCACACACACCCGGGGTCAGACACAGAGTGAATCTCCCTCCACACCGTCCCATCACACACTCCCGGGGTCAGACACAGAGTGAATCTCCCTCCACACCGTCCCATCACACACTCCCGGGGTCAGACACAGAGTGAAAGTCCCTCCACACCGTCCCATCACACACTCCCGGGGACAGACACAGAGTGAATCTCCCTCCACACCTTCCCATCACACACTCCCGGGGTCAGACACAGAGTGAAACTCCCTCCACACCGTCCCATCACACACTCCCGGGGTCAGACACACAGAGTGAATCTCCCTCCGCACCATCCCATCACACACTCCCAGGGTCAGACACAGAGTGAAACTCCCTCCACACCGTCCCATCACACACTCCCGGGGTCAGACACACAGAGTGAATCTCCCTCCACACCGTCCCATCACACACTCCCGGGGTCAGAGACACAGACTGAATCTCCCTCCACACCGTCCCATCACACACTCCCGGGGTCAGACACACAGAGTGAATCTCCCTCCACACCGTCCCATCACACACACCCGGGGTCAGACACACAGAGTGAATCTCCCTCCACACCGTCCCATCACACACTCCCGGGGTCAGACACAGAGTGAATCTCCCTCCACACCGTCCTATCACACACTCCCAGGGTCAGACCCACAGAGTGAAACTCCCTCCACACCATCCCATCACACACCCCCATGATCAGACACACAGTGAATCTCCCTCCACACCGTCCCATCACACACTCCCGGGGTCAGACACAGAGTGAATCTCCCTCCACACCGTCCCATCACACACTCCCGGGGTCAGACACAGAGTGAATCTCCCTCCGCACCGTCCCATCACACACTCCCGGGGTCAGACACAGAGTGAAACTCCCTCCACACCGTCCCATCACACACTCCCGGGGTCAGACACACAGAATGAATCTTTCTCCACACCGTCCCATCACACACTCCCGGGGTCAGACACACAGAGTGAATCTCCCTCCGCACCGTCCCATCACACACTTCCGGGGTTGCGAATACAGGGAACTCACCGCATAAGTTATTCCAGCACCACCCGTAACCTGTTTCACACTTGGTGCAGGGGTCGCCCGGTGCAGTAAAGGACTTCTTTCGCCACCCTGTGGGTTCAATAAATTCCAGCTCGTTCCCTCTGTAAAGAGTACAAACAGTATTACCGGGTCGTGCCGGATTCCCGGAAGGTTAACTTGCAGGTTGAGCCGGTGGTGAGGAAGGGAGACGCGACATTAGCATTCATTTCGAGAGAACAAGAATATAAAAGCAGGGATGTAATGCTGACGCTTTATAAAGCACTGGTGCGGCAGCGAGCAACATTAGGCCCCTTGTCCGAAACAAAGACGTGTCGGCCTGCCGAGGGTGCAGGGCGAGATTTAAAAGAACATTCATCCCCGGGAATGAAAGAGTTAACAGATGAGCCATGGGATCCAAGGGGACATTGCTTTGTGCATCCAGAACTGGCCTGCCCCCAGAAGGCAAAGAGTGGTTGTAGTTGGGTCTGCATGGAGGTCGGTGACCAGTGGTGTGCCTCAGGGATCTGTTCTGGGACCCCTACTCTTTGTGATTTTTATAAATGGCCTGGATGAGGAAGTGGAGGGATGGGTTACTGATAACACAAAGGTTGGGGGTGTTGTGGATAGTGTGGAGGGCTGTCAGAGCTTACAGCGGGATATTGATAGGATGCAAAACTGGGCTGAGAAGTGGTGAATGGAGTTCGACACAAATAAATGTGAGGTAGTTCATTTTGTTAGGCCAAATATGATGGTTGAATATAGTATTAATGGTGAGACTCTCGGCAGTGCGGAGGATCAGAGGGATCTTGGGGTCCGAGTCCATAGGACACTCAAAGCTGCTACACAGGTTGACTCTGTGGTTAAGAAGCGAGAAGGTGTATTGGCCTTCATCAATCGTGGGATTGAGTTTAAGAGCCGAGAGGTAATGTTGCAGCTATATAGGACCCTGGTCAGACCCCACTTGGAGTACTGTGCTCAGTTCACTACAGTAAACTCACTATAGGAAGGATGTGGAAACCATAGAAAGGGTGCAGAGGAGATTTACAAGGATGTTTCCTGGATTGGGGAGCGTGCCTTATGAAAACAGGTTGAGTGAACTCGGCCTTTTCTCCTTGGAGCGACGGAGGGCGAGAGGTGACCTGATAGAGGTGTATAAGATGATGAGAGGAATTGATCGTGGGGATAGTCAGAGGCTCTTTCCCAGGGCTGAAATGGTTATCACAAGAGGACACAGGTTTAAGGTGCTGGGGAGTAGGTACAGAGGAGATGTCAGGGGTAAGTTTTTCACACAGAGAGTGGTGAGTGTGTGGAATGGGCTGCCGGCCACGGTGATGGAGGTGGATACGACAGGGTCTTTTCAGAACCTCCTGGACAGGTACATGGAGCTCAGAAAAATAGAGGGCTATGGGTGGCCTAGGTAATCTCCATAGTAAGGACATGTACAGCACACCATTGTGGGCCGAAGGGCCTGTATTGTGCTGTAGGTTTTCTGTTTCTCTGAGGAGCATTTGATGGCTCTGGGCCCGTAGTCACTGGAGTTTAGAAACATGAGGTGGGTCGGGGGGATCTCATTGAAACCTATCCAATATTGAAACGACCAAATCGAGTGGATGTGGAGAGGATGTTTCCTATAGTGAGGGGAGTCTAGGACCAGAGGACACAGATAGAGTGGATATGGAGAGGATGTTTCCTGTAGTGGGGGAGTCTAGGACCAGAGGACACAGATAGAGTGGATGTGGAGAGGATGTTTCCTGTAGTGGGGGGAGTCTAGGACCAGAGGACACAGATAGAGTGGATGTGGAGAGGGTGTTTCCTGTAGTGGGGGAGTCTAGGACCAGAGGACACAGATGGAGTGGATGTGGAGAGGATGTTTCCTGCAGTGGGGGGAGTCTAGGACCAGAGGACACAGATAGAGTAGATGTGGAGAGGATGTTTCCTGTAGTGAGGGGAGTCTAGGACCAGAGGACACAAATAGAGTGGATGTGGAGAGGATGTTTCCTGTGGTGGGGAGTCTAGGACCAGAGGACACAGATAGAGTGGATGTGGAGAGGATGTTTCCTGTAGTGGGGGAGTCTAGGACCAGAGGACACAGATAGAGTGGATGTGGAGAGGATGTTTCCTGCAGTGGGGGAGTCTAGGACCAGAGGACACAGATAGAGTGGATGTGGAGAGGATGTTTCCTGTAGTGGGGGAGTCTAGGACCAGAGGACACAGATGGAGTGGATGTGGAGAGGATGTTTCCTGCAGTGGGGGGAGTCTAGGACCAGAGGACACAGATAGAGTGGATGTGGAGAGGATGTTTCCTGTGGTGGGGAGTCTAGGACCAGAGGACACAGATAGAGTGGATGTGGAGAGGATGTTTCCTGTAGTGGGGGCGTCTCGGACCAGAGGACACAGATAGAGTGGATGTGGAGAGGATGTTTCCTGTAGTGGGGGAGTCTAGGACCAGAGGACACAGATGGAGTGGATGTGGAGAGGATGTTTCCTGCAGTGGGGGGAGTCTAGGACCAGAGGACACAGATAGAGTGGATGTGGAGAGGATGTTTCCTGTGGTGGGGAGTCTAGGACCAGAGGACACAGATAGAGTGGATGTGGAGAGGATGTTTCCTGTAGTGGGGGAGTCTGGGACCAGAGGGCACAGATAGAGTGGATGTGGAGAGGATGTTTCCTGTAGTGGGGGAGTCTAGGACCAGAGGACACAGATAGAGTGGATGTGGAGAGGATGTTTCCTGTAGTGGGGGAGTCTAGGACCAGAGGGCACAGATAGAGTGGATGTGGAGAGGATGTTTCCTGTAGTGGGGGGAGTCTCGGACCAGAGGACACAGATAGAGTGGATGTGGAGAGGATGTTTCCTGTAGTGGGGGAGTCTCGGACCAGAGGGCACAGATAGAGTGGATGTGGAGAGGATGTTTCCTGTAGTGGGGGGAGTCTAGGACCAGAGGACACAGACAGAGTGGATGTGGAGAGGATGTTTCCTGTAGTGGGGGAGTCTGGTACCAGAGGACACAGATAGAGTGGATGTGGAGAGGATGTTCCCTGTAGTGGGGGAGTCTAGGACCAGAGGACACAGATAGAGTGGATGTGGAGAGGATGTTTCCTGTAGTGGGGGAGTCTAGGACCAGAGGGCACAGATAGAGTGGATGTGGAGAGGATGTTTCCTGTAGTGGGGGGAGTCTCGGACCAGAGGACACAGATAGAGTGGATGTGGAGAGAATGTTTCCTGTAGTCGGGGAGTCTAGGACCAGAGGACACAGATAGAGTGGATGTGGAGAGGATGTTTCCTATAATGAGGGGAGTCTAGGACCAGAGGACACAGATAGAGTGGATGTGGAGAGGATGTTTCCTGTAGTGGGGGAGTCTAGGACCAGAGGACACAGATAGAGTGGATGTGGAGAGGATGTTTCCTGTAGTGGGGGAGTCTAGGACCAGAGGACACAGATAGAGTGGATGTGGAGAGGATGTTTCCTGTAGTGGGGGAGTCTAGGACCAGAGGACACAGATAGAGTGGATGTGGAGAGGATGTTTCCTGTAGTGGGGGAGTCTCGGACCAGAGGGCACAGATAGAGTGGATGTGGAGAGGATGTTTCCTGTAGTGGGGGAGTCTGGGACCAGAGGACACAGATAGAGTGGATGTGGAGAGGATGTTTCCTGTAGTGGGGGAGTCTAGGACCAGAGGACACAGATAGAGTGGATGTGGAGAAGATGTTTCCTGTAGTGGGGGAGTCTGGGACCAGAGGACACAGATAGAGTGGATGTGGAGAGGATGTTTCCTGTAGTGGGGGAGTCTAGGACCAGAGGACACAGATAGAGTGGATGTGGAGAGGATGTTTCCTGCAGTGGGGAAATCTGGGGAATTCGTCGCCCCAGCCAGCTGTGGTGGGGAGACTGTATTTATTTATTTCTGACGTGTGGGCCAGAAACTGAGATGACAGTATCAGTCAGATGTTAGAGTTTACGAGGAGAAGGCAGGAGAATGGGGGGTTCGGGAGGGAGGGTAAATGTTGGGATGGCGAGGGAGGGAGAGAGAGTGGGAGAGGGACAGAGAGAGTGACATTGAGAGAGAATGAGAGGAGGGACAGTGAGAGAGAGGGAGAGACGGACAGAGAGGCGGCGGGGGGACTGTGAGAGGGAGGGAGGGAGAGGGAGTAAGGTGTGGTTTAGTGTGAGAGAGACAGACGGAGAGAGAGAGAGAGGTCTGACTTGGTGTGCGTGTGTGTGTGTGTGAGAGGGAGAGAGATAGATTGAGATTGCCAGGGGCCGGTGGGAGGTATGGGGGGAGACGGTCTGCGCCGGGGGGAGGGAGGGAGACGTCCCGGGACGGTTGACACCCACCCCCCACCACCCCCCTGGATTCAGGACACACTCACTGCGGGTGGTAGTTACACACAAGGTGGTTGCAGGACGTCCCCATCGCACACCCCAGCCTCCGCGTCGCGCTCCACACGAACTGCCGGGACAGGGAACAGCGTCGGACCGCTGGCAACCCGGGGCACGCACCCCCCCCGTCCTCCCTCCCTTCCCTCCCTCCTCCTCGACTCCCCCGGCACCTCCCTCCCTCCCGCACCTCTCCGTTCTCTCTCCCCGCCCTCCATCTCCCCCTCTCAAGCCTCCTCCTCCTACTTTCCCGTCCCTATCCCTCCCTCTCTCTCTCTGTTCCCTCACTGTCCCTTCTCCGCCCTTTCTCCCTTCTTTGTCTCTCTCTATCTCTCTTTTCTGAACTCTTTTCTTCACCTCTCCCTCGACCTCTCTATATCTTTTTCCCCTCTCTGTCTCTATCTCTCTCTCCCTGTCTCCGCTCTCTCTTTCCCCTCCCTCCCTCCCATCTGGCCCCGACACTCCCTCTCTTTCTCTCTCTCCCACCCATTCCCCTCTCTCCCCCACTCTCTCCCTCCCTCCCTCTCTCTCCCCCCATCAAGTTCCTTGGGGGTGCAGATCTCGGACAACCTCACCCAGTCCAAGGAACGCCTCTGGGATTGTGGAACGGGCCCAGCGGAGATTGCACTGTCTGAGGAAGCTTAAACAAGCATCACTCCCCACGAACATCTTAACTACGTTCTACAGAGGCGAGGTTGAGAGTGTGCTGACCTTTTGCATCACAACCTGGTACTCCAGTTGCAGTCCTGTCGACAGAAAACCCTTGCAGAGGGTGGTTAGGGGAGCAGAGAAGGTTATTGGTGTCTCCCTACCTTCTGTCCAAGACCTCTTTCAGAGTCGATGCTCCCAGAAGACACGGTACATCATTGAAGACCCCTCACACCCTCTCCGTGAACTGTTTGTCCTTCTGCCATCAGGCAGACGTTACAGGAGCATCAAAACTAAAACCACAAGGCTACTAAACAGCTTTCACAGCACGCTGGAGGAACTCAACGGGTCGGGCAGCATCCGTGGAAAAGATCGGTCGACGTTTCGGGCCGGAACCCTTCGTCAGGACAGGGGGACTAAACAGCTTCCTCCCACGGGCAGTCAGACTGCTAAATAGCTGCTCCATCTGACTCTGCTTTGGACACTTTTAACTTGATTTTAACTGACGTGTGGCTGTTGTGTTTTACTATTTATTGTTATGTTTATTATTTAATGTCTCACTCTGCCCTGCAGAGCTGATGTACGGTTAGAATGACAATAAAGTTTTCTGAATGAATCTTGAATCTTGAATTCCTCACTCAAACCGCTTCCTCTCTCCCACCTCCCTCCCCCCCCCTTCTCTCTCTCACTGGATCTTCTCTCCCATTTCTCCACCTGTCTGTGTCTCTCTGTATCGATCCCTCATTCCCTTTGTACCTCTCTCTCTGTCTCTCTCTCCAACTCTTGCCCGATCTCTCCAAATCTTTCCCCCGCCCCTCCCTCCCTCCCTCTACCCCTCTCCCCTCTCTCATGCTCCTTCCCTCCCACCTCCCGACTTTCTCCCACCCCTCCCCCCTCCCTCCCCTCCTCTCTCCCTCTCCCTCCTTCGCCCCTTTTCCCTCCCGCTCTCTCCTTCCTCATCCCGCCTCCATCTCCCTGTTGCAACTTCTCCCCCCCCCTCTCTCTCTATCTATCTCTATCTCTCTCTCCCTATCAGCGCGTGGCCAAGCGGTCAAGGCGTCGGTCTAGCGAGCCGAAGGTCGTGAGTTCGAGCCTTGGCTAAGGCAGCGCGTTGTGTCCTTGAGCAAGGCACTTAACCACACATTGCTCTGCGACGACACCGGTGCCAAGCTGTATCGGCCTCAGTGCCCTTCCCTTGGACAACATCGGTGTCATGGAGAGGAGAGACTTGCAGCACGGGCAACTTCGGTCTTCCGTACAACTTTGCCCAGGCCTGCACCCTGGAAAACCTTCCAAGGGTCAAATCCATGGTCTCACGAGACTATCGGATGCCTATACTATATATCTTCCCCCTGTCCCTCTCCTCTCCCAGCCGGGGGGGGGGGGCGGGGGGAAGGTGAGGGAGAGGCTCCCTTTCTGGATTCCTAACTTCCTCATCTGCAGTGTCCGTGCGGATCGAAAATAGCATCTCCCCCTCGCTGACGATCGACACTGGTGCACCTCAGGGGTGTGTGCTTAGCCCACTGCTCTACTCTCTGTATACACATGACTGTGTGGCCAGGCACAGCTCAAACACCATCTATAAATTTACTGACGATACAACCATCGTTGGTAGAATCTCAGGTGGTGACGGGAGGGCGTACAGGAGTGAGATGTGCCAACTAGTGGAATGGTGCCCCAGCAACAACCTGGCCCTCAACGTCAGTCAGACCAAAGAGCTGATTGTGGACTTCGGGAAGGGTGAGACGAGGGAACACGTACCCATCCTCAGAGAGGGATCAGAAGTGGAGAGAGTGATCAGTTTCAAGTTCCCGGGTGTCAAGATCTCTGAGGATCTGACCTGGTCCCAACACATCGATGTAGTTATAAAGAAGGCAAGACAGTGACTGTACTTTATCAGGAGTTTGAAGAGATTTGGCATGTATAATAATATAACAATTACAGCACGGAAACAGGCCATCTCGGCCCTTCTAGTCCGTGCCGAACTCTTACTCTCACCTAGTCCCACCAACCTGCACTCAGCCCATAACCCTCCATTCCTTTCCTGTCCATATATCTGTCCAATTTAACTTTAAACGACAACATCGAACCTGCCTCAACCACTTCTCGTTCCACACAGCCACCACTCTCTGAGTAAAGAAGTTCCCCCTCATGTTACCCCTAAACTTTTGCTCCTTTAACTCTCAACTCATGTCCTCTTGTTTGAATCTCCCCCACTCTCAATGGAAAAAGCCTATCCACGTCAACTCTATCTATCCCCCTCATAATTTTAAACACCTCTATCAAGTCCCACCTCAACGTTCTATGCTCCAAAAAATAAAGACCCAACTTGTTCAACCTTTCTCTGTAACTTTAGGAGATGAAACCCAGGCAACATTTTAGTAAATCTCCTCTGTACTCTCTCAATTTTATTGACATCTTTCCTATAATTCGGTGACCAGAACTGTACACAATACTCTAAATTTGGCCTTACCAATGCCTTGTACAATTTCAACATTACATCCCAACTCCTATACTCAATGTTCTGATTTATAAAGGCCAGCAAACCAAAAGCTTTCTTCACCACCCTATCCACATGAGATTCCACCTTCAGGGAACTATGCACCATTATTCCTAGATCCCTCTGTTCCACTGCATTCTTCAATACCCTACCAGTTACCATGTATGTCCTATTTTGATTAGTCCTACCAAAATGTAGCACCTCACGTTTATCAGCATTAAACTCCATCTGCCATCTTTCAGCCCACTCTTCTAACTGGCCTAAATCTCTCTTAGCTTTGAAGTAGCTTTGAAAACCTACTTCATTATCCACAACGTCACCTATCTTAGTATCATCTGCAGACTTTTATACTCTGTTCCTGGTTGGTGCAGCTGTAACGAAACCCAATTTCCCTCGGGATCAATAAAGTATGACTATGAATATACTTACTAATCCAATTTACCACCCCATCATCCAGACCATTAATATATCTGGCATGTCAACGAATATGCTCAAAAACTTCTCTAGTTGTACGGTGGAGAGCATTCTGACAGGCTGCATCACTGTCTGGTACGGAGGGGCTACTGCACAGGACCGAAAGAAGCTGCAGAGGGTTGTAAATCTAGTCGGCTCCATCTTGGGCTCTCGCCGACAAAGTACCCGGGACATCTTCAGGGAGCGGTGTCTCAGAAAGGCAGCGTCCATGATTAAGGACCCTCCAGCACCCAGGGCTTGTCCCTTTTCTCACTGTTACCATCAGGTAGGAGGGTACAGGAGCCTGAAGACACACACTGAGCGATTCAGGAACAGCTTCTTCCCCTCTGCCGTCCCACTCCCGAACAGACAATGAACCCTCTCTTATTTTCCTCTCCTTCTGAGCTACTTTGATTAAGTTTCCCCTCTGTCCTAAGCAGGATGTCCCGCGCCGTGAAGCCCGTTTCTGATCCCGGTTCCGACCACCCCCTCCCGCCCTCCCGGCTCCCGTACCTGCGTGAAGGAGTCACAGACGGCCGGGTCAGCAGAGCAGCTTCTGTTCCTGTGGTGGTAGAATCTCCGGAGGGAGTAGGTCTTGTTCACGGCCGAGGCCACGTCGATCTCCGGCCCTTCGGCCTCTGGGGTGGGGGAAGAAGGGGTACAGTTTGGGTCCCACGTGGAGCTGACTGTGTGGTTGTCTCCCTTTCACCCCAACCCTCTCCCTCTCCCTCTCTCACCTCCATCTCTGTCCTCTCCCTTTCTCACACCCACCCGTTGTCCCTGGCCTCTCTCCCTCCCACCCCCGTCCCTCCGGTCTCCCTTTCGCCCCTCTCTCCCTCCTCCCCTTCCCTGATCTCTGCCGTTCCTCATGATCTCCCTCATCTTCCGCCACCCTTCTTCCTTCCCTCTCCCCACTCTACCTCCCTCCTCCATCTCCCCTTTCTCCCCCCTCTCTCTCTCTTTCCATCTCTCTCTCTCCCGCCCTACCCCTGTCTCTCTCCCTCCCTCTCTCCCTCTGTCTCCATCTTGTTCTCTTCCCTCTCTCCCCCCACCTCCCTCCTCCATCTCCCCTTTCTCCCTCTCTCTCTCCTGCCCTACCCCTGTCTCTCTCCCTCCCTCTCTCCCTCTGTCTCCATCTTGTTCTCTTTCTTCTCCCCCTCTACCTCCCTCCTCCATCTCCCCTTTCTCCCCCTCTCTCTCTCTTTCCATCTCTCTCTCTCCCGCCCTACCCCTGTCTCTCTCCCTCCCTCTGTCTCCATCTCTCTCTCTTCCCTCTCCCTCCCATCCTCTCTCTCCCACACCCCCCTTTCTCCCTGACTCTCTCCCCCTGTTTCCCCTTTCTGTCCGCCTCTCCCTCCCTCCCCACTCTCTGGCCCTCTCCCTTGCCCCCCCTCTCTCTCTCACACACACTCTCTCTCTCTCTCACCCTCTCTCTCTCACCCTCTCTCTCACTCACTCACTCTCTCTCTCTCTCTCTCTCTCACCCTCTCTCTCACCCTCTCTCCCCCCACTCCCCCCCTCCCCCTCACCCCTCACCCGGACTCACTCTTCTGATAGATGAGGATGATCTGGCCCAGGTTGGGCAGCTGGAAGTCGAGGTGAACTTTCCTCTGCCACTGGTGGTAGGAGGGGCTGTCCCAGTACCCGTAGGCGCGGGGGCACCGGTCCGCCCACTCCTGGGCCATTGCTTCCAGGTCCTCGTCCCACTCCTGGTGAGAGAGGGGGGGAGGGGGGGAGAGAGGGGGGAGAGAGGGGAGAGGGGAGAGAATGGGGAGACATGGGAAGGGAGGGGTCGGGACAGAGAGGGGAGACAGGGGGGAGAGGGGAGAGAGAGGGGGAGAGGGGGGAGAGAGGGGGAGAGAGGGGGAGGGGGAGACATGGGAAGGGAGGGGTCAGGACAGAGAGGGGAGACAGGGGGAGAGGGGAGAGAGAGGGGGGAGAGGGGGAGAGGGGAGAGAATGGGGAGACATGGGAAGGGAGGGGTCGGGACAGAGAGGGGAGACAGGAGGGAGAGGGGAGAGAGGGGGAGAGGGGAGAGAGGGGGAGAGAGGGGGAGAGGGGAGATAGGGGGGAGAGAATGGGGAGAGGGGAGAGAATAGGGAGAAATGTGAAGGGAGGGGTCGGGACAGAGAGGGGAGACAGGAGGGAGAGGGGAGAGAGGGGGAGAGGGGAGAGAGGGGGAGAGAGGGGGAGAGGGGAGATAGGGGGGAGAGAATGGGGAGAGGGGAGAGAATAGGGAGAAATGGGAAGGGAGGGGTCGGGACAGAGAAGGGAGAGAGGGGGAGAGGGGAGAAGGGTGAGAGAGAGGGGGAGACGGGAGAGAGAGGGGACAGAGGGGAGAGGGCAGAGAGAGAGAGGGGGAGAGGGGAGAGGGGAGAGAGATGGGGAGAGGTGGGGTGAGAGGGGAGATAGAGGAGAGAGAGGGGGAGAGGGGAGAAAGAGGGGGAGGGGGCAGAGAGGGGGAGAGAGGAGAGAGAGGGGAGAGAGGGGGGAGAGAGGGGGAGACGGGAGAGAGAGGGGAGAGGGCAGAGAGAGAGAGGGGGAGAGGGGAAAGGGGAGAGGGGAGAAGGGGGAGAGATGGCAAGGGAGGGGTCGGGAGAGAGAGAGAGGGGAGAGAGGGGAAGAGGGGAGAGGGGAGAGAATGGGGAGAGATGGAAAGGGGGCATTGGGTGAGAGAGAGGGAGAGAATGGGGAGAGGAGGAGAGAGAGGGGAGGGGCAGAGGGGGGAGAGGGGAGAGAGAGAGGGGAGAGAGGGGAGAGGGGGAGAGAGAGGGGAGAGGGGAGAGAGAGGGGGGAGAGGGGAGAGGGGAGAGAATGGGGAGACATGGGAAGGGAGGGGTCGGGACAGAGAGGGGAGAGAGGGGGAGGGGGAGAGGGGAGAGGGGAGAGAGATGGGGAGAGGTGGGGTGAGAGGGGAGATAGAGGAGAGAGAGGGGGAGAGGGGAGAAAGAGGGGGAGGGGGCAGAGAGGGGGAGAGAGGAGAGAGAGGGGAGAGAGGGGGAGAGAGGGGGAGACGGGAGAGAGAGGGGAGAGGGCAGAGAGAGAGAGGGGGAGAGGGGAAAGGGGAGAGGGGAGAAGGGGGAGAGATGGCAAGGGAGGGGTCGGGAGAGAGAGAGAGAGGGGAGAGAGGGGAAGAGGGGAGAGGGGAGAGAATGGGGAGAGATGGAATGGGGGCATTGGGTGAGAGAGAGGGAGAGAATGGGGAGAGGAGGAGAGAGAGGGGAGGGGCAGAGGGGGGAGAGGGGAGAGAGAGAGGGGAGAGAGGGGAGAGGGGGAGAGAGAGGGGAGAGGGGAGAGAGAGGGGGGAGAGGGGGAGAGGGGAGAGAATGGGGAGACATGGGAAGGGAGGGGTCGGGACAGAGAGGGGAGACAGGAGGGAGAGGGGAGAGAGGGGGAGAGGGGGGAGAGAGGGGGAGAGAGGGGGAGAGGGGAGATAGGGGGGAGAGAATGGGGAGAGGGGAGAGAATAGGGAGAAATGGGAAGGGAGGGGTCGGGACAGAGAAGGGAGAGAGGGGGAGAGGGGAGAAGGGTGAGAGAGAGGGGGAGACGGGAGAGAGAGGGGACAGAGGGGAGAGGGCAGAGAGAGAGAGGGGGAGAGGGGAGAGGGGAGAGAGATGGGGAGAGGTGGGGTGAGAGGGGAGATAGAGGAGAGAGAGGGGGAGAGGGGAGAAAGAGGGGGAGGGGGCAGAGAGGGGGAGAGAGGAGAGAGAGGGGAGAGAGGGGGAGAGAGGGGGAGACGGGAGAGAGAGGGGAGAGGGCAGAGAGAGAGAGGGGGAGAGGGGAAAGGGGAGAGGGGAGAAGGGGGAGAGATGGCAAGGGAGGGGTCGGGAGAGAGAGAGAGAGGGGAGAGAGGGGAAGAGGGGAGAGGGGAGAGAATGGGGAGAGATGGAAAGGGGGCATTGGGTGAGAGAGAGGGAGAGAATGGGGAGAGGAGGAGAGAGAGGGGAGGGGCAGAGGGGGGAGAGGGGAGAGAGAGAGGGGAGAGAGGGGAGAGGGGGAGAGAGAGGGGAGAGGGGAGAGAGAGGGAGAGATAGGGGAGAGGGGGAGAGAGAGAGGGGAGGGGAGAGAGAGAGGGGAGAGAGGGGGAGATGGGAGAGAATGGGGAGACATGGGAAGGGAGGGGTCGGGACAGAGAGGGGAGAGAGGGGGAGGGGGAGAGAGAGGGGAGAGAGATGGGGAGAGGCGGGTGAGAGGGGAGATAGAGGAGAGAGAGGGGGAGAGGGGAGAAAGAGGGGGAGGGGGCAGAGAGGGGGAGAGAGGAGAGAGAGGGGAGAGAGGGGGGAGAGAGGGGGAGACGGGAGAGAGAGGGGAGAGGGCAGAGAGAGAGAGGGGGAGAGGGGAAAGGGGAGAGGGGAGAAGGGGGAGAGATGGCAAGGGAGGGGTCGGGAGAGAGAGAGAGGGGAGAGAGGGGAAGAGGGGAGAGGGGAGAGAATGGGGAGAGATGGAAAGGGGGCATTGGGTGAGAGAGAGGGAGAGAATGGGGAGAGGAGGAGAGAGAGGGGAGGGGCAGAGGGGGGAGAGGGGAGAGAGAGAGGGGAGAGAGGGGAGAGGGGGAGAGAGAGGGGAGAGGGGAGAGAGAGGGAGAGATAGGGGAGAGGGGGAGAGAGAGAGGGGAGGGGAGAGAGAGAGGGGAGAGAGGGGGAGATGGGAGAGAATGGGGAGACATGGGAAGGGAGGGGTCGGGAGAGAGAGAGAGAGGGGAGAGAGGGGAAGAGGGGAGAGGGGAGAGAATGGGGAGAGATGGAAAGGGGGCATTGGGTGAGAGAGAGGGAGAGAATGGGGAGAGGAGGAGAGAGAGGGGAGGGGCAGAGGGGGGAGAGGGGAGAGAGAGAGGGGAGAGAGGGGAGAGGGGGAGAGAGAGGGGAGAGGGGAGAGAGAGGGAGAGATAGGGGAGAGGGGGAGAGAGAGAGGGGAGGGGAGAGAGAGAGGGGAGAGAGGGGGAGATGGGAGAGAATGGGGAGACATGGGAAGGGAGGGGTCGGGACAGAGAGGGGAGAGAGGGGGAGGGGGAGAGAGAGGGGAGAGAGAGGGGGGGAGACGGGAGAGAGAGGGGAGAGGGCAGAGAGAGAGAGGGGGAGAGGGGAGAGAATGGGGAGAGATGGGAAGGGGGCGTTGGGTGAGAGAGAGGGGAGAGAATGGGGAGAGGAGGAGAGAGAGGGGAGATAGAGGAGGAGAGAGAGGGGGAGAGGGGAGAGAGGGGGGGAGGGGGCAGAGAGGGGGAGAGGGGAGAGAGAGAGGGGAGAGAGGGGGAGAGAGAGGGGGAGACGGGAGAGAGAGGGGAGAGGGGAGAAGGGGAGAGATGGCAAGGGAGGGGTCGGGAGAGAGAGAGGGGAGAGAGGGGAAGAGGGGAGAGGGGAGAGAATGGGGAGAAATGGGAAGGGGGCATTGGGTGAGAGAGAGGGGAGAGAATGGGAAGAGGCGGGGAGAAAGGGGAGATAGAGGAGGAGAGAGAGGGGGAGAGGGGAGAGAGAGGAGGAGGGGGTAGAGAGGGGGAGAGGGGAGAGAGAGAGGGGAGAGAGAGAGGGGAGAGAGGGGAGAGAGAGAGGGGAGAGAGAGAGGGGAGAGAGGGGAGAGAGAGAGGGGAGAGAGGAGGGAGAGAGAGGGGAGAGAGGGAAGAGGGGAGAGAGAGAGAGAGAGAGGGGAGAGGGTAGAGGGAGGAGGGGGAGAGGGGAGAGAGGGGGGAGAGGGGAGAGAGGGGAGAGAGAGGGGAGAGAGGGGAGAGGGGAGAGGGGGAGAGGGGAGAGAGGGGGGAGAGGGGAGAGAGGGGGAGAGAGGGGGAAAGAGAGGGGAGAGAGAAGGGGAGAGAGGGGAGAGGGGGGAGAAGGGAAGAGAGGAGGGAGAGAGAGGGGAGAGGGGAGAGAGACAGGGAGAGAGGGTAGAGGGTAGAGGGGGAGAGGGGAGAGAGGGGAGAGAGGGGGAGAGAGAGGGGAGAGAGAGGGGAGAGAGAGGGGAGAGAGGGGAGAGGGGGAGAGGGGAGAGAGGGGGAGAGGGGAGAGAGGGGGAGAGAGAGGGGAGAGAGAGGGGAGAGAGAGGAGAGGGAAGAGAGAGGGGGGAGAAGGGAAGAGAGGGGAGAGAGGGGAGAGGGGAGAGAGAGAGAGGGGAGAGGGTAGAGGGGAGAGGGGGAGAGGGGAGAGAGGGGGGAGAGGGGAGAGGGGGGAGAGAGAGGGGAGAGAGAGGGGAGAGAGGGGAGAGGGGAGAGAGAGAGGAGAGAGGGGAGAGGGGGAGAGGGGAGAGAGGAGGGAGAGAGAGGGGAGAGAGGGGAGAGGGGAGAGAGAGAGGGGAGAGGGGAGAGGGGGAGAGAGAGAGGGGAGAGAGAGAGAGGGGAGAGGGAAGAGGGGAGAGAGAGAGAGGGGGAGAGAGGGGAGAGAGGGGAGAGAGGGGAGAAGGGAGAGAGAGAGGGGAGAGAGGGGAGAGGGGAGAGAGAGAGGGGAGAGGGGAGAGGGGGAGAGAGAGAGGTGAGAGAGAGAGAGGGGAGAGGGAAGAGGGGAGAGAGAGAGGGGGAGAGAGGGGAGAGAGGGGAGAGAGGGGAGAAGGGAGAGAGAGAGGGGAGAGAGGGGAGAGGGGAGAGAGAGAGAGAGAGGGGAGAGGGGGAGAGAGAGAGGGGAGAGAGAGAGAGGGGAGAGGGAAGAGGGGAGAGAGAGAGAGGGGGAGAGAGGGGAGAGAGGGGAGAGAGGGGAGAAGGGAGAGAGAGAGGGGAGAGAGGGGAGAGGGGAGAGAGAGAGGGGAGAGGGGAGAGGGGGAGAGAGAGAGGGGAGAGAGAGAGAGGGGAGAGGGAAGAGGGGAGAGAGAGAGAGGGGGAGAGAGGGGAGAGAGGGGAGAGAGGGGAGAAGGGAGAGAGAGAGGGAGAAGGGAGAGGGGGAGAGGGGAGAGGGGAGAGAGAGAGAGGGGGAGAGATGGGGTGAGGGGTTTGGGGAGAGACTGTTAAAAAAAGCCACACATACAAAGAGTTTACCGTGGGTCGCAGGAGGTTTCTGGGTGGGGTGGGGGGTGGTGGGACGTTTGCCGGGGAGGGGGAGGATTCCCAGCAGTGGCGGGGTGGGAGGGAGGACTCCCTGAGGGTGGGGGTGGGGGTGGAATTCCCCCCCCCCGAACGGACCCAGGCTCTCACCAGGACGTTCATGTCGGCCGGCCGAGGCAGGGGGTCCCCGGACCCGTCCAGCCCGGGCAGGGTCCCCCGGAGCCAGTTGTGGGCGGCCAGCAGCTCACGCTTCTCCTGGGGGTTCAGCCGGCGTCCCGGGACTCCCGGGCACAGGGACAGGGCCAGCAGACACAGGAGCGCCCAGGCCATCTCTCTCCCACCTGGCTGTCTCATCTCACTCACCGGGGTCCCTGCTCTCTCCCTCGTCCTCCCTCCCACACTCTCTCTCTCCCTCTCTGTGTCTTTGTCGATCGTCTTCCCTCCCTCTCTCTTTCTCGCACTGCCCTCTTTCTGTCCCACACTCTTCCGCCCCCTCTCAATCTTCTTCCTCTCTGTGTCTCCTTTATTCGACAGTCCCCTCTCTCCTCTCCTCCCTCTATCACCTCTCTCTCTCTCTATCTGTCAGTTTCCCCTTCTCTCTCTCAAACTCAACTGACTCTTCCCTCCTCTCTCTCTCTTCCCTCCTCTCTCTCCCTCTTCCCTTCTCTCTCTCCCTCCCTCCCGCTGTCTCTCTCCCTCTCTCCTACTGTCTTCTCTCTGTCTGTCTGTCTCTCTCTCCCTCCCTCGCCTCTGCTCCACGCTGCATCTGCCTCCCCCAAGGAGTCCGGTGTGTATTTAAGGAGGCCTCTCTCGGGAGGAGGTATTTGCCTGGAGGGGACGGGCTGGTTCGTGCAGGGAGCAGGGGTGGAGAGGTCACCGGGTGGGGAGGGAAGGGGTGTTGTGACCTGGGCGATTGCAGGTCCGCTGACAGAAAGGGGCCTCCAGGCCGTCCCGACCTCCCCCCTGCCTCTCTCCACACCGCCCTGCACGTCCCGGGACGGGACATATCGGTGGGGGGGGGTAGGGGTTAGGGTCAGGTACGAGGAAGATGGGGATGGCAGAGAAGTGTGGGACGAGAAGACGAGGTCCTTCGGCCCCAATCTGTCTCCTGCTGACCAGCCAGCACTGATCCAAAGTCTCTCTCTCTCTCTGTGACTCACTCTATCTCTGTCTCTCCTTCCAAGCTGGCTGACCCCAGCCGTACCAGGGAAAACCCTCTCGAGGGGAGGGGAGCCTTTCCCACCTCCAGCCCAACGGCGGAGAGACCCCAGGTCCAAGATCTCTCTCCCGTGTTGGATCAGCTCGATACCCGCAGTCCCCCTGGCTCCAGCTTTTTAAACCTCCCACCCTCCCCAGCTCCTCTTCCCCCCCTCATTCCTTCTCTCTCTCTCTATCCCTCTCTCTCTCTCTCTCTCTCACTCCCTCTCTCTCCCCCTCTGTTTTTTTTATCGTCGTCCCTCTTTCTCTCACCCACTCCGACACCCCTCGCCCTCTCTTTCTCTCGCTCCCTCGCTCACGACCCACTCCCTCCCTCCCCTGCCCCTCTCCTACCTCGTCCACTCACCGTTCCCTTTTCCCTCGCTCTCTCCCGCTCGATCACTCCACCCCTCCTTCTCACTCTCAGTCGCCGTCTCTCTCTCTCTCTCTCTCCGTCATCTTTAGTAACAGACTGGGACAACTTCACTGCTCCAAAGAGCGTTATAGAAACGTAGAAACGTAGAAAACCTACAGCACAATTCAGGCCCTTCGGCCCACAAAGCTGTGCTGAACATGTCCCTGCCTATAGCCCTCTATTTTTCTACGCTCCTTGTACCTATCCAAAAGTCTCTTAAAAGACCCCATCGTATCCACCTCCACCACCGTTGCCAGCAGCCCATTCCACACACTCACCACTCTCTGTGTAAAAAAACTTACCCCTGACATCTCCTCTGTACCTACTCCCCAGCACCTTAAACCTGTGCCCTCTCGTGCTAGCCGTTTCAGCCCTGGGGAAAAGCCTCTGACTATCCGCACGATCAATGTCTCTCATCATCTTATACACCTCTGTCAGGTCACCTCTCATCCTCCGTCGCTCCAGGGAGAAAAGGCCGAGTTCACTCAACCTGTTCTCATAAGCCATGCTCTCCAATCCAGGCAACGTCCTTGTAAATCTCCTCTGCCCCCTTTCTATGGTTTCCACATCCTTCCTGTAGTGAACATAGAACAGTACAGCACAATACAGGCCCTTCAGCCCACAATGTTGTGCTGACCCTTAAACCCTGCCTCCCATATAACCCCCCACCTTAAATTCCTCCATATACCTGTCCAGTAGTCTCTTAAACTTCACGAGTGTATCTGCCTCCACCACTGACTCAGGCAGTGCATTCCACGCACCAACCACTCTCTGAGTAAAAAACCTTTCTCTAATATCCCCCTTGAACTTCCCACCCCTTACCTTAAAGCCATGTCCTCTTGTATTGAGCAGTGGTGCCCTGGGGAAGAGGCGCTGGCTGTCCACTCTATCTATTCCTCTTATTATCTTGTACACCTCTATCATGTCTCCTCTCATCCTCCTTCTCTCCAAAGAGTAAAGCCCTAGCTCCCTTAATCTCTGATCACAATGCATACTCTCTAAACCGGGCAGCATCCTGGTAAATCTCCTCTGTACCCTTTCCAATGCTTCCACATCCTTCTTATAGTGAGGCGACCAGAACTGGACACAGTGCTCCAAGTGTGGCCTAACCAGGGTCCAATATAGCTGCAACATTACCTCTCGGCTCCTGAATTCAATCCCGCGGAAGGCCAATACACCGTACGCCTTCTTAACCACAGAGTCAACCTGCATAGTTGCTTTGAGTGTCCTATGGACTCGGACCCCAAGATCCCTCTGATCCTCCACACTGCCAAGAGTCTTACCGTTAATACTATATTCTGGCATCATATTTGACCCACCAAAATGAACCACCTCACACTTATCTGGGTTGAACTCCATCTGCCACTTCTCAGCCCAGTTTTACATCCTATCAAATGTCCCGCTGTAGCCTCTGACAGCCCTCCACACTGTCCACGACACCCCCAACCTTTGCGTCATCAGCAAATTCACTAACCCATTCCTCCACTTCCTCATCCAGGTCATTTATGAAGATCACATTCCACCGAGATGCAGCACAGAGCGTCACAGGAAGTCATTCCTGCCCGTGGCCATCAAACTTTACAACTCCTCCCTTGGAGGGTCAGACACCCCGAGCCAATAGGCTGGTCCTGGACTTATCTCCTGGCATAATTTACATATTACTATTTAATTATTTATGGCGCAACTGTAACGGAAACCAATTTCCCCCGGGATCAATAAAGTATGACTCTGACTATCACGAAGAGTAGGGGTCCCAGAACAGATCCCTGAGTCACACCACTGGTCACCGGCCTCCATGCAGAATATGACCCGTCTACAACCACTCTTTGCCTTCTGCGGGCAAGCCAGTTCTGGATCCACAAAGCAAGGTCCCCCTTGGATCCCATGCCTCCCTTACTTTACATGAGGTATTTGAAGTAATTTTTACCCTCAGCCACTAGGCTCTATAAGAGTCAACCTATATCCCCCCCCCCCCCCCACCTCCTGTTAGACTGGTTGAGGTAACTTTTTTAAAATTCTTTCTTACTTCCCTCATGATATTTGCACATCTGTGCACCTGTAATGGGACTGTGACAGCGTAATTTCCTTTGGGGTCAATAGAGGAGAAGATGGCCATGCAATACAGCGCGTGCGGCCGTTCCGAATTGATATCGTATCTGTCAAGTAGGGAGCCGTGCACAATCCTGATTTGATGGAGACAGCCGTGAGAAGCACAGAGGAACATCTGGAGAAACTTCTGAAATGCCCGCTTCGCTGCCTCTGCTACTGTGCGATCGAGAATCTCCGGAGGGGAAGGCCCCAAATCCTCGGCTTTGCCTATTGCCTGTTGCCGGGACCAGGGTCGAAGCGCTCGGCAGAGATGTGGCTCGGTGCCGGGGAGCTGGTCGGAGGCTCCGAGTTTTCCGCACGGACTCGGGAGTCGGACTGTGGTCGGATGCTTCCGGGATGCTGCATCGGCGAGTTGGCGGCGCTGGGGGTTCACCGTCTGCGTGAGATGATGGGACTTCCGAGAGACTTTGAGACTTTTACTGTGCCATGGTCTGTTCTTATCAAATAACGGTATTGCTTTGCACTGTTGTAACTATACGTTATAATTATGTGGTTTTTGTCAGTCTTTCAGTCTTGGATTGTCATGTGTTTCTGTGATATCATTCTGGAAAAGCGTTGTATCGTTTCTTAATGCATGCATGACCAAATGACAATAAAAGAGGACTGTGTGTCCTCATAATCTAATCTAATCTATCTCATGAAACCACCCCCCACCCAGACACTGCCTCCCACACTCCCTCCCTCTCTCTCTGTCTCCTTACTCCTCTCTCTTTCCTCCTCCCCTCCGTCTCCCGTGCTCTCCCTCCCTCCCCTCAAAGTTCGAAGCCGAGTGGCGATGGAAGTACGCCCCTATCACCGTGAACTACCTTGGGGGTCCCTGCTCTCGCCGGCATTCACAGTAGAACAGAGGAATACAACAGAATGGATGAAAAGCTGAACACACAGACCAGGACTGACCGATGTGCAAATATGTCAACAATTCTGAGGAAGTCGGTTGTAAAGTCCTTGAGATTCAGTCCATTGGTTGTGGAGTCAGTTCAGAGTTGAGATGAGTGAAGACATCCACAATGGTCGAGGGGTGATAACTGTTCCTGAACCTGGTGGTGTGGGACCTGAGGCTCCTATATCTCCTTCCTGATGTTTGAGGGGTGATAACTGTTCCCGAACCTGGTGGTGTGGGTCCTGAGGCTCCTGCACCTCCTTCCTGATGGTTGAGGGGTGATAACTGTCCCTGAACCTGGTGGTGTGGGTCCTGAGGCTCCCATTCCTCCTTCCTGATGGTTGAGAGGGTGATAACTGTTCCTGAACCTGGTGGTGTGGGTCCTGAGGCTCCTATATCTCCTTCCTGATGGTTGAGGGGTGATAACTGTCCCTGAACCTGGTGGTGTGGGTCCTGAGGCTCCTGTCCCTCCTTCCTGATGGTTGAGGGCTGATAACTGTTCCTGAACCTGGTGGTGTGGGTCCTGAGGCTCCTGTCCCTCCTTCCTGATGGTTGAGGGGTGATAACTGTTCCTGAACCTGGTGGTGTGGGTCCTGAGGCTCCTGTCCCTCCTTCCTGATGGTTGAGGGGTGATAACTGTCCCTGAACCCGGTGGTGTGGGTCCTGAGCACCAAATGTCTTGGTGTTCACCTGGCGGAGAATCTCACCAGGTCCCTCAACACCGGCTCCACAGCCAAGAAAGCCCAGCAGCGTCTCTACTTTCTGCGAAGGCTGAGAAAAGTCCATCTCCCACCCCACCCCACCCCATCCTCACCACGTTCTTACAGAGGTTGTATCGAGAGCATCCTGAGCAGCTGCATCACGGCCCGGGTCGGGAATTGCACCGTCTCGCATCGCAAGACCCTGCGGCGGATAGTGAGGTCAGCTGAGGAGATCATCGGGGTCTCTCTTCCCGCCATTACAGACATTTACACCGCACGCTACACCCGCAAAGCAAACAGCATTATGAAGGACCCCACAAACCCCTCATACAAACTCTTCCCCTTCCTGCCATCTGGCAAAAGGTACCGAAGCATTCGGGCTCTCACGACCAGACTGTGTAAAGGTTTCTTCCCCCGAGCCATCAGACTCCTCAATACCCAGAGCCTGGACTGACACCAACCTACTGCCCTCTACCGTGCCTATTGTCTTGTTTATTATTCATTGTAATGCCTGCCCTGTTCTATGCACTTTATGCAGTCCTGGGTAGGTCTGCAGTCTAGTGTAGTTTTTGTGTTGTTTTTACGTAGTTCAGTGTAGTTTTTGTATTGTTTCATGTAGGACCCATGGTCCTGGAAAACGTTGTCTCGTTTTTACTGTGTTCTGTACCAGCAGTGATGGTCGAAATGACAATAAAAAGTGACCTGACTTGACTTGACACAGTTTAAGAATAAGGGGTCGGCCATTTAGAACGGAGTTGAGGAAAAACTTTTTCACCCAGAGAGCGGTGGATATGCGGAATGCTCTGCCCCAGAAGGCTGTGGAGGCCAATTCTCTGGATGCTTTCAAGAAAGAGTTAGGTAGAGCTCTTAAAGATAGTGGAATCAAAGGTTATGGGGATAAGGCAGGAACTGGATACTGATTGTGGATGATCAGCCATGATCACAGGGAATGGCGGTGCTGGCTCGAAGGGCCGAATGGCCTACTCCTGCACCTACTGTCTATTGACGTGGCCTGACTCTCCCTCCTTCCCCTCACCCTCTCACCTTCCCCTTCCCACTCCCTTCCCCTCCCCTCTCTCCTTCCTCCACTCTCTCCCTCCCTCCTCATCCCCTCCACCCTCCCCCTCCCTTCCCTCCTCTCTCCTCCACGCCCCCAATCTCTCCCTCCCTCCTTCCCCTCACCCTCTCACCTTCCCCTTCCCACTCCCTTCCCCCTCCCCTCCCTCCCCCTTTCTCCTTCGTCCACTCTCTCCCTCCCTTCCCCTTTCCCCTCCACCCTCCCGCTCCCCTTCTCCCCTCTCTCGCCCCTCCTTCCTCCTCTCCCTTCCCCCTCCCCTTTCCACGGCCCCAATCTCTCCCTCCCTCCTCCACACCCTCTCACCTTCCCCTTCCCACTCACTTCCCTTCCCCTCTCTCCTTCCTCCACTCTCTCCCTCCCTCCTCATCCCCTCCACCCTCCCCCTCCCTTCCCTCCTCTCTCCTCCATGCCCCCAATCTCTCTCTCCCTCCTTCCCCTCACCCTCTCACCTTCCCCTTCCCACCCCTTCCCCTCCCTCCCTCCCCTTTTCTCCTTCCTCCACTCCTTCCCTCCCCTTTCCCCTCCACCCTCCCGCTCCCCTTCTCCCCTCTCTCCCCCTCTCCTTCCTCCTCTCCCTCCTCATCCTCTCCACCCTGCCCCTCCCTTCCCCCTCTCTCCCTCCATGCCCCCAAATCTTCCCCTCCTTCCCCTCACCCTCTCACCTTCCCCTTCCCACTCCCTTCCCTTCCCCTCTCTCCTTCCTCCACTCTCTCCCTCCCTCCTCATCCCCTCCACCCTCCCCCTCCCTTCCCTCCTCTCTCCTCCACGCCCCCAATCTCTCCCTCCCTCCTCCTCACCCTCTCACCTTCCCCTTCCCTCTCCCTTCCCCCTCCCCTCCCTCCCCCTTTCTCCTTCGTCCACTCTCTCCCTCCCTCCCCCTTTCCCCTCCACCCTCCCGCTCCCCTTCTCCCCTCTCTCCCCCCTCCTTCCTCCTCTCCCGTCCCCCTCCCCTTCTCCATCCTCCTCTTCTCCCCTCTCTTTCCCCACCTCTCTCTCCTCCATCCCCTCCACCCTGCCCCTCCCTTCCCTCCTCTCTCCTCCACGGCCCCAATCTCTCCCTCCCTCCTCCACACCCTCTCACCTTCCCCTTCCCACTCCCTTCCCCCTCCCCTCCCTCCCCCTTTCTCCTTCGTCCACTCTCTCCCTCCCTCCCCCTTTCCCCTCCACCCTCCCGCTCCCCTTCTCCCCTCTCTCCCCCTCTCCTTCCTCCTCTCCCGTCCCCCTCCCCTCCCTCCCTCCCCTTTCCCCTCCACCCTCCCTCTCCCCTTCTCCCCTCTCTCCCCCTCTCCTTCCTCCTCTCCCTCCTCATCCCCTCCACCCTGCCCCTCCCTTCCCTCCTCTCTCCTCCACGCCCCCAATCTCTCCCTCCCTCCCTCCTCCTCCTCACCCTCTCACCTTCCCCTTCCCACTCCCTTCCCCTCCCCTCTCTCCTTCCTCCACTCTCTCCCTCCCTCCTCATCCCCTCCACCCTCCCCCTCCCTTCCGTCCTCTCTCCTCCACGCCCCCAATCTCTCCCTCCTCCTCACCCTCTCACCTTCCCCTTCCCACTCCCTTCCCCCTCCCCTTCCTCCCCTTTCTCCTTCCTCCACTCTCTCCCTTCCTCCCCCTTTCCCCTCCACCCTCCCTCTCCCCTTCTCCCCTCTCTCCCCCTCTCCTTCCTCCTCTCCCTCCTCATCCTCTCCACCCTGCCCCTCCCTTCCATCCTCTCTCCTCCACGCCCCCAATCTCTCCCTCCCTCCTTCCCCTCACCCTCTCACCTTCCCCTTCCCACTCCCTTCCCCCTCCCCTCCCTCCCCCTTTCTCCTTCGTCCACTCTCTCCCTCCCTTCCCCTTTCCCCTCCACCCTCCCGTTCCCCTTCTCCCCTCTCTCCCCCCTCCTTCCTCCTCTCCCTTCCCCCTCCCCTTCTCCCTCCTCCTCTTCTCCCCTCTCTTTCCCCACCTCTCTCTCCTCCATCCCCTCCACCCTGCCCCTCCCTTCCCTCCTCTCTCCTCCACGGCCCCAATCTCTCCCTCCCTCCTCCACACCCTCTCACCTTCCCCTTCCCACTCACTTCCCTTCCCCTCTCTCCTTCCTCCACTCTCTCCCTCCCTCCTCATCCCCTCCACCCTCCCCCTCCCTTCCCTCCTCTCTCCTCCACGGCCCCAATCTCTCCCTCCCTCCTCCACACCCTCTCACCCCCTTCCCACTCCCTTCCCTTCCCCTCTCTCCTTCCTCCACTCTCTCCCTCCCTCCTCATCCCCTCCATCCTCCCCTCCCTTCCCTCCTCTCTCCTCCTCCTCACCCTCGTCCACTCCCTTTCCCCCTCTCCCCTGCTCCCGTCTCCCTCCCTCCCTCTCGCCTTCACCCTCCCCTGCTCCCTTCCCCCTCCCGTCCACTCCCTCCCTCGCTTCTTCCCTTTACCTTTCTCGTTCTCTCCACCTCCCCCCTGCTCACCCACCCCCCCCGTCTCCCTCCCCTCCCCCCTCTCTCCCTCTATTTTCCCCTCCCTCCCTCTCGCCTCCACCCTCCCCTTCTCTTCCCTCCTCTCTCCTCCACGCCCCCAGTCTCACCCTCCCTCTCTCCTCCTCACCATCCCCTTCTCCCCTCTCTCCCCTCTCTCCTTCCTCCACTCTCTCCGTCCCTCCTCATCCCCTCCACCCTCCCCTTCTCCCTTCCCCCTCCCGTCCACTCCCTCACTCGCTTCTTCCTTCTACCTTTCCCGTTCTCTCCCTCTCCCCCTCGCTCACCCCCCCCTCCCTACCCTTCTCCCTCCCCTCCCTCCCTCCCTTTCTGTCTGTCTGTCTGTCTGTCTGTCACACGATCCGCATGGCCGCAGGTTACGATGTTGTGCTAATGGGCTGGTTATCTGTGGGACCTGTTCTCCCGCCGTCCCCACCCCGCGCCGCTGCCGCCCCTAATCACAGGGGATACGTGCGCTCCGTGTCATGTCCCCAGGGCCAGGGACATCGAGAGATGGGAAAGGTGGCGGGGGGGAGAGAGTGTGAGAGAGATAGAGAGGGGAAAGAGAGGGAGGAGAGAGAGGGATGGGGGGGGGGAAGCAGTGGAGGTGAGGGGTGGAGGGAGAGAGGGCCAGAGGGAGAGAGGGAGTGTGAGAGAGAGAGAGGGAGGGAGAGAGAGAGCTGGGGAAAGAGAGGGGGAGGGAGGTGAAGGAGGAAGAGAGAGAGAGAGAGGGTGGAGGGAGAGAGGGAGTGAGAGAGTGTGAGAGAGAGAGAGGGGGGAGAGAGAGAGGAGAGAGAGGGAAGGGGGGGAGCAGTGGAGGTGAGAGGTGGAGGGAGAGAGGGCCAGAGGGAGTGAGAGAGTGAGAGAGAGAGAGAAAGAGAGAGAGAGGGAGGGAGAGAGAGAGATGGGGGAAAGAGTGGGGGAGGCAGTGGAGGTGAAGGAGGAAGAGAGAGAGAGGGGTGGAGGGAGAGAGGGAGTGAGAGAGTGTGAGAGAGAGAGAGAAAGAAAGAGAGAGAGAGAGAGAGAGAGAGAGAGGAGGGGAGTGGAGGTGAAGGAGGAAGAGAGAGAGGGAGAGAGAGAGGGAAGGGGGAAGCAGTGGAGGTGAGGGGTGGAGGGAGAGAGGGAGTGAGAGAGTGTGAGAGAGAGAGGAGAGAGAGAGGGAAGGGGGGAGCAGTGGAGGTGAGGGGTGGAGGGAGAGAGGGCCAGAGGGAGTGAGAGAGTGTGAGAGAGAGAGAGAAAGAGAGAGAGAGGGAGGGAGAGAGAGAGATGGGGGAAAGAGAGGAGAGGGAGTGGAGGTGAAGGAGGAAGAGAGAGAGAGGGGTGGAGGGAGAGAGGGAGTGAGAGAGAGAGAGGGGGAGAGAGAGAGGGAAGGGGGGGAGCAGTGGAGGTGAGGGGTGGAGGGAGAGAGGGAGTGAGACAGTGTGAGGGAGAGAGAGGGGGGAGAGAGAGAGGAGATAGAGGGATGGGGGGAGCAGTGGAGGTGAGGGGTGGAGGGAGAGAGGGAGTGAGACAGTGTGAGAGAGAGAGAGGGGGGAGAGAGAGAGGAGAGAGAGGGAAGGGCGGAAGCAGTGGAGGTGAGGGGTGGAGGGAGAGAGAGAGTGTGAGAGAGAGAGAGGGGGAGAGAGAGAGGGAAGGGGGAAGCAGTGGAGGTGAGGGGTGGAGGGAGAGAGGGCCAGAGGGAGTGAGAGAGTGTGAGAGAGAGAGAGAAAGAAAGAGAGAGGGAGGGAGAGAGAGAGATGGGGGAAAGAGAGGAGAGGGAGTGGAGGTGAAGGAGGAAGAGAGAGAGAGGGGTGGAGGGAGAGAGGGAGTGAGAGAGAGAGAGAGGGAGGGAGAGAGTGTGAGAGAGAGAGAGAAAGAAAGAGAGAGGGAGGGAGAGAGAGAGATGGGGGAAAGAGAGGAGAGGGAGTGGAGGTGAAGGAGGAAGAGAGAGAGAGGGGTGGAGGGAGAGAGGGAGTGAGAGAGAGAGGGAGGGAGAGAGTGTGAGAGAGAGAGAGAAAGAAAGAGAGAGGGAGGGAGAGAGAGAGATGGGGGAAAGAGAGGAGAGGGAGTGGAGGTGAAGGAGGAAGAGAGAGAGAGAGGGGGAGAGAGAGAGGGAAGGGGGAAGCAGTGGAGGTGAGGGGTGGAGGGAGAGAGGGAGTGAGACAGTATGAGGGAGAGAGAGGGGGAGAGAGAGGGAAGGGGGGAGCAGTGGAGGTGAGGGGTGGAGGGAGAGAGGGCCAGAGGGAGTGAGAGAGTGAGAGAGAGAGAGAAAGAGAGAGAGAGGGAGGGAGAGAGAGAGATGGGGGAAAGAGTGGGGGAGGCAGTGGAGGTGAAGGAGGAAGAGAGAGAGAGGGGTGGAGGGAGAGAGGGAGTGAGAGAGTGTGAGAGAGAGAGGAGAGAGAGGGAGGGGGGGAGCAGTGGAGGTGAGGGGTGGAGGGAGAGAGGGAGTGAGAGAGTGTGAGAGAGAGAGGAGAGAGAGGGAAGGGGGGAGCAGTGGAGGTGAGGGGTGGAGGGAGAGAGGGCCAGAGGGAGTGAGAGAGTGTGAGAGAGAGAGAGAAAGAGAGAGAGAGGGAGGGAGAGAGAGAGATGGGGGAAAGAGTGGGGGAGGCAGTGGAGGTGAAGGAGGAAGAGAGAGAGAGGGGTGGAGGGAGAGAGGGAGTGAGAGAGTGTGAGAGAGAGAGGAGAGAGAGGGAAGGGGGGGAGCAGTGGAGGTGAGGGGTGGAGGGAGAGAGGGAGTGAGACAGTGTGAGGGAGAGAGAGGGGGAGAGAGAGAGGAGGGAAGGGGGGAGCAGTGGAGGTGAGGGGTGGAGGGAGAGAGGGCCAGAGGCAGTGAGAGAGTGTGAGAGAGAGACAGAAAGAGAGAGAGAGGGGAGAGAGAGAGCTGGGGAAAGAGAGGGGGAGGGAGTGGAGGTGAAGGAGGAAGAGAGAGAGAGAGGGGGGAGAGAGGAGAGAGAGAGAGGGGAGAGAGAGAGGAGAGAGAGAGAGGGGGGGAGAGGGGAGAGAGAGAGGAGAGAGAGATGGGGGAAAGAAGGAAGAGAGAGAGAGGGGAAGGGAGTGGAGGTGAAGGAGCGAGAGAGGGAGTGTGAGAGGGATAGAGAGAGCGGGAGGGAGAGTGGAGGTGAAGGAGGTAGTGAGAGAGAGGGGGAGGGGGAGGGAGAGAGAGAAAGAGAGGAAAAGATGGGAAAGAGAGGGAAAGAGAGAGAAGGAGGGAGGGGAAGATAGAGAGGGGAAGGGGGAGTGGTGAAGGAGGGAGTGAGGGGGAGGGGAGAGGGAGAGAAGGAGTGAGAGAGGGTGAGTGGGAGAGAGAGAGAGGAAAAGAAGGGAAAGAGAGAGGGGGAGGGAAGGGAAGATAGAGAGAGGAGGGGGGAGTGGAGGCAAAGCAGGGAGTGCGAGAGAGGGGGAGGGGGAGTGGGGAGGAAGAGAGGGCCAGAGGGGGAGAGAGAGAGAGAGTGGGGGAGACAAAGATGGTGACAGAGGGGTGCGAGGGAGAGCAGAGGAGGGAGAGGGGAGGGAGAGAGAGAGATGGGGGCAGAGATGGGAGAGAGAGAGAGAGGGACAGGGGAGTGAGCGAGAGAGAAAAGAGACAGGGGTGTCAACGAGGGAGGGAGCGAGAGAGAGAGTGGGAGAGGGGGTGAGGAAAGGGGTGTGAGGGAGAGACGGAGGAACAAGGGGCAGAGGGCGAGGAGAGACGGGGCGGAGAGGGGCAAAGAGGGGGGTGGAGAGGGAAAGAGAGAGGGGGAGGCAGGAGGAATAACGGAGGGGTGTGAGGTGGAGAGAGAGGGAGAGGGGAGCAAGGGGAAGACAGCGAGAGAGGGAGGGGTGGAGAGGAGAGTCAGGAAGAGAGGAGAGAGAGAGAGGGGAGAGAGCGGACGGGGCAGGAGTGAGTTCGAACTGTGCACGGGTAACCCGACTCCCTTTCTCAAAGCAGGGGAGCACGGCAGAACCCGATCTGGAACCGGCCTGTTCCTGCGACGGGGACCGCGGCGGGGCGAGACGTTCTCCCGCGCTCTGTTCAGGCGGACCAGATCGGCCCGCGGCAGGCACGGAGAGAGAGAGAGAGGGTGCAGGGCGGGCGGAGGGGAGGAGAGGGAGAAGGGAAGGGAGAGGCGAGGGGGATGGGCGAGGAAGGAGAGCGAGGTTAAAGGGGAGAGAAGGAGGGGAGGGGAGAGGGAGAGATTTCATGGGGGTACGCAAAACCCTGAAGGGCATTGAAAGGTGAACGCAAGCCGGCTTTCTCCGCTCAGGTTGGGTGGGACTGCAACCAGAGGTCACGGGTTAAGGGTGAAAGGTGAACTGTTTGAGGAGAACGTGATTGGTATCCCCCTCACGCAGAGGGCGCGAGTGCGGAACGAGCTGGGTGCGATTTCTATTTCAACGTCGAGGAGAAGTTCGGATCGGTACGTGGAAGGGAGGGGCGTGGAGAGACAAGGCCAGTACAGATTTGATGGGCCAAATGGTCTGGTGCAAGATTACAAATACCTGGGGATAGGAATTGATAACAAACTGGACTGGTCAAAGAACACTGAGGCTGTCTACAAGAAGGGTCAGAGCCGTCTCTATTTCCTGAGGAGACTGAGGTCCTTTAACATCTGCCGGACGATGCTGAGGATGTTCTACGAGTCTGTGGTGGCCAGTGCGATCATGTTTGCTGTTGTGTGCTGGGGCAGCAGGCTGAGGGTAGCAGACACCAACAGAATCAACAAACTCATCCGTAAGGCCAGTGATGTTGTGGGGATGGAACTGGACTCTCTGACGGTGGTGTCTGAAAAGAGGATGCTGTCTAAGTTGCATGCCATCTTGGACAATGTCTCCCATCCACTACATAATGTACTGGGTGGGCACAGGAGTACATTCAGCCAGAGACTCATTCCACCGAGATGCAACACAGAGCGTCATAGGAAGTCACTCCTGCCTGTGGCCATCAAACTTTACAACTCCTCCCTTGGAGGGTCAGACACCCTGAGCCAATAGGCTGGTCCTGGACTTATTTCCTGGCGTAATTTACAAATTACTATTTTACTATTTATGGTTCTATTACTATTTATTATTTATGGGGCAACTGTAACGGAAACTAATTTCCCCCGGGATCAATAAAATATGACTAGGACTATGTTATGTGGCCATATGCCTCTTAAACCCCCTCTAACTCTTTCCCTTGCTCTTGTCTCTTTCTTCCACCTCTATCTCTCTCTCCCCCTCCCGTTCTATTCCCCCACTCCCTCAATCGCCATCTTCCCCCCTCTCTTGCTCTTGTCTCTCTCTCTTCCCTCCCCCGGTATTCCCCCACTCTCTCAATCGCCACTCTCCCTTTCTAGTCCATCTCTACCTCTCTCTCTCCCCCCCATCCCTCTATTCCATCCCCCGCCCTGCCGTCTCACCCTCCCCCAACCCTCACCCTCTCCCCCTCTTGCTCTGTCCTCTCTCGTCCCTCTCCGTCCCTCTGTCCCCCTCTATTCCCTCCCCCACCCTGCCGTCTCACCCTCCCCCAACCCTCACCCCCTCCCCCTCTTGCTCTGTCCTCTCTCGTCCCTCTCCGTCCCTCTGTCCCCCTCTATTCCCTACCCCGCCCTGCTGTCTCACCCTCTCCCCTCTCCCACCCCTTCTCCCCCCACCCCTCACCCTCTCTCTGTCCTCTCTCTTCCCTCGTTATCCCTCTGTCCCCCTCTATACCCCTGCTCTCTCAGTCGCCATCTTCCCTCTCTCTTATACTCCTCTACCTCTCTCTCTCTCTCCCCTACGTTTTATCCGACCCCCCACCGCCTCTCCCTCCCTCGCCCCTCACCCTCCCTCTCTCTTCCGCTCCGTCCTGTCTTCCCTTTCTATCTCTCTCTCCCCACTCCCTCTATCGCCATCTTTCCCCATTAATACTCTATTCCTCTCTTTCTTCAACTCTCTCCTCTCTCTCCCCGACCTCTATTCCCTCCCCCGGCCCCCACCCCCTCGCTGTGTCTCTCTCGTCCCTCTCCCTCTTCCTCCCACCCTCCCACCTCTCTCCCCACCCCCCATGACACCACGTTCACTCTGGCCGTGGGGAGACGACCTGTCGATGGTTTGAATTTCGGGCGTGGGGGGTGGGGGGGTGGGGGAGACACAGTGACCACAGACCGGAGGTAAGGCTGTAAATTCCTCCAGACGCGGCTAATCTCTCTCTCTCTCCGAAAATTGCTCTTCTCTGCGACAGCTCCAGCACTCGTCCGTCACAGGCGGCCTTGTGACCACGGGGGGTGGGGAAGGAGCAGATCGTCCCTCTTGGGAGGGGCAGGTGGGGTAATGAGGGAGAGGAGGGGGAACGAGGGGGGAGATGTTAGACAGAGTGGGACGGGAGAGAGAGGGAGGGAGGAGGTGAGAGAGGGGGGAGAGGGGACAAGGTAGGGTTCAGAGGGAGAGGGGAGAGGGGGACGGGAGAGAGCGGGAGGGAGGAGGTGAGAGAGAGGGGGAGAGAGGGGACAAGGTAGGGTTCAGAGGGAGAGGGGAGAGGGGGACGGAGAGAGCGGGAGGGAGGAGGTGAGAGGGGGGAGAGAGGGGACAAGGTAGGGTTCAGAGGGAGAGGGGAGAGGGGGACAGAAGAGAGAGGGAGGGAGGAGGTGAGAGAGGGGGAGAGAGGGGACAAGGTAGGGTTCAGAGAGAGGGGGCCAGAGAGAGAGGGAGGGAGGGGACAAGGTAGGGTTCAGAGGGAGAGGGGAGAGGGGGATGGGAGAGAGCGGGAGGGAGGAGGTGAGAGGGGGGAGAGAGGGGACAAGGTAGGGTTCAGAGAGAGAGGGGACGGGAGAGATTGAGGGAGGAGGTGAGGGGGAGAGAGGGGACAAGGTAGGGTTCAGAGGGAGAGGGGAGAGGGGGATGGGAGAGAGCGGGAGGGAGGAGGTGAGGGGGGGAGAGGGGACAAGGTAGGATTCAGAGAGAGGGGGGACGGGAGAGAGCGGGAGGGAGGAGGTGAGAGAGAGGGGGAGAGAGGGGACAAGGTAGGGTTCAGAGGGAGGGGGCCAGAGAGAGAGGAGGGAGGTGAGAGAGAGGGGGAGAGAGGGGACAAGGTAGGGTTCAGAGGGAGAGGGGAGAGGGGGACGGGAGAGAGAGGGAGGGAGGAGGTGAGAGAGGGGGAGAGGGGACAAGGTAGGGTTCAGAGGGAGAGGGGAGAGGGGGACGGGAGAGAGAGGGAGGGAGGAGGTGAGGGGGGGAGAGGGGACAAGGTAGGGTTCAGAGGGAGAGGGGAGAGGGGACGGGAGAGAGCGGGAGGGAGGAGGTGAGAGGGGGGAGAGAGGGGACAAGGTAGGGTTCAGAGGGAGGGGGCCAGACAGAGAGGGAGGAGGTGAGAGAGGGGGAGGGAGGGGACAAGGTAGCGTTCAGAGAGAGGGGGATGGGAGAGAGGGAGGGACGAGGTGAGAGAGAGAGAGGGGACAAGGTAGGGTTCAGAGGGAGAGGGGAGAGGGGGACAGGAGAGAGAGGGAGGGAGGAGGTGAGAGAGAGGGGAGAGAGGGGACAAGGTAGGGTTCAGAGGGAGAGGGGAGAGGGAGGGAGGAGGTGAGGGGGGAGAGAGGGGACAAGGTAGAGTTTAGAGGGAGAGGGGGATGGGAGAGAGGGAGGGAGGAGGTGAGAGAGGGGGAGAGGGGACAAGGTAGGGTTCAGAGAGAGAGGGGAGAGGGTGGCCAAAGAGGGAGGGAGGAGGTGAGGCGGGGGGAGAGAGGGGACAAGGTAGGGTTCAGAGGGAGAGGGGAGGGGGGCCAGAGAGGGAGGGAGGCGGTGAGAGGGGACAAGGTAGGGTTCAGAGGGAGAGGGGAGAGGGGGGTGGGAGAGAGAGAGAGGGAGGAGGTGAGGGAGAGAGAGGGGACAAGGTAGGGTTCAGAGGGAGAGGGAGGGAAGAGGTGGGGGGAGGAGAGGTGACAAGGTAGGGTTCAGAGAGAGAGGGGGGACGGGAGAGAGAGAGGGAGGAGGTGAGGGGGGAGAGAGGGGACAAGGTAGGGTTCAGAGGGAGAGGGGAGAGAGGGACGGGACAGAGGGAGGGAGGAGGTGAGAGAGAGGGGGAGAGAGGGGACAAGGTAGGGTTCAGAGGGAGGGGGAGAGGGAGGGAGGAGGTGAGGGGGGAGAGAGGGGACGAGGTAGAGTTCAGAGGGAGAGGGGAGAGGGGGATGGGAGAGAGGGAGGAAGGAGGTGAGAGATGGGGAGAGGGGACAAGGTAGGGTTCAGAGAGAGAGGGGAGAGGGGGCTAAAGAGGGAGGGAGGAGGTGAGAGGGGACAAGGTAGGGTTCAGAGGGAGAGGGGAGAGGGGGCTAAAGAGGGAGGGAGGAGGTGAGAGGGGACAAGGTAGGGTTCAGAGGGAGAGGGGGGTGGGAGAGAGAGAGAGACAGGGAGGAGGTGAGAGAGGGGAGAGGGGACAAGGTAGGGTTCAGAGGGAGAGGGGAGTGGGAGGGAGGAGGTGAGAGAGAGAGAGGGGACAAGGTAGAGTTTAGAGGGAGAGGGGGATGGGAGAGAGGGAGGGAGGAGGTGAGAGAGGGAGAGAGGGGAGAAGGTAGGGTTCAGAGGGAGGGGGAGAGGGAGGGAGGAGGTGAGGGGGAGAGAGGGGACAAGGTAGAGTTTAGAGGGAGAGGGGAGAGGGGGATGGGAGAGAGGGAGGGAGGAGGAGAGGGGGACAAGGTAGGGTTCAGAGGGAGAGGGAGAGGGGGAGGAGAGAGAGGGAGGGAGGAGGTGAGAGAGAGGGGGAGAGAGGGGACAAGGTAGGGTTCAGAGGGAGAGGGGAGAGGGAGGGAGGAGGTGAGGGGGAGAGAGGGGACAAGGTAGGGTTCAGAGGGAGAGGGAAGAGGGGGACGGGAGAGAGAGGGAGGGAGGAGGTAAGAGAGGGAGAGAGGGGAGAAGGTAGGGTTCAGAGGGAGGGGAGAGGGAGGGAGGAGGTTAGGGGGAGAGAGGGGACAAGGTAGAGTTTAGAGGGAGAGGGGAGAGGGGGATGGGAGAGGGGGATGGGAGAGAGGGAGGGAAGAGGTGAGGGGGAGAGGGGGACAAGGTAGGATTCAGAGGGAGAGGGGAGAGGGGGATAGGAGAGAGAGGGAGGGAGGAGGTGAGAGAGAGGGGGAGAGAGGGGACAAGGTAGGGTTCAGAGGGAGGGGGAGAGGGAGGGAGGAGGTGAGGGGGAGAGAGGGGACAAGATAGGGTTCAGAGGGAGAGGGAGGGAGGAGGTGGGGGGAGAGAGGGGACAAGGTAGGGTTCAGAGAGAGAGAGGGGAGGGTGGGACGGGAGAGAGAGGGAGGGGGGAGGTGAGAGAGAGGGGAGAGAGGGGACAAGGTAGGGTTCAGAGAGAGAGGGGAGAGAGGGGCCAGAGAGGGAGGGAGGAGGTGAGGGGGGGGAGAGGGGACAAAGTAGGGTTCAGAGAGAGAGGGGAGAGAGGGGCCAGAGAGGGAGGGAGAAGGTGAGAGGGGACAAGGTAGGGTTCAGAGAGAGAGAGGGGAGAGAGGGGCCAGAGAGGGAGGGAGAAGGTGAGAGGGGACAAGGTAGGGTTCAGAGGGAGAGGGGAGAGGGGGGTGGGAGAGAGAGGGAGGTATTAGATTAGATTAGATTATGAGGACACTCAGTCCTCTTTTATTCTCATTTAGAAATGCATACATGCATTAAGAAATGATACAATGTTCCTCCAGAGTGATATCACAGAAAACAGGACAAACCAGAGACTAATACTGACAGAACCACATAATTATAACATATAGTTACAGCAGTGCAAAGCAATACCATAATTTGATGAAGAACAAACCATGGACATGGTAAATAAAGTCTCAAAGTCCCCGAGTAGATCGACTCCCGAGTCCCCGATAGCAGGCGGCAAAAGGGAGAAACTCCCTGCCATAAACCTCCAGGCACCGTCAACTTGCCGATGCCCTGGAAGCAGCCGACACTGAGTCCATCCGTCCGAAAACTTTGAGCTTCCGACCCGCCTCTCCGATACAGCCTCCCGAGCGCCATCCTCTGCCGAGCGCCTTCGACCTCGCTCCGGCCGCCGAAACACGCAAAGTCGAGGATTTTGGCACAACATTGTGGGCCGAAGGGCCTGTAATGTGCTATATAACCATATAACAATTACAGCACGGAAACAGGCCATCTCGGCCCTTCCAGTCCGTGCCGAACTCTTACTCTCACCTAGTCCCACCGACCTGCACTCAGCCCATAACCCTCCATTCCTTTCCTGTCCATATATCTGTCCAATTTAACTTTAAACGACAACATCGAACCTGCCTCGACCACTTCTCGTTCCACACAGCCACCACTCTCTGAGTAAAGAAGTTCCCCCTCGTGTTACCCCTAAACTTTTGCCCTTTAACTCTCAACTCATGTCCTCTTGTTTGAATCTCCCCCACTCTCAATGGAAAAAGCCTATCCACGTCAACTCTATCAATCCC
This sequence comes from Mobula hypostoma, assembly GCF_963921235.1. NCBI lineage: Eukaryota > Metazoa > Chordata > Chondrichthyes > Myliobatiformes > Myliobatidae > Mobula > Mobula hypostoma. Next base: position 243,299 of record NW_026948177.1, on the reverse strand, counting down.
CCTCATAATTTTAAACACCTCTATCAAGTCCCCCCTCAACCTTCTACGCTCCAGAGAATAAAGACCCAACTTGTTCAACCTTTCTCTGTAACTTAGGAGATGAAACCCAGGTAACGTTCTCGTAAATCTTCTCTGTAGTCTCTCTATTTTGTTGACATCTTTCCTATAATTCAGTGACCAAAACTGTACACAATACTCCAAATTTGGCCTCACCAATGCCTTATACAAATTCAACATTACATCCCAACTCCTATACTCAATGCTCTGATTTATAAAGGCCAGCAAACCAAAAGCTTTCTTCACCACCCTATCCACATGAGATTCCACCTTCAGGGAACTATGCACCATTATTCCTAGATCCCTCTTTCCACAGCATTCTTCAATGTTCCAGATGGGGTGAGGGGGTGAGGAGGGGGCAGAGAGTGGCTTTGAGGGCTGTGAGGGGAGAGATGGGGTCAGAGGTAGAGAGGGGGTGAGAGGTGGAGAGGGGAGAGAGGGTGAGGCAGTGATTAAGGGGGGGAGAATGGGAGAGGGAGAGTGCGGGGAGAGGGGAGGTAGAGGAGGTGGGGAGGGGAGAAAGAGGGGGAAGTGGGAAGAGAAAGAGAGGAAGAGGGAAGAGAGAGAGGGGAAGTGGGAAGAGATAGGGGAAGAGGGGAGAGAGAGAGAAAGAGGGGAGAAAGGGAAGAGGGAAGAGGGGGGAAGAGGGAGGAGGGGGGAAGAGGGAAGAGAGGGGGAAGAGGGAAGAGAGGGGGAAAAGGGAAGAGAGAGGTGGTAAGAGGGAAGAGAGAGAGGAAGAGGGAAGAGAGAGACGGGAAGTGGGAAGAGAGAGGGGAAGCAGGAAGAGAGGGGGGAAGAGGGAAGAGAGAGAAGAAGAGGGGAGAGAGAAGGGGTGAGGGGATAGAGAGGGGGTGAGGGGAGGTGAGGGGATAGAGAGGGGGTGAGGGGCGAGAGAGGGGGTGAGGGGAGTTGAGGGGATAGAGAGAAGGTGAGGGAATAGAGAGGGTGAGGGGAGAGAGGGGGGTGAGGGGAGAGAGGGGGAAGGGGAAAGAGAGGGGATAGAGAGGGGTGAGGAGAGAGAGGGGGTGAGCGGATAGAGGGGGGTGAGGGGGTGAGGGGATAGAGACGGGGTGAGGGGAGAGAGGGGGTGAGGGGAGAGAGGGGGGTGAGGGGAGGTCAAGGGATAGAGAGGGGGTGAGGGGAGAGGGGGTGGGGGGATAGAGGGGGGTGAGAGAGGTGAGGGGGATAGAGAGGGGTGAGGAGAGAGAGGGGGTGAGGGTGTAGAGGGGGTGAGGGGGTGAGGGGATAGAGATGGGGTGAGGGGGTGAGAGAGGTGAGGGGGATAGAGAGGGGGTGAGGGGATAGAGAGGGGGTCAGGAGAGGTGACGGGATAGAGAGGGGGTGAGGGGAGTTGAGGGGATAGAGGGGGGTGAGGGGATAGAGAGGGGGTGAGGGGAGGGCAGGGGGATAGAGGGGGGTGAGGGGATAGAGAGGGGGTGAGGGGAGAGAGGGGGTGAGGGGATAGAGAGGGGGTGAGGTGAGGTGAGGGGGATAGAGAGGGGGTGAGGGGGTGAGGGGATAGAGAGGGGGTGAGATGAGAGAGGGGGTGAGGGGAGAGAGGGGGTGAGGGGGTGAGGGGATAGAGAGGGGGTGAGGGGGGGAGGGGGATTGAGGGGGTGAGGGGATAGAGAGGGAGTGAAGGGAGAGAGGGGGTGAGGGGATAGAGAGGGGGTGAGAGGAGAGAGGGGGTGAGGGGAAGAGAGAAAGGGTGAGGGGAGGTGAATGGGATAGAGAGGGGGTGAGGGGAGAGAGTGGGTGAGGGGATAGAGAGGGGGTGAGGAGAGGTGATGGGATATAGAGGGGGTGAGGGGATAGAGAGGGGGTGAGGGGAGGGGAGGGGGATAGAGGGGGGTGAGGGGATGGGGGGTGAGGGGATAGAGAGGGGGTGAGGGGAGTTGAGGGGATAGAGGGGGGTGATGGGGATAGAGAGAGGGTGAGGGGATAGAGGGGGGTGAGGGGAGGTGGGGATAGAGGGGGGTGAGGGGGTTGAGAGGGAGTGAGGGGAGAGAGAGGGTGAGGGGATAGAGAGGGGGTGAGGGGAGGTGAGGGGGATAGAGAGGGGGTGAGGGGATAGAGAGGGGGTGAGGGGAGGGGATAGAGAGGTGAGGGGAGAGAAGGGGTGAGGGGATAGAGAGGGGGTGAGGGGATAGAGGGGGTGAGGGGATAGAGACGGGGTGAGGGGATAGAGAGGGGGTGAGGGAGATAGAGGGGGGTGAGGGGGTGAGGGGATAGAGAGGGGGTGAGGGGAGAGAGGGGGTGAGGGGATAGAGAGGGGGTGAGGGGAGGGGAGGGGGATTGAGGGGGTGAGGGGATAGAGAGGGAGTGAAGGGAGAGAGGGGGTGAGGGGATAGAGAGGGGGTGAGGGGAGAGAGGGGGGTGAGGGGATAGAGAGGGGGTGAGGGGATAGAGAGGGGGTGAGGGGTGAGGGGATAGAGAGGGGATGAGAGGAGAGAGGGGGTGAGGGGAAGAGAGAAAGGGTGAGGGGGGTGAGGGGATAGAGAGGGGGTGAGGGGAGAGAGTGGGTGAGGGGATAGAGAGGGGGTGAGGAGAGGTGATGGGATAGAGAGGGGGTGAGGGGATAGAGAGGGGGTGAGGGGAGGTGAGGGGGATAGAGGGGGGGTGAGGGGAGGGGAGGGGATAGAGAGGAGGTGAGGAGATAGAAAGGGGGTGAGGGGATAGAGAGGGGGTGAGGGGATAGAGCGGGGTTGAGGGGGTGAGGGGGTAGAGAGGGCGTGAGGGGATAGAGAGGAGGTGAGGGGATAGAGAGGAGGTGAGGGGATAGAGAGAGGGTGAGGGGATAGAGCGGGGGTGAGGGGGGAGAGGGGGATAGTGGGGGCTGAGGGAATAAAGAGGGGGTGAGGGGAGAGAGTAGTTGAGGGGGTGAGGGGATAGAGAGGGGGTGAGGGGAGGGGATAGAGAGGTGAGGGGAGAGAAGGGGTGAGGGGATAGAGAGGAGGTAGGGGAGAGAGCGGGTGAGGGGATAGAGAGAGGGTGAGGGGAGGTGAGGGGATGGAGAGGAGGTGAGGGGATAGAGAGGGTGTGAGGGGAGAGAGGGGATGAGGGGATAGAGAGGGAGTGAGAGGAGAGAGGGGTGAGGGGAGGTGAGGGGATAGAGAGGGGGTGAGGAGGAGAGAGAGAGGGTGAGGGGAGGTGAGGGGATAGAGAGGGGGTGAGGGGAGAGAGTGGGTGAGGGGAGAGAGAGGGGGTGAGGAGAGGTGACGGGATAGAGAGGGGGTGAGGGGAGTTGAGGGGATAGAGGGGGTGAGGGGATAGAGAGAGGGTGAGGGGAGGTGACGGGATAGAGAGGGGGTGAGGGGAGAGAGAGGGGGTGAGGAGAGGTGACGGGATAGAGAGGGGGTGAGGGGATAGAGAGGGGGTGGGGGGATAGAGAGGGGGTGAGGGGATAGAGAGAGGGTGAGGGAAGGTGAGGGGACAGAGAGGGGGTGAGGGGAGAGAGTGGGTGAGGGGAGAGAGAGGGGGTGAGGAGAGGTGACGGGATAGAGAGGGGGTGAGTGGTTAGATAGGGGGTGAGGGGATAGAGGGGGTGAGGAGAGGTGACGATATAGTGAGGGGGTGAGGGGAGTTGAGGGGATAGAGGGGGGTGAGGGGATAGAGAGGGGTGAGGGGATAGAGGGGGGTGAGGAGAGGTGACGATATAGTGAGGGGGTGAGGGGAGTTGAGGGGATAGAGTAGGGGTGAGGAGAGAGAGGGGGTGAGGGGAGAGAGGGGGTGAGGGGAGGTGAGGGGGATAGAGAGGGGGTGAGGGGAGAGAGCGGGTGAGGGGAGAGAGGGGGAAGGGGAAAGAGGGGATAGAGAGGGGTGAGGAGAGAGAGGTGGTGAGGGGATAGAGGGGGCTGAGGGGTGAGGGGATAGAGACGGGGTGAGGGGAGAGAGGGGGTGAGGGGATTGAGAGGGGGTGAGGGGAGAGAGGTGGAAGGGGAAAGAGAGGGGATAGAGAGGGGTGAGGAGAGAGAGGGGTTGCGGGGAGAGAGGGGGTGAGGGGATTGAGAGGGGGTGAGAGGAGAGAGGGCTTGAGGGGAGTGAGGGGAGAGAGGGGGTGAGGGGATAGAGGGGGGTGAGGGGAGGTGGGAATAGAGGGGGGTGAGGGGGTAGAGAGGGAGTGAGGGGAGAGAGGGGGTGAAGGGATAGAGAGGGGGTGAGGGGAGAGAGGGGTTGAGGGGGTGAGGGGATAGAGAGGGCGTGAGGGGATAGAGAGGGTGTGAAGGGAGGGGAGGGGATAGAGAGGTGAGGGGAGAGAGGTGGTGAGGGGATAGAGAGGGGTTGAGGGGGTGAGGGGATAGAGAGGGGGTGAGGGGAGAGAGGGGTTGAGGGGATAGAGAGGGGGTGAGGGGCGGTGAGGGGGATAGAGGGGTGTGAGGGGATAGAGAGGGGGTGAGGGGAGAGAGGGGTGAGGGGAGGGGAGGGGATAGAGAGGAGGTGAGGAGATAGAAAGAGGGTGAGGGGATAGAGAGGGGGTGAGGGGATAGAGTGGGGTTGAGGGGGTGAGGGGATAGAGAGGGCGTGAGGGGATAGAGAAGAGGTGAGGGGATAGAGAGAGGGTGAGGGGATAGAGCGGGGGTGAGGGGGGAGAGGGGGTGAGGGGATAGAGAGGGGGTGAGGTGAGGTGAGGGGGATAGAGAGGGGGTGAGGGGGTGAGGGGATAGAGAGGGGGTGAGATGAGAGAGGGGGTGAGGGGAGAGAGGGGGTGAGGGGATTGAGAGGGGGTGAGGGTAGAGAGGTGGAAGGGGAAAGAGAGGGGATAGAGAGGGGGTGAGGAGAGAGAGGGGTTGCGGGGAGAGAGGGGGTGAGGGGATTGAGAGGGGGTGAGAGGAGAGAGGGCTTGAGGGGAGTGAGGGGAGAGAGGGGGTGAGGGGATAGAGGGGGGTGAGGGGAGGTGGGGATAGAGGGGGGTGAGGGGGTAGAGAGGGAGTGAGGGGAGAGAGGGGGTGAAGGGATAGAGAGGGGGTGAGGGGAGAGAGGGGTTGAGGGGGTGAGGGGATAGAGAGGGCGTGAGGGGATAGAGAGGGGGTGAGGGGAGAGAGGGGGTGAGGGGATAGAGAGGGCGTGAGGGGATAGAGAGGGGGTGAAGGGAGGGGAGGGGATAGAGAGGTGAGGGGAGAGAGGTGGTGAGGGGATAGAGAGGGGGTGAGGGGGTGAGGGGATAGAGAGGGGGTGAGGGGAGAGAGGGGTTGAGGGGATAGAGAGGGGGTGAGGGGTGGTGAGGGGGATAGAGGGGGGTGAGGGGATAGAGAGGGGGTGAGGGGAGAGAGGGGTGAGGGGAGGGGAGGGGATAGAGAGGAGGTGAGGAGATAGAAAGAGGGTGAGGGGATAGAGAGGGGGTGAGGGGATAGAGTGGGGTTGAGGGGGTGAGGGGATAGAGAGGGCGTGAGGGGATAGAGAGGAGGTGAGGGGATAGAGAGAGGGTGAGGGGATAGAGCGGGGGTGAGGGGGGAGAGGGGGTGAGGGGATAGAGAGGGGGTGAGGTGAGGTGAGGGGGATAGAGAGGGGGTGAGGGGGTGAGGGGATAGAGAGGGGGTGAGGAGATAGAAAGAGGGTGAGGGGATTGAGAGGGGGTGAGGGGAGAGAGGTGGAAGGGGAAAGAGAGGGGATAGAGAGGGGGTGAGGAGAGAGAGGGGTTGCGGGGAGAGAGGGGGTGAGGGGATTGAGAGGGGGTGAGAGGAGAGAGGGCTTGAGGGGAGTGAGGGGAGAGAGGGGGTGAGGGGATAGAGGGGGTGAGGGGAGGTGGGGATAGAGGGGGGTGAGGGGGTAGAGAGGGAGTGAGGGGAGAGAGGGGGTGAAGGGATAGAGAGGGGGTGAGGGGAGAGAGGGGTTGAGGGGGTGAGGGGATAGAGAGGGCGTGAGGGGATAGAGAGGGGGTGAGGGGAGAGAGGGGTTGAGGGGATAGAGAGGGGGTGAGGGGGATAGAGGAGGGGAGGGGATAGAGAGGAGGTGAGGAGATAGAAAGAGGGTGAGGGGATAGAGAGGGGGTGAGTGGATAGAGCGGGGTTGAGGGGGTGAGGGGATAGAGAGGGCGTGAGGGGATAGGGAGGTGAGGGGATAGAGAGGGGGTGAGGGGAGAGAGCGGGTGAGGGGATAGAGTGAGGGTGAGGGGAGGTGAGGGGATGGAGAGGAGGTGAGGGGATAGAGAGGGTGTGAGGGGAGAAAGGAGGTGAGGGGATAGAGAGGGGGTGAGGGGAGAGAGTGGGTGAGGGGAGAGAGAGGGGGTGAGGAGAGGTGACGGGATAGAGAGGGGGTGAGGGGAGTTGAGGGGATAGAGGGGGGTGAGGGGATAGAGAGAGGGTGAGGGGAGGTGAGGGGATAGAGAGGGGGTGAGGGGAGAGAGAGGGGGTGAGGAGAGGTGACGGGATAGAGAGGGGGTGAGGGGATAGAGAGGGGGTGGGGGGATAGAGAGGGGGTGAGGGGATAGAGAGAGGGTGAGGGGAGGTGAGGGGACAGAGAGGGGGTGAGGGGAGAGAGTGGGTGAGGGGAGAGAGAGGGGGTGAGGAGAGGTGACGGGATAGAGAGGGGGTGAGTGGTTAGATAGGGGGTGAGGGGATAGAGGGGGGTGAGGAGAGGTGACGATATAGTGAGGGGGTGAGGGGAGTTGAGGGGATAGAGGGGTTGAGGGGATAGAGAGGGGTGAGGGGATAGAGAGGGGGCGAGGGGAGGTGAGGGGGATAGAGGGGGTGAGGGGATAGAGAGGGGTTGAGGGGATAGAGAGGGGGTGAGAGAGATAGAGGGGGGTGAGGGGATAGAGTAGGGGTGAGGGGAGAGAGGGGGTGAGGGGAGAGAGGGGGTGAGGGGATAGAGAGGGGGTGAGGGGAGGTGAGGGGGATAGAGAGGGGGTGAGGGGAGAGAGCGGGTGAGGGGAGAGAGGGGGAAGGGGAAAGAGGGGATAGAGAGGGGTGAGGAGAGAGAGGTGGTGAGGGGATAGAGGGGGCTGAGGGGTGAGGGGATAGAGACGGGGTGAGGGGAGAGAGGTGGAAGGGGAAAGAGAGGGGATAGAGAGGGGGTGAGGAGAGAGAGGGGTTGCGGGGAGAGAGGGGGTGAGGGGATTGAGAGGGGGTGAGAGGAGAGAGGGCTTGAGGGGAGTGAGGGGAGAGAGGGGGTGAGGGGATAGAGGGGGGTGAGGGGAGGTGGGGATAGAGGGGGGTGAGGGGGTAGAGAGGGAGTGAGGGGAGAGAGGGGGTGAAGGGATAGAGAGGGGGTGAGGGGATAGAGAGGGGTTGAGGGGGTGAGGGGATAGAGAGGGGGTGAGGGGAGAGAGGGGTTGAGGGGATAGAGAGGGGGTGAGGGGCGGTGAGGGGGATAGAGGGGGGTGAGGGGATAGAGAGGGGGTGAGGGGAGAGAGGGGTGAGGGGAGGGGAGGGGATAGAGAGGAGGTGAGGAGATAGAAAGAGGGTGAGGGGATAGAGAGGGGGTGAGGGGATAGAGTGGGGTTGAGGGGGTGAGGGGATAGAGAGGGCGTGAGGGGATAGAGAGGAGGTGAGGGGATAGAGAGAGGGTGAGGGGAGAGAGCGGGGGGGAGGGGGGAGAGGGGGTGAGGGGATAGAGAGGGGGTGAGGTGAGGTGAGGGGGATAGAGAGGGGGTGAGGGGGTGAGGGGATAGAGAGGGGGTGAGATGAGAGAGGGGGTGAGGGGATTGAGAGGGGGTGAGGGGAGAGAGGTGGAAGGGGAAAGAGAGGGGATAGAGAGGGGGTGAGGAGAGAGAGGGGTTGCGGGGAGAGAGGGGGTGAGGGGATTGAGAGGGGGTGAGAGGAGAGAGGGCTTGAGGGGAGTGAGGGGAGAGAGGGGGTGAGGGGATAGAGGGGGGTGAGGGGAGGTGGGGATAGAGGGGGGTGAGGGGGTAGAGAGGGAGTGAGGGGAGAGAGGGGCTGAAGGGATAGAGAGGGGGTGAGGGGAGAGAGGGGTTGAGGGGGTGAGGGGATAGAGAGGGCGTGAGGGGATAGAGAGGGGGTGAGGGGAGAGAGGGGTTGAGGGGATAGAGAGGGGGTGAGGGGCGGTGAGGGGAATAGAGGAGGGGAGGGGATAGAGAGGAGGTGAGGAGATAGAAAGAGGGTGAGGGGATAGAGAGGGGGTGAGGGGATAGAGCGGGGTTGAGGGGGTGAGGGGATAGAGAGGGCGTGAGGGGATAGGGAGGAGGTGAGGGGATAGAGAGGGGGTGAGGGGAGAGAGCGGGTGAGGGGATAGAGTGAGGGTGAGGGGAAGTGAGGGGATGGAGAGGAGGTGAGGGGATAGAGAGGGTGTGAGGGGAGAAAGGAGGTGAGGGGATAGAGAGGAGGTGAGGGGATAGAGAGAGGGTGAGGGGATAGAGCGGGGGTGAGGGGGGAGAGGGGGTGAGGGGATAGAGAGGGGGTGAGGTGAGGGGGATAGAGAGGGGGTGAGGGGGTGAGGGGATAGAGCGGGGGTGAGATGAGAGAGGGGGTGAGGGGAGAGAGGGGGGTGAGGTGAGGGGAATAGAGAGGGGGTGAGGGGGTGAGGGGATAGAGAGGGGGTGAGATGAGAGAGGGGGTGAGGGGAGAGAGGGGGGTGAGGGGATAGAGAGGGGGTGAGGGGATAGAGAGGGGGTGAGGGGTGAGGGGATAGAGAGGGGGTGAGAGGAGAGAGGGGGTGAGGGGATAGAGAGGGGGTGAGAGGAGAGAGGGGGTGAGGGAATAGAGAGGGGGTGAGGGGAGAGAGTGGGTGAGGGGATAAAGAGGGGGTGAGGAGAGGTGATGGGATAGAGAGGGGGTGAGGGGATAGAGAGAGGGTGAGGGGAGGTGAGGGGGATAGAGATGGGGTGAGGGGCAGAGTGTGGGTGAGGGGAGAGAGAGGGGGTGAGGAGAGGTGACGGGATAGAGAGGGGGTGAGGGGATAGAGAGGGGGTGAGGGGAGGTGAGGGCGATAGAGGGGGTGAGGGGATAGAGAGGGGTTGAGTGGTTAGAGAGGGGGTGAGGGGATAGAGCGGGGTGAGGAGAGGTGACGGGATAGTGAAGGGGTGAGGGGAGTTGAGGGGATAGAGGGGGTGAGGGGATAGAGAGGGGGTGAGGGGATAGAGGGGGGTGAGGGGTTAGAGGGGGGTGTGGGGATAGAGAGGGGGTGAGGGGAGGTGAGGGGGATAGAGGGGGTGAGGGGGTGAGGGGATAGAGGGGGTGAGGGGATAGAGAGGGCGTGAGGGGATAGAGAGGAGGTGAGGGGATAGAGAGGAAGTGAGGGGATAGAGAGAGGGTGATTGGATAGAGAGGGGGTGAGGGGAGGTGAGGGGGATAGAGGGGGGTGAGGGGATAGAGAGGGCGTGAGGGGATAGAGAGGGGGTGAGGGGAGGGGAGGGGATAGAGAGGAGGTGAGGGGAGAGAGGGGGTGAGGGGATAGAGAGGGGGTGAGGGGGATAGAGAGGGGGTGAGGGGAGAGAGGGGGTGAGGGGAGAGAGGGGGTAGGGGAAATAGGGGATAGAGAGGGGGTGAGGAGAGTGAGGTGGTGAGGGGATAGAGGGGGGTGAGGGTTGAGGGGATAGAGACGGGGTGAGGGGAGAGAGGGGGTGAGGGGAGAGAGGGGGTGAGGGGAGAGAAGGCTTGAGGGGAGTGAGGGGATAGAGGGGGTGAGGGGATAGAGACGGGGTGATGGGAGAGAGGGGGTGAGGGGATTGAGAGAGGGTGAGGGGAGAGAAGGGGTGAGGGGATCGAGAGGGGGTGAGGGGAGAGAGGGGTTGAGGGGGTGGGATAGAGAGGGCGTGAGGGGATAGAGAGGGTGTGAGGGGAGGGGAGGGCATAGAGAGGAGGTGAGGGGAGGGGGTGAGGGGATAGAGAGGGGGGTGAGGGGATAGAGATGGGGTGAGGGGAGGTGAGGGGGATAGACGGGGGTGAGGGGATAGAGAGGGGGTGAGGGGAGAGAGGGGTTGAGGGGTTGGGGGATAGAGATGGGGTGAGGGGAGAGAGGGGGTGAGGGGAAAGAGAGGGGATATAGAGGGGTTGAGGGGAGAGAGGGGGTGAGGGGAGGTCAAGGGATAGAGAGGGGGTGAGGGGAGATGGGGGTGGAGGATAGAGAGGAGGTGAGGAGATAGAGAGGGGGTGAGGGGAGAGAGGGGGGTGAGGGGGAGAGAGGGGTTGAGGGAGTGAGAGGATAGAGGGGGTGAGGGGAGGTGAGGGGATAGAGAGGAGGTGAGGGGAGAGAGGGGGTGAGGGGAGAGAGGGGGGTGAGGGGGAGAGAGGGGTTGAGGGAGTGAGAGGATAGAGGGGGTGAGGGGGTGAGGGGATAGAGAAGGGGTGAGGGGAGGTGAGGGGATAGAGAGGAGGGGAGAGAGGGGGTGAGAGGATAGAGACGGGGTGAGGGGAGAGAGGGGGGTGAGGGGAGGTGAGGGAATAGAGAGGGGTTGAGGGGAGAGAGGGGGTGAGGGGAGAGAGGGGGAAGGGGAAAGAGAGGGGATAGAGAGGGTGTGAGGGGAGAGAGGGGGTGAGGAGAGAGGGGGGTGAGGGGAGGGGGGATAGAGATGGGGTGAGGGGAGAGGGGGAGTGAGGGGATAGAGAGGGGGTGAGGGGAGAGAGGGGGAAGGGGAAAGAGAGGGGATAGAGAGGGGGTGAGAGGAGAGAGAGGGGGTGAGGGGATAGAGAGGGGGTGAGGTGGTGAGGGGATAGAGAGGGGGTGAGGGGGTGAGGGGATAGAGAGGGGGTGAGGGGAGAGAGGGGGAAGGGGAAAGAGAGGGGGTGAGAGGAGAGAGAGGGGGTGAGGGGATAGAGAGAGGGTGAGAGGAGAGAGAGGGGGTGAAGGGAGAGAGGGGGTGAGGGAGAGAGGGGGGTGAGGGGGAGAGGGGAAGGGGAAAGAGACGGGAAGAGAGGAGTGGGAGAGCAGGGGAAACGTGGGAGGACAGAGTTGGGGAGAGAGCGGGAACGAGAGGTGGGGTATCTTCCCCCCCCAGTCTCTCTCTCTCTCCCAATCCCCCCTCCCTTCCCCTCCCTCCCCTCTCGCTGCTCGCAGTAACCGATCCGTGCAGGCCCTGCAAACGGAAAGTTCGCCCCGATCTCACCAAGGGCCAGAGCCCAGAGACATCACCCAATCTGGCAATCCTTGCGGATTTGTCACATGGTGTGAGCAGAATTATCTGCAGCTTAATGTGAAAGAGACTAAGGAGCTGGTGGTAGACCTGAGGAGGGCTAAGGTACCGGTGACCCCTGTTTCCATCCAGGGGCTCAGTGTGGACGTGGTGGAGGATTACAAATACCTGGGGATACGAATTGACAATAAACTGGACTGGTCAAAGAACACTGAGGCTGTCTACAAGAAGGGTCAGAGCCGTCTCTATTTCCTGAGGAGACTGAGGTCCTTTAACATCTGCCGGACGATACTGAGGATGTTCTACGAGTCTGTGGTGGCCAGTGCGATCATGTTAGCTGTTGTGTGCTGGGGCAGCAGGCTGAGGGTAGCAGACACCAACAGAATCAACAAACTCATCCGTAAGGCCAGTGATGTTGTGGGGATGGAACTGGACTCTCTCACGGTGGTGTCTGAGAAGAGGATGCTGTCTAAGTCGCATCCCATCTTGGTCAATGTCTCCCATCCACTACATAATGTACTGGGTGGGCACAGGAGTACATTCAGCCAGAGACTCATTCCACCGAGATGCAGCACAGAGCGTCATAGGAAGTCATTCCTGCCCGTGGCCATCAAACTTTACAACTCCTCCCTTGGAGGGTCAGACACCCTGAGCCAATAGGCTGGTCCTGGACTTATTTCCTGGCATAATTTACATATTACTATTTAACTATTTATGGTTTTATTACTATATATCATTTATGGTGCAACTATAATGAAAACCAATTTCCCCCGGGATTAATAAGGTATGACTCTGACTATGACTTTTCCCTATAAACTTTAATTACCCTCCTGTGCAAAAAATCTACCCAACCTTGTCTTAAATATATTTACCGAGGTAGCCTCCACTGTTTCACGGGGCAGAGAATTCCTCAGATTCATCACCCTCTGGGGAAAGCAGTTCCTCCTCATCTCCGTCCCAAATGGACTCCCCTGAATCTTGAGGCTCTGTCCCCCCTCGTTCTAGTATCACCTACCCATGGAAACGACTTTCCTGCCTCGACCTTATCTATCCCTTTCATAATTTTACAAGTTTCTATAAGAGGCGGGAGGAGAAGATGGGAGCGCGACACAGCGCGCGCAGCTCTCCGGTGAAAATGATATCATATCTCTTAAATAGGGGCCGTGGACAATTCTGATTTGGTGGAGACAGACGTGAGAAGCACAGAGGAACATCTGGAGAGATTCCTGAAACGTCGGTTCGCTGCCGCTGTTACCGGGCGATGGAGAACCTTCCGGAGGGAAGGCCTCAAAATCCCCGGCTTCGCCTGCCGCTGGCGACCGGGGCTGAGGTCGAAGCGTTCGGACAGAGATGGCGCTCGGTACTCGGTGTCGGAGGGCTGATCGGAGGCTCGAAGTTTTCGGGCGACTCGGAGTCGGATTGTGGTCGGGCCTGGCAGGGAGAGTTTGTCTTCCTTCTCCCGTCTGCGTGCCATGTGGGACATTCGAGAGACTTTGGACTTTTTTACTGTGCCCATGGCCTGTTCTTCATCAAGTTATGGTATTGTTGCGCTGTTTGTAACTATATGTTATAATTATGTGGTTTTTGTTGGTTTTTCAGTCCTGGTCTGTCCTGTGTTTCTGTGATATCACACTGGAGGAATATTGTATCATTTCTTAATGCATGCATTACTAAATGACAATAAAAGAGGACTGCGTGTCCTCATAATCTAAGGTCTCCTCTCATACTTCTGAATTCCAGTGGGTACAGTCCCAGGTGACTTGATCTCTCCTCATAGTCAGACCACTCCTCATCTCTGGAATCAACCTGGTGAACCTCCTCTACACTGCCTCCAAACCCAGTACATCCTTCCTCGAGTCAGGAGACCAGAACTGCTCGCAGCAGGCTGTGATATTGGCTCAGTGTTGAGGTGAGCGAAGTTATCCACTCTGGTTCAAGAGCTGAGGGGTGATAACTGTTCCTGACGTCCTTGAAGTCTAACTGGGGATAAGCTTCCTTCTTTTTCTTCCACAGTTCTTCAGTCCGAACATCTGAACCGGGATACAAGCCTGACCTCGAAGGACCATACCCTTTCAGAACTGCATTTGGACCCGGTTAGAAAAGTTGAACTAGAAGCGGGCGGAACACAGCTTTTGTCATTTTTACTGTGATCAAGTCAAATCAAGTCAAGTCAAGTCGCTTTTATTGTCATTTCAAACATAAACCACTGGTACAGTACACAGTAAAAATGAAACAGCGTGCCTCCAGGACCCTGGGGCTACGTGAAACAACACAAAACTACACTAGACTACGTGAAACAACACAAAACTACACTAGACTACCTGAAACAACACAAAACTACACTAGACTACCTGAAACAACACAAAACTACACTGGACTATGTGAAACAACACAAAACTACACTAGACTATGTGAAACAACACAAAACTACACTAGACTATGTGAAACAACACAAAACTGACTACCTGAAACAACACAAAACTACACTAGACTACGTGAAACAACACAAAACTGCACTGGACTATGTGAAACAACACAAAACTACACTAGACTACGTGAAACAACACAAAACTACACTAGACTACCCGAAACAACACAAAACTACACTAGACTGTGTGAAACAACACAAAACTACACTAGACTATGTGAAACAACACAAAACTGACTACCTGAAACAACACAAAACTACACTAGACTACGTGAAACAACACAAAACTACACTAGACTATGTGAAACAACACAAAACTACACTAGACTACGTGAAACAACACAAAACTACACTAGACTATGTGAAACAACACAAAACTACACTAGACTACGTGAAACAACACAAAACTACACTAGACTACCCGAAACAACACAAAACTACACTAGACTACCTGAAACAACACAAAACTACACTAGACTATGTGAAACAACACAAAACTACACTAGACTACCTGAAACAACACAAAACTACACTAGACTGTGTGAAACAACACAAAACTACACTAGACTACGTGAAACAACACAAAACTACACTAGACTACGTGAAACAACACAAAACTACACTAGACTACCTGAAACAACACAAAACTACACTAGACTACGTGAAACAACACAAAACTACACTAGACTACGTGAAACAACACAAAACTACACTAGACTACGTGAAACAACACAAAACTACACTAGACTACCTGAAACAACACAAAACTACACTAGACTACGTGAAACAACACAAAACTACACTAGACTACCTGAAACAACACAAAACTACACTAGACTACGTGAAACAACACAAAACTACACTAGACTACGTGAAACAACACAAAACTACACTAGACTACGTGAAACAACACAAAACTACACTAGACTACGTGAAACAACACAAAACTACACTAGACTACGTGAAACAACACAAAACTACACTAGACTACGTGAAACAACACAAAACTACACTAGACTACCTGAAACAACACAAAACTACACTAGACTACCTGAAACAACACAAAACTACACTAGACTACGTGAAACAACACAAAACTACACTAGACTACGTGAAACAACACAAAACTACACTAGACTATGTGAAACAACACAAAACTACACTAGACTACGTGAAACAACACAAAACTACACTAGACTATGTGAAACAACACAAAACTACACTAGACTACCTGAAACAACACAAAACTACACTAGACTACCTGAAACAACACAAAACTACACTAGACTACCTGAAACAACACAAAACTACACTAGACTACGTGAAACAACACAAAACTACACTAGACTACCTGAAACAACACAAAACTACACTAGACTACGTGAAACAACACAAAACTACACTAGACTACCTGAAACAACACAAAACTACACTAGACTACCTGAAACAACACAAAACTACACTAGACTACGTGAAACAACACAAAACTACACTAGACTACGTGAAACAACACAAAACTACACTAGACTACCTGAAACAACACAAAACTACACTAGACTACCCGAAACAACACAAAACTACACTAGACTGTGTGAAACAACACAAAACTACACTAGACTATGTGAAACAACACAAAACTGACTACCTGAAACAACACAAAACTACACTAGACTACGTGAAACAACACAAAACTACACTAGACTATGTGAAACAACACAAAACTGACTACCTGAAACAACACAAAACTACACTAGACTACGTGAAACAACACAAAACTACACTAGACTACGTGAAACAACACAAAACTACACTAGACTACCTGAAACAACACAAAACTACACTAGACTGTGTGAAACAACACAAAACTACACTAGACTACGTGAAACAACACAAAACTACACTAGACTACGTGAAACAACACAAAACTACACTAGACTACGTGAAACAACACAAAACTACACTAGACTACCTGAAACAACACAAAACTACACTAGACTGTGTGAAACAACACAAAACTACACTAGACTACGTGAAACAACACAAAACTACACTAGACTACGTGAAACAACACAAAACTACACTAGACTACCCGAAACAACACAAAACTACACTAGACTGTGTGAAACAACACAAAACTACACTAGACTATGTGAAACAACACAAAACTGACTACCTGAAACAACACAAAACTACACTAGACTACGTGAAACAACACAAAACTACACTAGACTATGTGAAACAACACAAAACTGACTACCTGAAACAACACAAAACTACACTAGACTACGTGAAACAACACAAAACTACACTAGACTACGTGAAACAACACAAAACTACACTAGACTACCTGAAACAACACAAAACTACACTAGACTGTGTGAAACAACACAAAACTACACTAGACTATGTGAAACAACACAAAACTACACTAGACTACCTGAAACAACACAAAACTACACTAGACTACGTGAAACAACACAAAACTACACTAGACTACGTGAAACAACACAAAACTACACTAGACTGTGTGAAACAACACAAAACTACACTAGACTATGTGAAACAACACAAAACTACACTAGACTACGTGAAACAACACAAAACTACACTAGACTACCTGAAACAACACAAAACTACACTAGACTACGTGAAACAACACAAAACTACACTAGACTACGTGAAACAACACAAAACTACACTAGACTACCTGAAACAACACAAAACTACACTAGACTGTGTGAAACAACACAAAACTACACTAGACTACGTGAAACAACACAAAACTACACTAGACTACGTGAAACAACACAAAACTACACTAGACTACCTGAAACAACACAAAACTACACTAGACTACGTGAAACAACACAAAACTACACTAGACTACGTGAAACAACACAAAACTACACTAGACTACGTGAAACAACACAAAACTACACTAGACTACCTGAAACAACACAAAACTACACTAGACTACGTGAAACAACACAAAACTACACTAGACTACCTGAAACAACACAAAACTACACTAGACTACGTGAAACAACACAAAACTACACTAGACTACGTGAAACAACACAAAACTACACTAGACTACGTGAAACAACACAAAACTACACTAGACTACCTGAAACAACACAAAACTACACTAGACTACCTGAAACAACACAAAACTACACTAGACTACCTGAAACAACACAAAACTACACTAGACTACGTGAAACAACACAAAACTACACTAGACTACGTGAAACAACACAAAACTACACTAGACTATGTGAAACAACACAAAACTACACTAGACTATGTGAAACAACACAAAACTACACTAGACTACGTGAAACAACACAAAACTACACTAGACTACGTGAAACAACACAAAACTACACTAGACTACGTGAAACAACACAAAACTACACTAGACTACCTGAAACAACACAAAACTACACTAGACTACGTGAAACAACACAAAACTACACTAGACTATGTGAAACAACACAAAACTACACTAGACTACCTGAAACAACACAAAACTACACTAGACTACGTGAAACAACACAAAACTACACTAGACTACGTGAAACAACACAAAACTACACTAGACTGTGTGAAACAACACAAAACTACACTAGACTATGTGAAACAACACAAAACTACACTAGACTACCTGAAACAACACAAAACTACACTAGACTATGTGAAACAACACAAAACTACACTAGACTACGTGAAACAACACAAAACTACACTAGACTACGTGAAACAACACAAAACTACACTAGACTACGTGAAACAACACAAAACTACACTAGACTACCTGAAACAACACAAAACTACACTAGACTACGTGAAACAACACAAAACTACACTAGACTATGTGAAACAACACAAAACTACACTAGACTACCTGAAACAACACAAAACTACACTAGACTACGTGAAACAACACAAAACTACACTAGACTACCTGAAACAACACAAAACTACACTAGACTACGTGAAACAACACAAAACTACACTAGACTACGTGAAACAACACAAAACTACACTAGACTACGTGAAACAACACAAAACTACACTAG
The DNA here is from genome assembly GCF_963921235.1 of Mobula hypostoma. Taxonomy (NCBI): domain Eukaryota; kingdom Metazoa; phylum Chordata; class Chondrichthyes; order Myliobatiformes; family Myliobatidae; genus Mobula; species Mobula hypostoma. The sequence continues at coordinate 225,706 of NW_026948177.1, read as the reverse complement.
ACTACCTGAAACAACACAAAACTACACTAGACTGTGTGAAACAACACAAAACTACACTAGACTATGTGAAACAACACAAAACTGACTACCTGAAACAACACAAAACTACACTAGACTACGTGAAACAACACAAAACTACACTAGACTATGTGAAACAACACAAAACTGACTACCTGAAACAACACAAAACTACACTAGACTACGTGAAACAACACAAAACTACACTAGACTACGTGAAACAACACAAAACTACACTAGACTACCTGAAACAACACAAAACTACACTAGACTGTGTGAAACAACACAAAACTACACTAGACTACGTGAAACAACACAAAACTACACTAGACTACGTGAAACAACACAAAACTACACTAGACTACGTGAAACAACACAAAACTACACTAGACTACGTGAAACAACACAAAACTACACTAGACTACCTGAAACAACACAAAACTACACTAGACTACGTGAAACAACACAAAACTACACTAGACTATGTGAAACAACACAAAACTACACTAGACTACCTGAAACAACACAAAACTACACTAGACTACGTGAAACAACACAAAACTACACTAGACTACGTGAAACAACACAAAACTACACTAGACTATGTGAAACAACACAAAACTACACTAGACTATGTGAAACAACACAAAACTACACTAGACTACCTGAAACAACACAAAACTACACTAGACTACGTGAAACAACACAAAACTACACTAGACTACGTGAAACAACACAAAACTACACTAGACTACGTGAAACAACACAAAACTACACTAGACTACGTGAAACAACACAAAACTGACTACCTGAAACAACACAAAACTACACTAGACTACGTGAAACAACACAAAACTACACTAGACTATGTGAAACAACACAAAACTACACTAGACTACCTGAAACAACACAAAACTACACTAGACTACGTGAAACAACACAAAACTACACTAGACTACGTGAAACAACACAAAACTACACTAGACTATGTGAAACAACACAAAACTACACTAGACTATGTGAAACAACACAAAACTACACTAGACTACCTGAAACAACACAAAACTACACTAGACTACGTGAAACAACACAAAACTACACTAGACTACGTGAAACAACACAAAACTACACTAGACTACGTGAAACAACACAAAACTACACTAGACTACCTGAAACAACACAAAACTACACTAGACTACGTGAAACAACACAAAACTACACTAGACTACCTGAAACAACACAAAACTACACTAGACTACCTGAAACAATACAAAACTACACTAGACTACGTGAAACAACACAAAACTACACTAGACTATGTGAAACAACACAAAACTACATTAGACTTCAGGCCTACACGGGACTACTTAAAGTGCACAAAACAGTACGGTAACCCTTTCATTCCTGGAATCATTCTCGTGACTCTTCTCCGAACCCTCTCCAATGTTAGTACATCCTTTCTTAAATAAGGAGCCCACAACTGCACACAATACTCCAAACGTCGCGTCACAAGTGCCTTATAGAGCCGTAACATCACGTCCCTGCTCTTATATTCTACACCTCTGGGAAATGAATGCCAACATTACATTCGCTTCTTCACAGCCGACTCAACCTGCAGGTTAACCTTTAGGGTATCTTGCACAAGGACTCCCAAGTCCCTTTGCATCTCTGCATTTTGAATTCTCTCCCCAAATAAATAACAGTCTGCCCGTTTACTTCTTCCACCAAAGTGCGTGGCCATACACTTTCCAACATTGTATTTTACTTGCCACTTCTTTGCCCATTCCCCTGAACTATCCAAGTCTCTCTGCAGGCTCTCTCTTTCCCCGACACTGCCTGCTCTTCCACCTGTTATGTGTGTCTTACTTGGGATTCTCTCTGTCCACTCTGTCTGTGCCTCTCGTAATCTTATAAGCCTCTGCCAGATCTCCCCTGGGCCTTCACCACTCCAGAGAAGCCAACCCAAGTTTGTCCCCCCCTCCTCGTGCCCTCTAAACCAGGCAGCACCCTGGTAAACCTCTTCTGCCCCCTCTCCAAAGCCTCAACATCCTTCCTGTAGATTAGATTAGATTAGATTCAATTTTATTGTCATTCTGCCGAGGGGGTAGGCGGTGTGGTGTTGGGGTCGCAAGCAGAGAGGCTTTGAGTCCAGTTAGGCCTCAGGCATGGCCCAGAGGCGGCGGGGATTAACGCTCGCAAGCAGAGAGGCTTTAGAATCCAGTTAGGCCTCAGGTTCGGTGGGGATTAATGCTTGCAAGCAGAGGCTTTGAGTCCTGTTAGGCCTCAGGCTCGGTGGGGATTAATGCTTGCAAGCAGAGGCTTTGAGTCCTGTTAGGCCTCAGATTCGGTGGGGATTAATGCTTGCAAGCAGAGGCTTTGAGTCCTGTTAGGCCTCAGGTTCGGTGGGGATTAATGCTTGCAAGCAGAGGCTTTGAGTCCTGTTAGGCCTCAGGTTCGGTGGGGATTAATGCTTGCAAGCAGAGGCTTTGAGTCCTGTTAGGCCTCAGGTTCGGTGGGGATTAATGCTTGCAAGCAGAGGCTTTGAGTCCTGTTAGGCCTCAGGTTCGGTGGGGATTAATGCTTGCAAGCAGAGGCTTTGAGTCCTGTTAGGCCTCAGGTTCGGTGGGGATTAATGCTTGCAAGCAGAGGCTTTGAGTCCTGTTAGGCCTCAGGCTCGGTGGGGATTAATGCTTGCAAACAGAGGCTTTGAGTCCTGTTAGGCCTCAGATTCGGTGGGGATTAATGCTTGCAAGCAGAGGCTTTGAGTCCTGTTAGGCCTCAGGTTCGGTGGGGATTAATGCTTGCAAGCAGAGGCTTTGAGTCCTGTTAGGCCTCAGGCTCGGTGGGGATTAATGCTTGCAAGCAGAGGCTTTGAGTCCTGTTAGGCCTCAGGCTCGGTGGGGATTAATGCTTGCAAGCAGAGGTTTTGAGTCCTGTTAGGCCTCAGGTTCGGTGGGGATTAATGCTTGCAAGCAGAGGCTTTGAGTCCAGTTAGGCCTCAGGCTCGGATCTCATCAGCAAGAACGACAAGTCAGCATACAGAGAGGAGGTGCAGAGCCAACGACCTGTCTCTGAATGTGAACAGAATAAAAGAGACGGTTGTTGACTTCAGGAGGACACGGAGCGACCGCTCTTGGCTGAACGTCGACAACTCCTCCGTCGAGGTGGTTCAGAGCACCAGATTTCCTGGTTCTCACCTGGCGGAGAATCTCACCAGGTCCCTCAACACCAGCTCCACAGCCAAGAAAGCCCAGCAGCGACTCCACTTTCTGCGAAGGCTGAGAAAAGTCCATCTCCCACCCCACCCCACCCCATCCTCACCACGTTCTTACAGAGGTTGTATCGAGAGCATCCTGAGCAGCTGCATCACGGCCCGGTTCGGGAATTGCACCGTCTCGCATCGCAAGACCCTGCGGCGGATAGTGAGGTCAGCTGAGGAGATCATCGGGGTCTCTCTTCCCGCCATTACAGACGTTTACACCGCACGCTGCACCCGCAAAGCAAACAGCGTTATGAAGGACCACACGCACCCCTCATACAAACTCTTCTCCCTCCTGCCATCGGGCAAAAGGTACCGAAGCATTCGGGCTCTCACGACCAGACTGTGTAACAGCTTCTTCCCCCCAGCCATCAGACTCCTCAATACCCAGAGTCTAGACTGACACCAACCTACCGTCCTCTACCGTCCTTCCCTCCCCTTTCCCCTCCACCCTCCCGCTCCCCTTCTCTGCTCTCTCTCCCTCTCTTTCCTCCTCTCCCTCCTCATCCTCTCCACCCTGCCCCTCCCTTCCCTCCTCTCTCCTCCATGCCCCCAAATCTCTCCCTCCCTCTCCCCTCCTCCTCACCCTCTCACCTTCCCCTTCCCACTCCCTTCCCCTCCCCTCTCTCCTTCCTCCACTCCTCAATACCCAGAGTCTAGACTGACATCGACATCATTTGTTATATTGTAATTTGTCCTCCACTGTGCCTATTGTCTTGTTTATTATATATTGCACTTTATGTAGTCCAGTGCAGTTTTTATGTTGTTTTACGTAGTGGGCACGTGGCCAAGTGGTTAAGGCATTAGACTAGCGACCTGAAGGTTGTGAGTTCGAGCCCCAGCCCAGGGAACGTGTTGTGTCCTTGAGCAAGGCACTTAACCACACACATTGCTCTGCGACGACACTGGTGCCAAGCTGTACGGGTCCTAGTGCCCTTCCCTTGGACAACATCTGGGTCCTAGTGCCCTTCCCTTGGACAACATCGGTGTCGTGGAGAGGGGAGACTTGCAGCGTGGGCAACTGCCGGTCTTCCGTACAACCTTGCCCAGGCCTGCGCCCTGGAGAGTGAAGACTTTCCAGGCGCAGGTCCATGGTCTCGCAAGACTAACGGAGGTCTATTATTATGTAGTCTAGTGCTGTCTCACATAGTCTGGTGTAGTTTTCATGTAGTCATACTCATAGTCATACTTTATTGATCCCGGGGGAAATTGGTTTTCGTTACAGTTGCACCATAAATAATAAATAGTAATAAAACCATCAATAGTTAAATAGTAATATGTAAATTATGCCAGGAAATAAGTCCAGGACCAGCCTATTGGCTCAGGGTGTCTGACCCTCCAAGGGAGGAGTTGTAAAGTTTGATGGCCACAGGCAGGAATGACTTCCTATGACGCTCTGTGCTGCATCTCGGTGGAATGAGTCTCTGGCTGAATGTACTCCTGTGCCCACCCAGTACATTATGTAGTGGATGGGAGACATTGACCAAGATGGCATGCAACTTGGACAGCATCCTCTTTTCAGACACCACTGTCAGAGAGTTCAGTTCCATCCCCACAACATCACTGGCCTTACGGATGAGTTTGTTGATTCTGTTGGTGTCTGCTACCCTCAGCCTGCTGCCCCAGCACACAACAGCAAACATGATAGCACTGGCCACCACAGACTCGTAGAACATCCTCAGCATCGTCCGGCAGATGTTAAAGGACCTCAGTCTCCTCAGGAAATAGAGACGGCTCTGACCCTTCTTGTAGACAGCCTCAGTGTTCTTTAACCAGTCCAGTTTATTGTCAATTCGTATCCCCAGGTACTTGTAATCCTCCACCATGTCCACACTGACCCCCTGGATGGAAACAGGGGTCACCAGTACCTTAACTTTCCTCAGGTCTACCACCAGCTTCTTAGTCTTTTTCACATTAAGCTGCAGATAATTCTGCTCACACCATGTGGCAAAGTTTCCTACCGTAGCCCTGTACTCAGCCTCATCTCCCCTGCTGACGCATCCAACTATGGCAGAGTCATCAGCACCATGGTCCTGGAAGAAGGATCCTCGTCGTCCCCTGTCGTCAGCAGCGACCCAAACAGGCTGAAAGCCCACCAGGGCTGCGAAGTAACCGTGACACAGCACAGCAGTAAAGATGTGAACCAGGGACAGTGCCTGGACAGCCCACGCAAAATGCCGCAGGAACTCGGCAGGCCGGGCGGCATCTGTGGGAGACGGGCGCAGCCGGACGTTTCGGGCCGGGCCCCTTCCTCAGATACTTTATACTTTATTGTTGCCAAAACAATTGATACTAGAACGTACAATCATCACAGCGATATTTGATTCTGCGCCTCCCGCTCCCTTAAGTACAAATCGATAGTAAATATTAAAAATTTAAATTATAAATCACAAATAGAAAATAGAAAATGGAAAGTAAAATAGTGCAAAAAAACCGAGAGGCAGGTCCGGATATTTGGAGGGTACGGCCGAGATCCGGGGCAGGATCGGTTCAGCAGTCTTATCACAGTTGGAAAGAAGCTGTTCCCAAATCTGGCCGTACGAGTCTTCAAGCTCCTGAGCCTTCTCCCGGAGGGAAGAGGGACGAAAAGTGTGTTGGCTGGGTGGGTCGTGTCCTTGATTATCCTGGCAGCACTGCTCCGACAACGTGCGGTGTGCAGTGAGTCCAGGGATCGAAGATTGGTTTGTGTGATGTGCTGGGCTGTGTTCACGATCTTCTGCAGCTTCTTCCGGTCATGGACAGGGCAACTTCCATACCAGGTTGTGATGCACCCTAGAAGAATGCTTTCTACGGTGCATCTATAAAAATTAGTGAGGGTTTTAAGGGACAGGCCAAATTTAGTAGGTAATTCTCATCCAAATTAGATTATTTATTAAACATGAACATCGACTTCTCTAACTTCCGCTAAGGCCCCACCTCCCCCTCGTACCCCATCTGTTACTCATTTTTATGCACACATTCTTTCTCTCACTCTCCTTTTTCTCCCTCTCCTTTTTCTCCCTCTGTCCCTCTGAATATACCTCTTGCCCATCCTCTGGGTCCCCCCGCCCTTGTCTTTCTTCCCGGACCTCCTGTCCCATGATCCTCTCGTATCCCCTTTTGCCAATCACCTGTCCAGCTCTTGGCTCTATCCCTCCCCCTCCTGTCTTCTCCTATCATTTTGGATCTCCCCTTCCCCTTCCAACTTTCATATCCCTTACTCACTCTTCCTTCAGTTAGTCCTGACGAAGGGTCTCGGCCTGAAACGTCGACTGCACCTCTTCCTATAGATGCTGCCTGGCCTGCTGCGTTCACCAGCAACTTTGATGTGTGTTGCTTGAATTTCCAGCATCTGCAGAATTCCTGTTGTTTTTATTTATTAAACAATTGTCTCTTCACTTTTAATTAAACTGACCCGGATCTGGGCCGTACCCTCCAAATATCCGGACCTGCCTCTCAGTTTTTTTGCACTACCTTACTTTCCATTTTCTATTTATGATTTATAATTAAAATTTTTAATTTTTACTAATTTTAATATTTGTAACCCAGGGAGTGTGATGCGCAGAATCAAATATCGCTGTGATGATTGTACCAATTGCTTGGCGACAATAAAGTACATTGTACTGGTCCAATTTAATAACTAATTAGTTCTGCGTTACAAAATGTGACTGCTGGCCCGTACGGGGATCGAACCCGCGACCTTGGCGTTATTAGCACCACGCTCTAACCAACTGAGCTAACCGGCCTGCAAGGCGCAGGCGCCGCCGCTGCTCCTGAACAGTGCCGACCTCTATGACGTATACGGGCAGCAGGGCCCGCCCCCTCCCGACCATCCTTCTTCCATTGGCCCGCCGCTGATGGTTGAAGGTGTGATTGACAGTGGCCGCTTGGGTCCGGAGGGAGCGGGCTGCCGCAGCGGTGATTGGCCGGCGGGCAGGGCGGCGACGGTCTCCTATTGGTCGGAGCACTAGTGCTAGCGGTTGATTGGCCGACGCTGCCCGCCGTTCGGCGGTTGCGGGTCGCTGATTGGTCCGCGGTGGAAAGCCGTCTCCTGCAGGGGAGACCGCGGACTGGGTCCGCGAGTGGGAGCCCGGCGGCGACGATGCTCCTGTGTGTGGTTTCCTGGCTCTAATGTCGGAGATAATGTTAGGGGGGTTGGGATCAACCAGAGCTACGATTCAGCGGGGGAGGGGCGATATTGCGCATGCGCGCTACTGCCGGTTGAGGTCGTGGCGGGATGGAACAGACGCGCCTGCGCGGCCGGCCGGGTGCCGGCAGCGCTGAAAGAACGGCGCATGCGTGATGAATGGGGTCCGGCTGCTGAGTGGTGGTGAGGGGCAAGAGGAGGGGCGGGGTCAGTCAGAGGGCAAAGGGCAGGGGTCAGCGCTCAAGGACCTGAATGCCGCAGGGTAGCCTCAAAGGCAGCAGGCTCAGGTCAAAGAGCAGGGATCAAGGTAGGGTCGGAGGGCGGGTTTGTCCCACAGAGTCAGGGTCAGAGGGCATGGGCCAGAGGGAAGGATCAGGGGTCAAAGTTTTCCCCCACGACTGTTGGCTTGAAGGACAAGAGGGAATCCTTGGCCACAAGCAGCTGTGGAGGCCAAGTCTTTATGTATAAAGAGGTTGATAGATTCTTGATTGGCCAGGGCATGAGGGGATACGGGGAGAAGGCAGGGAGATATGGGGTCGGGAGGCTAAATCAGATCGACGAAATGGCGGGGCTCCCGTACCTGACGGCCCAAACGACTGGGGCGTCCTTCCATGCCTCAGAGTGAGACCCCTGTGAATGAGCAACACACATCAAAGTTGCTGGTGAACGCAGCAGGCCAGGCAGCATCTGTAGGAAGAGGTACAGTCGACGTTTCGGGCCAAGACCCTTCGTCAGTCCTGATGAAGGGTCTCAGCCTGAAACGTCGACTGTACCTCTTCCTAGAGAGAGTCCTGACGAAGGGTCTCGGCCCGAAACGTCGACTGTACCTCTTCCTAGAGATGCTGCCTGGCCTGCTGCGTTCACCAGCAACTTTGATGTGTGCTGCTTGAATTTCCAGCATCTGCAGAATTCCTCGTGTTTGCCCCTGTGAATGAGACAGCTTCGAATGGCTGGTAATGGGAAAGTCACCGGGACACCCACTGAAGCTAGTGGCTGGAGAGTGTTTTATTCAGCAGAAACAGGCACCCAGATTCGCAGAAGAGGCCTGCCCGACCCAATATTACGTGACTCTTTTTTTAACATGCTAAAGGTTTGCAGGGCGATTCCATCCGTACCATGCTTCCTTTAGATTACATGTAGTTCTCACACACCTCCTCCCTCGCACCCACACTCCAGACACCCACAATGAATGTCACGCCTCCTCCCCTCACCGCTACTCAGCGCCCCAAGCAGTCCTTCCAGGTGAGGCCGTCACCCGCGAGCCTGTTGTCGGGGGGTAGGGGTCACCTACTGCGTCTGGAGCTCCCGGTGCGGCCTCCTGTGCATCGGGGAGATCCCGGCGTGGACAGGGAGACCGCTTCTCCGATCATCTGTACTCCGTCTCCGGGCGGCCGCTCGTCTTAATTCCTACTTCACGTTCCCATTCCGACGTGCCCACTTTCGGGATGAGGCCACACTCAGGTTGGAGGAACAACATTTATATTCCGTCCGGGTAGCCTCCAACCTGATAGCATGAACATCAATTTCTCAAACTTCCAGTAATTGCCTGCCCACCCTTCCCCTCTCTCACCTCACCTCCTTACCTGCCCGTCGCCTCCCTCTTCTTCCTTCCAGGACCTTCTACCCTCTCCTATCAGACTCCCCCCCCACCCCACCTTCTCCAGACCTCCATCCCTTTCACCAATCAACTTCCCAGTTCTTCCCTTCAACCACCAGCCCCCCTCCATCCCCTCTCCCGGTTCCACCTATCACCTGCCACCTCGTACGTCTTCCTCCCCCCTCCCTCCCCCCGTCACCTTCTCACCCTGACTCCTCACCCCCTTTCTCCTCCCGGTCCCGAGGAAGGGCCCCGGCCCGAAACGTCGACTGTCCACGCTTCTCTGTAGACGCCGCCTGGCCTGCTGAGTTCCTCCAGCATTTTGTGTGTGGTGCTTGGGAACAGGCCATTTTGGCCCGATTCAGGGGCTGTCCCAACCAGCTGAAGTTTCATGAAAGTAGTTAAAAAGATATCAACTTAAAAAGATATTTAAAAAGTTTAAAAGATATTTTTAAAAAAATGACAAACTGATGCTTAACTGGCTAACAAATTATGTATTTAAATAAAATACAGAACGAATTACGAGGGGCGATTGATAAGTTCATGGGCTAAGGGAGAAGGCGTCAATTTTAGAAAACCTAGCACATTTATTTTTCATAGTGTCCCCTGCTGCGGACACTTTCTGGAGGTCCAAGTTCCATATGGTCCACGACCGCGACATAGGACCATATAGGACCATATGGAACTTGGACCTCCAGAAAGTGTCTGCAGCAGGGGTGATCGATAAGTTCGTGGCCTTATGTAGAAGGAGATGAGTTATACGGCTCTCGTTACAAGCACATGCAGGTCCACTTTTTGGGTGATTATGCAGAAAGTTTGAAGTTAATAACTCGTCAGCTTTCTCCCTGGGCTTCCCGTCCCATGATCCTCTCCCTTCTCCAGCTTCGTATCCCTTTTGCCAATCACCTGTCCAGCTCTTGGCTCCATCCCTCCCCCTCCTGTCTTCTCCTATCATTTCGGATCTCCCCCTCCCCCTCCCACTTTCAAATCTCTTACTCACTCTTCCTTCAGACCGTCCTGATGAAGGGTCTCGGTCCGAAACGTCGACTGTACCTCTTCCTAGAGACGCTGCCTGGCCCGCTGCGTTCACCAGCATTTTTTGTGTGTGTTGCTTGAATTTCCAGCAGCTGCAGATTTCCCCATGTTTGCGTTCTTAACTCATCTCTTCTCCACGAACATATCAATCATCCCTCGTAGAACACTTAAGGGTCGTCAGATGTTACAGCGGGACATCGATAGGATGCAAAACTGGGCTGAGAAGTGGCGGATGGAGTTCAAACCAGTCCGGCAGATGTTAAAGGACCTCAGTCTCCTCAGGAAATAGAGACGGCTCTGACCCTTCTTGTAGACAGCCTCAGTGTTCTTTGACCAGTCCAGTTTATTGTCAATTCGTGTCCCCAGGTATTTGTAATCCTCCACCATGTCCACACTGACCCCCTGGATGGAAATGCAGAAGGAGAAAGCAATAACAAATAAATAAATATTTATTTATTTCCTCTGATCCCTCTATGAGGATCGGTGAGTGTTCCTTCCATCCATCGTTACCGGACGATGCTGAGGATGTTGTACGAGTCTGTGGTGGCCAGTGCGATCATGTTTGCTGTTGTGTGCTGGGGCAGCAGGCTGAGGGTGGCAGACACCAACAGAATCAACAAACTCATCCGTAAGGGCAGTGATGTTGTGGGGATGGAACTGGACTCTCTCACGGTGGTGTCTGAAAAGAGGATGCTGTCCAAGTTGCATGCCATCTTGGACAATGTCTCCCATCCACTACATAATGTACTGGATGGGCACAGGAGTACATTCAGCCAGAGACTCATTCCACCGAGATGCAACACAGAGCGTCATAGGAAGTCATTCCTGCCTGTGGCCATCAAACTTTACAACTCCTCCCTTGGAGGGTCAGACACCCTGAGCCAATAGGCTGGTCCTGGACTTATTTCCTGGCATAAATTACATATTACTATTTAATTATTTATGGTTTTATATTGCTATATTTATACTCTATTCTTGGTTGGTGCAACTGTCACGAAACCCAGTTTCCCTCGGGATCAGTAAAGTATGTCTATCAATCTATCTATCCATCTATCTCTCTATCTATCTATCTATCTATCTATCCATCTATCTCTCTATCTATCTATCCATCTATCTCTCTATCCATCTATCTATCTAACTATCTATCTATCTAACTATCTATCTATCTATCTGTCTGTCCATCTATCTCTCTATTTATCTGTCTGTCTATCAGTCTGTCTATTTCTCTACCTATATCGATCTCATTCGCAACTCATCCGTAAGGCCAGTGATGTTGTGGGGATGGAACTGGACTCTCTGACGGTGGTGTCTGAAAAGAGGACGCTGTCCAAGTTGCGTGCCATCTTGGACAATGTCTCCCATCCACTACATAATGTACTGGGTGGGCACAGGAGTACATTCAGCCAGAGACTCATTCCACCGAGATGCAACACAGAGCGTCATAGGAAGTCATTCCTGCCTGTGGCCATTAAACTTTACAACTCCTCCCTTGGAGGGTCAGACACCCTGAGCCAATAGGCTGGTCCTGGACTTATTTCCTGGCATAAATTACATATTACTATTTAATTATTTATGGTTTTATATTGCTATATTTATACTCTATTCTTGGTTGGTGCAACTGTCACGAAACCCAGTTTCCCTCGGGATCAGTAAAGTATGTCTATCAATCTATCTATCCATCTATCTCTCTATCTATCTATCTATCTATCTATCCATCTATCTCTCTATCTATCTATCCATCTATCTCTCTATCCATCTATCTATCTAACTATCTATCTATCTGTCTAACTATCTATCTATCTATCTGTCTGTCCATCTATCTCTCTATTTATCTGTCTGTCTATCAGTCTGTCTATTTATTTATCTGTCTATTTCTCTACTTATATCGATCTCATTCGCAACTCATCCGTAAGGCCAGTGATGTTGTGGGGATGGAACTGGACTCTCTGACGGTGGTGTCTGAAAAGAGGATGCTGTCTAAGTTGCGTGCCATCTTGGTCAATGTCTCCCATCCACTACATAATGTACTGGGTGGGCACAGGAGTACATTCAGCCAGAGACTCGTTCCACCGAGATGCAGCACAGAGCGTCATAGGAAGTCATTCCTGCCTGTGGCCATCAAACTTTACAACTCCTCCCTTGGAGGGTCAGACACCCTGAGCCAATAGGCTGGTCCTGGGCTTATTTCCTGGCATAATTTACATATTACTATTTAACTATTTATGGTTTTATTACTATTTATTTATTTATGGTGCAACTGTAACGGAAACCAATTTCCCCCGGGATCAATAAAGTATGACTCTGACTATGTTTACGTCTTACCCTTCCTGAAGTCCACAATCAGCTCCTTCGTCCTACCGACGTTGAGTACCAGGTTGTTGCTGTGACACCACCCGACATCGTATTTGCCTCCTGTATGAATCGCAAGAGGGCCGGTTTGCAGGGGCAGCCGGACGTTGGCCTTCGTCGCCGGAGGGACTGAATTCGAGAGCGGGGAGGTTACGCCGCGACGGTACAGGGTACTGGCGAGGCCACACCTGGAGTACGGCGTGCAGTTCTGGTCTCCTGACTCGAGGGAGGAGATACTGGCTTTGCGGGCGGTGCAGAGGAGGTTCACCAGGTTGAATCCGGAGATGGGGTGGTGGGTGGAGGGGGGTTAGACCACGAGGAGAGATCGAATCGCCTGGGACTGCACTCGCTGGAATTCGGAAGGACGAGAGGAGATCTTATTGTAAGGGCTTTCTTTTTTTATGTTACTACTGAGGCAAATCAAAATGGCTTCTTTGTTATGTTGGAATAAAATGGCTTCTTTGTTATGTTAACTGCTGAGAAAGTTTTAGAGATTCAAGATTTGAAAAAACGTTATTGTCATTCTAACCGTACATCAGCTCTGCAGGGCAGAATGAGACAGCGTTTCTCAGGGGCAGTGCAATCATAACATAACAAACACAACACTAAATAATAAACATAACGATAAATAGTAAAACACAACATGTCGGTTAAAATCAGTTATAAGTGTCCAGTGCAGGTTAAAAGTGTCCAAAGCAGAGTCAGGGAGAGCAGCTATTTAGCAGTCTGACTGCCTGTGGGAGGAAGCTGTGTAGTCGCCTTGTGGTTTTAGTTTTGATGCTCCTGTAACGTTTGCCTGATGGCAGAAGAACAAACAGTTCGTGGAGAGCAACACACATCAAAGTTGCTGGTGAACGCAGCAGGCCAGGCAGCATCTGTAGGAAGAGGTACAGTCGACGTTTCAGGCCGAGACCCTTCGTCAGGACTAACTGAAAGAAGAACTAGTAAGAGATTTGAAAGCTGGAAGGGGAGGGGGAGATGCAAAATGATAGGAGAAGACAGGAGGGGGAGGGATGGAGCCGAGAGCTGGACAGGTGATTGGCAGAAGGGGATACGAGAGGATCATGGGATGGGAGGTCCGGGGAGAAAGACGGGGGGGAAGGCGGAAATCCAGAGGATGGGCAAGAGGTATATTCACAGGGAGAAAAAGGAGAGTGAGAGAAAGAATGTGTACATAAAAAAGAGTAACAGCTGGGGTACGAGGGGGAGGTGGGGCCTAGCAGAAGTTAGAGAAGTCAATGTTCATGCCATCAGGTTGGAGGCTACCCATACGGAATATAAGGTGTTGTTCCTCCAACCTGAGTGTGGCTTCATCTTTACAGTAGAGGAGGCCGTGGATAGACATGTCAGAATGGGAATGGGATGTGGAATTAAAATGTGTGGCCACTGGGAGATCCTGCTTTCTCTGGCGGACAGAGCGTAGATGTTCAGCAAAGCGGTCTCCCAGTCTGCGTCGGGTCTCACCAATATATAAAAGGCCACATCGGGAGCACCGGACGCAGTATATCACCCCAGTCGACTCACAGGTGAAGTGTCGCCTCACCTGGAAGGACTGTTTGGGGCCCTGAATGGTGGTAAGGGAGGAAGTGTAAGGGCATGTGTCGCACTTGTTCCGCTTACACGGATAAGTGCCAGGAAGGAGATCAGTGGGGAGGGATGGGGGGGACGAATGGACAAGGGAGTTGTGTAGGAAGCGATCCCTGCGGAATGCAGAGAGACATTGTCCAAGTTGAATGCCATCCTGGACAATGTCTCCCACCCACTACATAATGTACTGGGTGGGCACAGGAGTACATTCAGCCAGAGACAAGGGGGAAGGGGGAAATCCAGAGGATGGGCAAGGGGTATAAGTCAGACAGACAGAGGGAGAAAAAGGAGAGAGAGAAAGAATGTGTGTATATAAATAAGTAAATAACGGATGGGATACAAGGGGGAGGTGGGGCATTAACGGAAGTTAGAGAAGTCAATGTTCATGCCATCAGAGTGAATAAGGGATATGAAAATTGGAGGGGAAAGGGGAGATCCAAAATGATAGGAGAAGACAGGACGGAGAGGGATAGAGCCAAGAGCTGGACAGGTGATAGGCAAAAGGGGATACGAGGGGATCATGGGACAGGAGGTCCGGGAAGAAAGACGGGGCGGGGGGACCCAGAGGATGGCAAGAGCTATATTCAGAGGGACAGAGGGAGAAAAAGGAGAGTGAGAGAAAGAATGTGTGCATAAAAATGAGTAACAGATGGGGTACGAGGGGGAGGTGGGGCCTAGCGGAAGTTAGAGAAGTCGATGTTCATGCCATCAGGTTGGAGGCTACCCAGATGGAATATAAGGTGTTGTTCCTCCAACCTGAGTGTGGCTTCATCTTTACAGTAGAGGAGGCCGTGGATAGACATGTCAGAATGGGAGTGGGATCCCAGTGGCCACACATTTTAATTCCACATCCCATTCCCATTCTGACATGTCTATCCACGGCCTCCTCTACTGTGAAGATGAGGCCACACTCAGGTTGGAGGAACAACACCTTATATTCCGTCTGGGTAGCCTCCAACCTGATGGCATGAACATTGACTTCTCTAACTTCCGCTAATGCCCCACCTCCCCCTCGTACCCCATCTGTTACTCATTTTTATGCACACATTCTTTCTCTCACTCTCCTTTTTCTCCCTCTGTCCCTCTGAATATACCTCTTGCCCATCCTCTGGGTCACCCCCCCCCCGTCTTTCTTCCCGGACCTCCTGTCCCATGATCCTCTCGTATCCCCTTTTGCCTATCACCTGTCCAGCTCTTGGCTCTATCCCTCCCCGTCCTGTCTTCTCCTATCATTTTGGATCTCCCCTTTCCCCTCCAATTTTCATATCCCTTACTCACTCTTTCTTCACTCTTCCTTCAGTTAGTCCTGATGAAGGGTCTCGGCCTGAAACGTCGACTGCACCTCTTCCTACAGATGCTGCCTGGCCTGCTGCGTTCACCAGCAACTTTGATGTGTGTTGTTTGAATTTCCAGCATCTGCAGAATTCCTGTTGTTTGAGTTCATGGAGAGGGTGTGAGGGGTCTTTAACGATGTACCGTGTCTTCTGGGGGCATCGACTCTGAAAGAGGTCTTGGACAGAAGGTAGGGAGACACCATTAACCTTCTCTGCTCCCCTAACCACCCTCTGCAAGGGTTTTCTGTCGACAGGACTGCAGCTGGAGTACCAGGTTGTGATGCAAAAGGTCAGCACACTCTCAACCTCGCCTCTGTAGAACGTAGTTAAGATGTTCGTGGGGAGTGATGCTTGTTTAAGCTTCCTCAGACAGTGCAATCTCCGCTGGGCCCATTTCACAAATGCTCCCTCTAGCAGCTTGTTTGGGTCATAATTACTGATAAAGAGAATTGTATTCATTTGCTAACCAATCGGGATGGACGTTATTTTTTCTTTTGAGTGTCTGTAAGCTCTTGTTTCTCGCGGGTTTTGGGGCAAAAGGCGATGGGGACAGGGAGAGGAGACGCGATGCTGTAAGCTGGGCGGCGGGACGGACCCCGAGTGGGAATCCGAGGACCCGGGGTCTTCGGCGAGGAGAGGAGACAAAGACAGACTCGTGTGGAGCATCTGGTCGACCACCGTGGTTGATCCCCGGCGGCGGGTCGAGGGGGTCGGAGGGGATGAAATGGTGGAAAGAAGACTCCGTTAACTGAGCTCCAACGGTTGTGCACGAGGTGGTTGAACTTTGATAAGTTTGGCACCTTTTACTTTCCTTTTATATATTTTATCTCTATTAATTATATGTGGGCACGCGGCCAAGTGGTTAAGGCTTTCGACTAGCGACCTGGAGGTCGTGAGTTCGAGCCCCGGCCCAGGTGGCGTGTTGTGTCCTTGAACAAGGCACTTAACCACACACATTGCTCTGCGACGACACTGGTGCCAAGCTGTATGGGTCCTAGTGCCCTTCCCTTGGACAACATCTGGGTCCTAGTGCCCTTCCCTTGGACAACATCTGGGTCCTAGTGCCCTTCCCTTGGACAACATCTGGGTCCTAGTGCCCTTCCCTTGGACAACATCTGGGTCCTAGTGCCCTTCCCTTGGACAAACATCTGGGTCCTAGTGCCCTTCCCTTGGACAACATCTGGGTCCTAGTGTCCTTCCCTTGGACAACATCGGTGTCGTGGAGAGGGGAGACTTGCAGCATGGGCAACTGCTGGTCTTCCGTACAGCCTTGCTCAGGCCTGCGCCCTGGAGAGTGAAGACTTTCCAGGCGCGGATCCATGGTCTCGCAAGACCAACGGATGCCCTATTATTAATTATATAGTTCTCGTAAGATCTATAAAATGTAATCATTTAGTCGCATATGGTGTACTGTCTGTTATCTGGCGGGGTAGGGGAACAACGCACAGCATCCACACAAACTCGATTTCAGAGTTTAGCCGGGCCGAAGGCTGCTCCCCCTAGACGACAGCGAGCTGGGCGAGCCTGAGGCTTACCAGGGGGCTACATTATAAAATTATGAAAGGGATATATAAGATAGATGCAGGAAAGCTGTTTCCACTGGTAGGTGAGACTAGAACTAGAAGGACAGAGCCTCCAGATTCGGGGGAGAAGATTGAGGACGGAGATGAGGAGGAACTGCTTATTAGATTATGAAGACACGCAGTCCTCTTTTATTGTCATTTAGTAATGCATGCATTAAGAAATGATACAATATTTCCTCCGGTGTGATATCACAAAACACAGGACAGACCAAGACTGAAAAAACTGATAAAACCACATAATTATAACATATAGTTACAACAGTGCAACACTACCATAACTTGATGAAGAAGTCCATGAGCACAGTAAAAAGTTCAAAGTCTCTCGAATGTCCCACATCTCACGCAGACGGGAGAAGGAAGAAAACTCTCCCTGCCATGCCGACCACAATCCGACTCTGAGTCATCCGAAAACTTCGAGCTCTGATCAGCTCTCCGACACCGAGCACCGAGCGCCATCTCAGTCCGAGCGATTCGACCTCCTTCTCGGTCGCCAAAAGCAGGCAAGGCTGGGGATTTTGAGGCCTACCCTCCGAAAGATTCCCGGCCACGCAGTAACGACAGCAGCGAACGGGCGTTTCTGAAATTTCTCCAGGTGTTCCCCTGTGCCTTCACGTCCATTCTCCATTAAATCAGAATTGTCCACGGCCCCTATTTAACAGGTACGATATCATTTTTCACCGGAGGGCTGTGCACACGCAGGCGCGTCGCCATCTTCTCTTCCCGTCTTTTCCCAGAGGGTGGTGAATCTATGGAATTCTCTGCCCCATGAAGCAGTGGAGGGGCCACCTCAGTAAATATATTTAAGACAAGTGAAACCCCCCCTCCGGCCAGTCTCAGGGTCGCTCGGCTCGCTGTCGTCTAGGGAAACAGCCCTCGGCCCCGCCAAACTGGGTAATCAGTTTGTGTGGATGCTGTGTGAGGTACCCCACCCCGCCCAAATAACAGACAATACACCAGATACGATTAAATGATTTACAGTTTATAGATATTACTGGAACCATATAATCAAAAGAGATTAAAATATAAAAGGAAAATAAAAGGTGCCACACTTATCAAAGTTCAATCTCTTCGTGCACAAACAGTTGGAGCTCAGGACCTTCTTCTTCACCCTGCGACCCCCTCGGACCACCTCGACCGGCCGCCTGGGACCAACAACAGTGGTCGACCAGACGCTGCACACGAGTCCGTCTCCGTCTCCTCGCTGAACGCCCTCCTCGGGGTCCGACCCCGTTAGCGGACATCACAGCACCTCGTCCATCCTCTGTCCCTCTCTTCCGCCTTCTTCCCCCCCAAAACCCTGCGCATACAAATCTTCCAGATACACCAAAGTCATAACAACTATCCCAGTTGGTTCATAACATCCTCTTATCACCCCCTAACCCACAACAAGCTGCTAGCGCAAAGCTTTCTCAGCGTTTAACATAACAAAGAAGCACTCCCGATTATAACATAACAAAGAAGCCATTTTAATTAGCCTCTGCAGTAACATAAAAGACGAAACCCCCTTACACAAGGTTGGGTAAATTCTTGCATAGGAGGGGAATTAAGGGTTATGGGGAAAAGGCAGCTAGGTGGAGATGAGTCCGTGGTCAGATCAGCCATGATCTTATTGAATGTCGGAACAAGCTCGACGGACCGAATGGCCGACTCCTGCTCCTACCTCTGACGTTCTTACACGTACTCCATCGCTCCAGGGAGAAAAGGCCGAGTTCACTCAACCTATTCTCAACAGGCACGCTCCCCAATCCCGGCAACATCCTTGTCAATCTCCTCTGCACCCTGTCTGTAGTTTCCACATCCTCCCTGTAGTGAGGTGACCAGAACTGAGCGCAGTACTCCAAATGGGAGTTTCGGAAGTATATTTTATTTTTTTTTAAATCTATATCTAGAGAAACAGCTGCGTGCGGGACGTCCTGGCCGAACCCAGACACCCACCTGCTTTCACCCAGGTCCAATCGCAGGACAACCGACAATGACCAAGCGGCCTCCCGACCGGCCTGACCGCGGACAGAAATCGGGGCACTCTGAGGAGAGCCGCGCGCTGGCGGGACTCCGGAACGGCCCGCTCCGAATCATGCTGCGCTCTGAAAATATAGAAAATAGGTGCAGGAGTAGGCCATTCGGCCCTTCGAGCCTGCACCGCCATTTATTATGATCATGGCTGATCATCCAACTCAGAACCCTGCACCAGCCTTCCCTCCATACCCCCTGATCCCCGTAGCCACAAGGGCCATATCTAACTCCCTCTTAAATATAGCCAATGAACTGGCCTCAACTGTTTCCTGTGGCAGAGAATTCCACAGATTCACCACTCTCTGTGTGAAGAAGTTTTTCCTAATCTCGGTCCTAAAAGGCTTCCCCTCTATCCTCAAACTGTGACCCCTCGTTCTGGACTTCCCCAACATCGGGAACAATCTTCCTGCATCGAGCCTGTCCAATCCCTTTAGGATTTTATACGTTTCAATAAGATCCCCCCTCAATCTTCTAAATTCCAACGAGTACAAGCCTAGTCGATCCAGTCTTTCTTCATATGAAAGTCCTGCCATCCCAGGAATCAATCTGGTGAACCTTCTTTGTACTCCCTCTATGGCAAGGATGTCTTTCCTCAGATTAGGGGACCAAAACTGCACACAATACTCCAGGTGTGGTCTCACCAAGGCCTTGTACAACTGCAGTAGTACCTCCCTGCTCCTGTACTCCAATCCTCTCGCTATAAATGCCAGCATACCATTCGCCTTTTTCACCGCCTGCTGTACCTGCATGCCCACTTTCAATGACTGGTGTATAATGACACCCAGGTCTCTTTGCACCTCCTCCAGGCAGTGTTTATGGTAGATGTTCTCAATGGTGGACAATTGGGTGCCGATAATCCGCTGGGGAGTTTTCACCACACGCTGGAGTGCTTTGCGGTCCGATACAGGACAATTGCCATACCACACTGAGATGCAGTTAGTGAGTATGCTCTCAATGGTACAGCGGCAAAAGTCTGTCAGCATCCTGGGACAGAGGTGAGCTTTCTTGATGCTCCACAGGAAATAAAGGCGCTGTTATGCCTTTTCGATGGGCTGGAACGGGAAACGGGCGTCAGCGGACGCAGAATTCTGGCGCTCCTATTTAGCTCACCGGATGAAGTCCCTTTGGAGAAGTCTGATCGCGCTGCTTACAAACTCTGTTTTCTCCTTGCTTCTCTTCTGCGGCCGATGGAGTCGGGGGATTGATATTGCCGCTGTTTCTTTTCCCTGCAGGGAGGCGGTGGAGAGCTCTTGCTGCTGTCGCTGTTTATTTAATGGCTGGAGGGGGGAGGGAGGGTGGGTGGTGGATTCTGGGGTCGACGAGTCCTGCGCCTCGCCTTTTCTCGAGTGGGAAGGGGAGAAGTCGATGTGTGGTCTTACCGTAGTTTCTGGCTAGCAGGAGAAGACGAGTATCAGAGGTGTATTGTGCACGCATTCTCTGACAATCCACACAGCCATAGAACACTACAGCACAGGAAACAGGCCATTCGGCCCTTCTAGTCTGTGCTGAAACATTATTCCTGCTAGTCGCATTGACCCGCATCCAGTCCATAACCCTCCAGACCTCTCCCGTCCACGTACCTACCCAATTTGTTCTTGAAACTTAAAGAGTGAGCCCGCGTTTACCACGTCAGATGGCAGCTCGTTCCACACTCCCACCCCTCTCTGAGTGAAGAAGTTCCCCATAAACCTCTCCCCATTCACCCTAAAGCCATGTCCTCTTGTATTTATCTCTCCTAATCTAAGTGAAAAGAGCCTACTTGCATTTATGCTGTCTATACCCATCATAATTTTGTAAACCTCTATCAAATCCCCCCTCATTCTTCTATGCTCCAAGGAATAAAGTCCTAACCTGTTCAATCTTTCCCTGTAACTCAACTCCTGAAGACCCAGCAACGTCCCAGTAAATCTTTTCTGCATTCTTTCAATCTTACTGATATCCTTCCTATAGTTGGATGACCAGAACTGCACGCAATACTCCAAATTTGGCCTCGCCAATGCCTTATACAACCTCCCCATAACATCCCAACTCCTATACTCAATACTTTGATTTATGAATGCCAGGAGCCTTCTTTACAACCATGTTAATCAATTGAACTTTCGAGCATTAGCGTTTTTAATCGTTTCCCACTATCGATAGTCCTATACACAGGGTGTGTTTGGAAACGGTGGGGGCTTTCCCAGAATGATGGGCTGAATGGGTTTTTTTGGATAATAGTAATTTCATTTTAATTTTAAACTGCAGTAGGGATAGGATCCCTGATGTCTAACAGCATGCACCTTTCTTTTCGTGCTGCAAGATGAATTTAACTGAAGGAATTGCATTTATAGTTCTGCTTTTATTATTTCCGGTTCTGTTGAAGCCACTCACCGCCCCTCCCCCTCCTCCCTGCCCCCTCCCCCCCGGCCCACATCCGGATACCTGACGTCACGGCTGGCGGTTTCGGGAGCGCCAGCCCCCCCTCCCTCGCTCCGCCCACCGGACTCCGCGCCTGCGCGCCGTCTCGGGGCGGGACGTCACCCCGCCGGCGTCCTGTCTCCCCTGGCAACCGCCGGCCGAGCGGGGAGATCGGCGGGTGAGGGAGCGAGCGCTCGGAGGGTGAGGGGAGGGAGGGTGAGGGAGGGTGAGGGATGAGGGAGAGGGAGGGTGAGGGAGGGAGAGGGAGGGTGAGGGGAGGGAGGGTGAGGGAGGGTGAGGGATGAGGGAGAGGGAGGGTGAGGGAGGGAGAGGGAGGGTGAGGGAGGGTGAGGGGAGGGAGGGTGAGGGAGGGTGAGGGATGAGGGAGAGGGAGGGTGAGGGAGGGAGAGGGAGGGTGAGGGAGCGAGCGCTCGGAGGGTGAGGGGAGGGAGAGGGAGGGTGAGGGGTGAGGGTGAGGGGAGGGAGAGGGAGGGTGAGGAGAGGGAGAGGGTGGGTGAGGAGAGGGAGGGTGAGGAGAGGGAGGGTGAGGGAGGGTGAGGGTGAGGGAGGGTGAGGGAGGGTGAGGGAGGGTGAGGGAGAGGGAGGGTGAGGGAGGGAGAGGGAGGGTGAGGGAGAGAGCGGGAGGGTGAGGGGAGGGAGAGGGAGGGTGAGGGAGCGAGCGCTCGGAGGGTGAGGGGAGGGAGAGGGAGGGTGAGGAGAGGGAGAGGGTGGGTGAGGAGAGGGAGGGTGAGGAGAGGGAGGGTGAGGGGAGGGAGGGTGAGGGAGGGTGAGGGAGGGTGAGGGGAGGGAGAGGGAGGGTGAGGGGAGGGAGAGGGGAGGGATGAGGGAGGGTGAGGGAGGGAGAGGGATGAGGGAGAGGGAGGGTGAGGGAGGGAGAGGGAGGGTGAGGGAGGAGGAGAGAGGGAGGGTGAGGGGAGGGAGAGGGAGGGTGAGGGGAGGGAGAGGGAGGGTGAGGAGAGGGAGGGTGAGGAGAGGGAGGGTGAGGGAGGGAGAGGGAGGGTGAGTGGAGGGAGAAGGAGGGGTGAGGGAGAGAGGGGAGGGATGAGGGAGGGAGAGGGAGGGTGAGGGAGGGAGAGGGAGGGAGGGTGAGGGATGAGGGAGAGGGAGGGTAAGGGAGGGAGGGTGAGGGATGAGGGAGAGGGAGGGTGAGGGAGGGAGAGGGAGGGAGGGGGAGGGATGAGGGAGAGGGAGGGTGAGGGAGGGAGAGGGAGGGAGGGTGAGGGATGAGGGAGAGGGAGGGTGAGGGTGAGGGAGGGAGAGGGAGAGGGGAGGGAGAGGGAGGGTGAGGGAG
The DNA here is from genome assembly GCF_963921235.1 of Mobula hypostoma. NCBI lineage: Eukaryota > Metazoa > Chordata > Chondrichthyes > Myliobatiformes > Myliobatidae > Mobula > Mobula hypostoma. The sequence goes on along the minus strand of NW_026948177.1, from coordinate 203,096 downwards.
AGGGAGGGAGAGGGAGAGTAGGGTGAGGGGAGGGATGAGGGAAAGGGAGGGTGAGGTGAGAGAGAGGGAGGGTAAGAGAGGGAGGGTGAGGTGAGAGAGAGGGTGAGGGATGAGGGAGGGTGAGGGGAGGGTGAGGGAGGGAGAGGGAGAGTAGGGTGAGGGGAGGGAGAGGGGGAGGGTGAGGGAGAGAGGGAGGGTGAGGTGAGGGATGAGGGAGAGGGTGAGTAGAGTGAGGGACAGGGAGGGTGAGGGAGAGGGAGAGTAGGGTGAGGGGAGGGAGAGGGGGAGGTGTGAGTGAGGGAGAGAGGGAGGGTGAGGTGAGGGATGAGGGAGAGGGTGAGTAGAGTGAGGGACAGGGAGGGTGAGGGAGAGGGAGAGTAAGGTGAGGGGAGGGAGAGGGGGAGGTGTGAGTGAGGGAGAGAGAGGGGAGGGGTGAGGGAGAGGAGGAGGGAGAATAGGGTGAGGGAGAGGGGAGGATGAGGGAGAGGGAGAGTAGGGTGAGGGAGAGTAGGGTTAGGGTGAGGGAGAGGGGAGGGGAGAGGGGAGGGTGAGGGATGAAGGGGAGGGTGAGGGATCAGGGGGAGGGGAGGGGGGGAGAAGAAAGGGGTGAGGGATGAGGGAGAGGGAGAGTAGGGTGAGGGAGAGGGGAGGATGAGGGAGAGGGAGAGTAGGGTGAGGGAGTGGGAGAGTAGGGTGAGGGGAGGGAGAGGGGGAGGTGTGAGTGAGCGACAAAGAGGGGAGGGGTGAAGGTGAGGGGAGGGATGAGGGTGAGTAGAGTGAGGGAGAGGGAGGGTGAGGGAGAGGGAGAGTAGGGTGAGGGGAGGGAGAGGGGGAGGTGTGAGTGAGGGAGAGAGAAGGGAGGGGTGAGGGAGAGGGGGAGGGAGAATAGGGTGAGGGAGAGGGGAGGGTGAGGGATGAGGGAGAGTAGGGTTAGGGTGAGGGAGAGGGGGAGGGGAGAGGGGAGGGTGAGGGTGAGGGATGAAGGGGAGGGGGAGGGGAGAGAGGGAGGGGAGAGGGGGAGGGGAGAAGAAAGGGGAGGGTGAGGGATGAGGGAGAGGGAGAGTAGGGTGAGGGAGAGGAGAGGGAGGATGAGGGAGAGGGAGAGTAGGGTGAGGGGAGGGAGAGGGGGAGGTGTGAGTGAGGGAGAGAGAGGGGAGGGGAGGGATGAGGGAGAGGGTGAGTAGGGTGAGGGAGAGGGAGGGTGAGGGAGAGGGAGAGTAGGGTGAGGGGAGGGAGAGGGGGAGGTGTGAGTGAGGGAAAGAGGGGGAGGGGTGAGGGAGAGGGGGAGGGAGAATAGGGTGAGGGAGAGGGGAGGGTGAGGGATGAGGGAGAGGGAGAGTAGGGTGAGGGAGAGTAGGGTTAGGGTGAGGGAGAGGGGGAGGGGAGAGGGGAGGGTGAGGGTGAGGGATGAAGGGGAGGGTGAGGGATGAGGGGGAGGGGAGGGGAGAGGGGAGGGTGAGGGATGAGGGAGAGGGAGAATAGGGTGAGGGAGAGGGAGAGTAGGGTGAGGGAGAGGAGAGTAGGGTGAGGGAGAGGGGAGAGGGGAGGATGAGGGCGAGGGAGAATAGGGTGAGGGAGAGGGAGAGTAGGGTGAGGGAGAGGGGGAGGGGAGAGGGGAGGGATGAGGGGAGAGGGTGAGTAAGGTGAGGGAGAGGGAGGGTGAGGGAGAGGGAGGGTGAGGGTGAGGAAGAGGGAGAGTAGGGTGAGGGGAGGGAGGGGGGAGGTGTCAGTGAGGGAGAGAGAGGGGAGGGGTGAGGGAGAGGGGGAGGGAGAATAGGGTGAGGGAGAGGGGAGGGTGAGGGATGAGGGAGAGGGAGAGTAGGGTGAGGGAGAGGGAGAGTAGGGTGAGGGAGAGGGGAGGGGTGAGGGAGAGAGGGGAGGGGTGAGGGTGAGGGGAGGGAGAGGGGGAGGTGTGAGTGAGGGAGAGAGAGGGGAGGGGTGAGGGAGAGGGTGAGAGGAGGGGTGAGGGAGAGGTAGAGGGAGAGAGGGGAGGGGTGAGGGAGAGAGAGGGGGAGGGGAGAGTGAGGGAGGGAGAGAGGGGGGAGGGAGAGGGTGAGGGGAGGGGTGAGGGGAGAGGGGAGGGGAGGGATGGGGGAGAGAGGGGAGGGGTGAGGGAGAGAGAGGGGGAGGGGTGAGTGAGGGGGAGAGGGGGGGGAGGGTGAGGGAGGGAGAGAGGGGAGGGAGAGGGAGGGAGAGGTGAGGGGTGAGGGAGAGGTAGAGTAGGGGTGAGGGAGAGAGGGGAGGGGTGAGGGAGAAGTGAGGGAGGGAGAGGTGAGGGAGAGGGTGAGGGGTGAGGGAGAGAGGGTGAGGGGTGAGGGAGAGGGGAGGGGTGAGGGATGGTGAGGGAGAGGGGTGAGGGAGAGGGGAGGGTTGAGGGAGGGGGACGGTGAGGGAGAGGGAGAGGGAGGGAGAGGGAGAAGGGAGGGAGGGAGAAGTAAGGGAGGGAGGGAGGGAGAAGTGAGGGAGGGAGGGAGAGAGGGGAGGGGTGAGGGGTAGGTAGAGTAGGGGTGAGGGAGGGGGAGAGGTGAGGGAGAGGTAGAGTAGGGGTGAGGGAGAAGAGGGGGGTGAGGGAGAGGTAGAGTAGAGGTGAGGGAGAGAGGGGTGGGGTGAGGGAGAGGTAGAGTAGGGGTGGGGAGAGGTGAGGGAGGAGGGGTGAGGGAGGAGGGGTGAGGGAGGGAGAGGGGGAGGAGTGAGGGAAGGGGAGGGAGAGGGGAGGGGTGAGGGAGGGACAGGGGAGGGTTGAGGGAGGGAGGAGGGGAGGGGTGAGGGAGAGGAGGGGAGGGAGGGAGAGGGGAGGGGGGTGATCGGCGGGTGAGGGAGCGAGCGCTCAGAGATAGAGGGGAAGGGTGAGGGAGAAGTGAGAGAGGGAGAGAGGGGAGGGCTGAGGGAGGGAGAGAGGGGAGGGGTGAGGGAGAAGTGAGGGAGGGAGAGGTGAGGGAGGGGTGAGGGAGAGAGGGGAGGGGTGAGGGAGAAGTGAGGGACGGAGAAGTGAGGGAGGGAGAGAGGGGAGGGGTGAGGGAGGGAGAAGTGAGGGAGGGAGAGGTTTGGGAGAGAGGGGAGGGGTGAGGGAGAGTGGGGAGGGGTGAGGGAGAGAGAGGGGAAGGGGTGAGGGAGGGAGAGAGGGGAGGGGTGAGGGAGAGGTAGAGTAGGGGTGAGGGAGAGGTAGAGTAGGGGTGAGGGAGAAGAGGGGGTGAGGGAGAGGTAGAGTAGAGGTGAGGGAGAGAGGGGAGGGGTGAGGGGTAGGTAGAGTAGGGGTGAGGGAGGGGGAGAGGTGAGGGAGAGGTAGAGTAGGGGTGAGGGAGAAGAGGGGGGTGAGGGAGAGGTAGAGTAGAGGTGAGGGAGAGAGGGGTGGGGTGAGGGAGAGGTAGAGTAGGGGTGAGGGAGGGGGAGAGGTGAGGGAGGAGGGGTGAGGGAGGAAGGGGGAGGGGTGAGGGAGGGAGAGGGGGAGGAGTGAGGGAAGGGGAGGGGTGAGGGAGGGAGAGGGGAGGGGTGAGGGAGGGAGGGAAGGAGGGGGATGGAGGGGAGGGGTGGAAGGTCGGGAGGGGGGGTGGGGAGAAAGGCGGGAGGTATGGGGAGGGGAGGGAGGGAGGTGTGAGTGGGGAGGGAGGGAGGTTGAGTGAGGGATGGTGAGAGAGAGAGAGGGAGCGAGAAAGAGGGAGGGTGAGGGAGGGGGCGTGTATGAGTGAGTGAGTGGGCAGGGGAGGGAGTGGGGTAAGGGAGGGGGAGAGAGGAAGGAGCGGACAAAGGGGGGGAGTGTAGTGGGGGTGAGGGATGAGGGGAGGAAATTCCTGGTGGGGATAGGGGAGGGGTGGAAATGGGACTGGACCATCGTTGCTGGAAGTGTCCCCGGGGTGGGGGAGCCATCGATCCCGTTTCGGACGGTTGGTGATGGCATGACTGGGTGGGGGGGTGGGGGGGGGATAATTGAGATCGGTTGGAGCTGGAGGCTGGGGGTCGGTGGTGTACTGGGGGGGTGGGGTGGCTGGGAGCGAGGCGACCCTCATGGGTAGTGAGGAGGGTCGAGGGCGAGGATGAGTGGAGTTGACGCTCCTTGTATTAGGCTGGCTGATCCTGGCAATCCCCCTGCACCTTGCAGGTCGTTAAACTCTGCCGGTAGGGTCTCCCTACCCCCCACCCCCCTCGGTCGGTGACGTTGACCGGGAGCCTGGTGTACAACGAGCCCCGGGTACTGCTGGGGCCCAATCCCACATCCGCCAGGAAGGAGGACCCAGAGCCAGACAGGGTACCGGCCTCTTCCCTGGGGCCCAAAACGTTGACTGTCTGTTTTCCCCCATCCCTCGCCTGCTGAGATCCTCTGGCGTGTGTGTGTGTGTGTGTGTGTGTGTGTGTGTGTGTGTCGCTGTACGGCAGGCAGACAATCAGGTGCAAGGCGGACGCGACGAGGTAGACCGTGAGGTCAGGAATCTATCTGATCGTCCTTGGGGCGGGGGGGGGTGTGGTCCCGTTCGTTCGTTCGTCTGACAACAGCGGGGTAGAAACCCTCCTGACCTCGGTGGGACGTGTGTTCGGGCTTCAGTACCTCATGCCCGATGGGAGGGGTGGGGGGGGGAGAGAGAATGTTTGGGGAGGGTGTGGGGGGGTTCTTCGGGGCTGGTTTCTGGGAGCACAGCTGTTTACAATATACATTAATGATTTAGATGACGGGATTAAAAGTAACATGAGCAAATTTGCAGATGACACAAAGCTGGGTGGCAGTGTGAAATGTGCGGGGGATGTAATGAGAATGCAGGGTGACTTGGACAGGCTGGGTGAGTGGGCAGATGCAGTTTAATGTGGATAAATGTGAGGTTATCCACTTTGGTGACAACAACGGGAAGGCAGATTATTATCTAAATGGAGTCAAGTTAGGAAAAGGGGAAGCACAATGAGATCTTGGTGTCCTTGTACATCAGTTACTGAAAGCAAGCATGCAGGTACAGCAGACGGTGAAGAAAGCTAATGGTATGCTGGCCTTCATAACAAGGGGAGTTGAGTATAGGAGCAAAGAGGTCCTTCTGCAGTTGTACAGGGCCCTGGTGAGACCCCACCTGGAGTATTGTGTGAACTTTTGGTCTTCAAATTTGAGGAAGGACATTCTTGCTATTGAGGGAGTGCAGCGTAGGTTCATGAGGTTAATTCCTGGGATGGTGGGACTGTCATATGTTGAAAGATCGGAGCGACTGGGCTTGTACACACTGGAATTTAGAAGGATGAGAGGGGATCTGATTGAAACGTATAAGATTATTAAGGGATTGGACACGCTGGAGGCAGGAAGCATGTTCCCGCTGATGGGGGAGTCCAGAACCAGAGGCCACAGTTTAAGAATAAGGTGTAGGCCATTTAGAACGGAGTTGAGGAAAAACTTTTTCACCCAGAGAGTTGTGGATATATGGAATGCTCTGCCCCAGAAGGCTGTGGAGGTCAAGTCTCTGGATGCTTTCAAGAAAGAGTTAGGTAGAGCTCTTAAAGATAGCGGAATCAAAGGTTGTGGGGATAAGGCAGGAACTGGTTACTGATTGTAGATGATCAGCCATGATCACAGTGAATGGCGGTGCTGGCTCGAAGGGCCGAACGGCCTACTCCTGCACCTATTGTCTATTGTGTCCGCCACTCTCTCTGCCCCCTCCCCCCGCTTTCTTGCGGGCAGGGCAGTTAAATTTGAGCTCTCTATAATTACACCCCCCTCCCCCCGCTCCCCCTTTCGTCCCAGGTTGGAGGGAATGTCGGACACGGAGGGGGATTCGGACACAGAGGGCCAGGAGCGGGAAGGTGCCCAGACGACGCCCGAGGATCAGGAGGAGGACAAACCGGAGCAGGTACGAGCCCCGACCGCTGGGGGTCCTCTCCCCCACCCCCCACAAACTGTCCTCCTCCCTTGGTGCCTCCTCACTGCCCACCCCATAGCGTCCCCTCGCTCCCTCCCTTCCTTCTGGAGCCCCCCCCCCCCCAGTCCTGTGGTATCCTTGTGTCGTCGCAAAAGGGCCCACGTCTCTCTGTGCGCACCCCTCTCAGATGAAGGGAGATCTTGTAGGAACATATAAGATACGGTAAGATGGAAGCAGGAAAGTCATTTCCACCGGTAGGGGACACAGCCTCAAGATTCGGGGGAGCGGACTTGGGACGGAGATGAGGAGGAACTGCTTTTCCCAGAGGGTGGTGAACCTGTGGAATTCTCTGCCCCATGAAGCATCAGAGGCTACCTCAGTAAATACCCAGCCAACACACTTTCCGTCCCTCTTCCCTCCGGGAGAAGGCTCAGGAGCTTGAAGACTCGAACGGCCAGATTTGGGAACAGCTTCTTTCCAACTGTGATAAGACTGCTGAACAGATCTTGACCCGGATCTGGGCCAAATATCCGGACCCGCCTCTCGTTTTTTTTTGCACTACCTTACTTTCCCTTTTCTATTTTTTATTTATGATTTATAATTTAAATTTTTAATATTTACTATCAATTTGTACTCCAGGGAGCATGAAGCGCAGAATCAAATATCGCTGTGATAATTGTACGCTCTAGTATCAATTGTTTGGTGACAATAAAGTAAAGTAAAATATATTTAAGATAAGGAAGGAGAATCCTATCTGCAGGCTGAAAATAAACGGGAAAGACATAAAACAAATACAGAGCTTTTTGCTACTTTGGAAACTGGGCGACATGGACATCAGAAGAAGAATAGGGATGGCAAAAGACACCTTTACGAGAATGAAGAGTATACTGGCCAACACCAAACTAGGCATAGCTCCACGCGGCATCGCTCTCGGGATCTCAGGACCACACAAACTTCTCCACCGTGACAAGGCGTCAATCCACGGGGGAGCGTACGTCATCAGGAACCAACTAAGATGGAGCGGTCATGCTGTTCGGATGAAAGGCGAACGTCTGCCGAAACAAATCTTCTACTCCCAGCTCAAAGAAGGCAAGCGTGAAAGAGGCGGACGGCGGAAGAGATTCGAAGACGTCTTAAGAGCCGACGTGAAGAAAATGTAACATCGACATCGACAACTGGGGAAACCAATGCCGAGGACAGGGAACTCTGGCAAGTCGTCGTCCGAGAAGGGACAGCAACTTTCGAAGCCAACAGGTGTGCAGAATTAGAAGAAAATGGGAAGAGAGGCAGCAACAACTGAAGCCCGATCTGCCGTCTGGAACGACCTGTCCTGAACGCGGAAGAACTTTCAAAGCCAAGATTGGACTCATCGGCCACTTGATCAACAGAACGAAGACCATCATCCTCGACCTCGAGGGAGAGCCGCGACTAAACCAGGCATGACGACCCGCCTCAGAGCACTGAAATGTTCCGTTTATCCAGTTACGTTATATGGCTCAGAACGTGGGACAATATCTAGTAACCTGAGGAATGGAATTGAAGCAGCGGAGATGTGGTTTCTGAGGAGGATGCAAAGAATATCATGGGCGAAGTGAATATCTAACGAGGATGTCATGAACAGAGCAAGCGCAGAAAGAGAAATACGTATGAGGTCATGAAAAGGCAATGGGACTTCATTGGACATGTGATTAGGAAAGTCGATTAGATTAGATTATGAGGACACTCAGTCCTCGTTTATTGTCGTTTAGAAATCCATGCATTAGAAAATGATACAACGTTCCCCCAGAATGATATCACAAGAAAACACAGGACAAACCAGGACTAAAACTGACAAAACCACATAATTATAACATATAGTTACAACAGTGCAAAGCAATACCGTAATTTGATTAAGAGCAGACCATGGGCACGGTAAAAAAAAAAGTCTCGATAGTCCCATCATCTCACGCAGACGGCAGAAAGGAGAAACTCTCCCTGCCATGAACCTCCAAGCGCCGCCAACTTGCCGATGCAGCACCATTGGAAGCACCCGACCGCAGCGGACTCTGAGTCCGTCCGAAAACTTCGAGCCTCTGACACTGCCTCTTCAAGCACCATCCACTACCGAGCGCTTCGACCCCACCCCGCCCTCCCAGCAACAAGCAAAGCCGAGGACTCAGGGCCTTGCCCTCCGGAGATTCTGGATCGCACAGTAACTGCAGCAGCGAAGCAGGCATTTCAGAAGTTGCACCAGATGTTCCTCCGTGCTCTCACATCCGTCTCCATCAAATCAGGATTGTGCACGGCCACCCTACTTGACAGGTAACAGACATTCATCACCGGAGTGGCCACTGTGAGCTGCGTCGCGTCGCCATCTTCTCCTCCCTCCTGATTGGGCTTCATTGGACATGTGATTAGGAAAGAGGAGTTAGAATGCACGGTAGTTATGGGAAAAAAGCAAGAGGAAGGCAAAGACAAACGATGATGGAGACAACAGCCAGAGAACTGGAAATGAATACCAATGAACTGGTCGACTTGACCCGAAACAGGAGTGTGTGGGCCATGGCAGTCAAAGCTCAAACTGGGCACGGCACCTGATGGTGATGGATAGATTTTTGCATAGATGGGGAGTTAAGGCTTGTGGGGCAAAGGCAGGAAGGTGGCGATAAGTCAATGGCCGGATCAGCCGCCAATGGCAGAGCAGGCTAGATGGGACAGATGGCCGACTCCTGCCCTGATTTTGCATGATTCTCCACGTCTTGCCCTCCTACCCTCTTTGGTCCCCGCGGCATCTGTCCCCGCTGCGTGTGACCACCCCCGCCCCTCAGCTGCCCCGGCCCCCCGCTCTCTCCGTCCTGTCTCGGCTTCACCCGGCTCCACGCTGCTGACGCCTCCCCCTCTTTCCCCCCCCCCACCCCCTACAGGCGGAGCCGCATCCCCTGACGCCGGAGATTCTGGCAGAGAGCCTGTCCCTCCTCTGCAAGACCGGGGACGCCCTCGCGCACGCCTACGTCCGCGTTGACCTCAAGGACCGGTGGGTGCTCGGGCTGGGGGCTTGGGGTGGGGGGTGGGTTCGAGGTGACGCGGGATACTGCCTGGATTAGAGAGGGTGCAGAGGAGATTTACCCTCTGTAATCCAGACACACCAGCATCCTTGTGAATCTCCTCTGCACCCTCTCTAATCCGGGCAGCATCCTGGTGAATCTCCTCTGCACCCTCTCTAATCCGGGCAGCATCCCGGTGAATCTCCTCTGCACCCTCTCTAATCCAGGCAGCATCCCGGTGAATCTCCTCTGCACCCTCTCTAATCCGGGCAGCATCCCGGTGAATCTCCTCTGCACCCTCTCTAATCCAGGCAGCATCCCGGTGAATCTCCTCTGCACCCTCTCTAATCCAGGCAGCATCCCGGTGAATCTCCTCTGCACCCTCTCTAATCCGGGCAGCATCCCGGTGAATCTCCTCTGCACCCTCTCTAATCCGGGCAGCATCCTGGTGAATCTCCTCTGCACCCTCTCTAATCCGGGCAGCATCCTGGTGAATCTCCTCTGCACCCTCTCTAATCCAGGCAGCATCCTGGTGAATCTCCTCTGCACCCTCTCTAATCCAGGCAGCATCCTGGTGAATCTCCTCTGCACCCTCTCTAATCCAGGCAGCATCCTGGTGAATCTCCTCTGCACCCTCTCTAATCCAGGCAGCATTCTGGCGAATCTCCTTTCTTTCTTTATTAATCTTTTTATTGATTTAAAAGAAACATAGCTACAAACAAGAGGAGAACAATACAAACCAAGATTAAGATAGACATGCAACACACATCAAAGTTGCTGGTGAACGCAGCAGGCCAGGCAGCATCTGTAGGAAGAGGTGCAGTCGACGTTTCAGGCCGAGACCCTTCGTCAGGACTAACTGAAGGAAGAGTGAGTAAGAGATTTGAAAGCTGGAGGGGAAAGGGGAGATCCAAAATGATAGGAGAAGACAGGACGGGGAGGGATAGAGCCGAGAGCTGGACAGGTGATAGGCAAAGGGGATACGAGAGGATCATGGGACAGGAGGTCCGGGAAGAAAGACGGGGGGGGGGGGGTGACCCAGAGGATGGGCAAGAGGTATAGTCAGAGGGACAGAGGGAGAAAAAGGAGAGTGAGAGAAAGAATGTGCGCATAAAAATAAGTAACGGATGGGGTACGAGGGGGAGGTGGGGCCTTAGCGGAAGTTAGAGAAGTCGATGTTCATGCCATCAGGTTGGAGGCTACCCAGACGGAATATAAGGTGTTGTTCCTCCAACCTGAGTGTGGCTTCATCCTTACAGTAGAGGAGGCCGTGGATAAACATGTCAGAATGGGAATGGGATGTGGAATTAAAATGTGTGGCCACTGGGGGATCCTGCTTTCTCCGGCGGACAGAGCGTAGGTGTTCAGCAAAGCGGTCTCCCAGTTTGCGTCGGGTCTCACCAATATATAGAAGGCATGAACATCGACTTCTCTAACTTCCGCTAAGGCCCCACCTCCTCCTCGTACCCCATCTGTTACTTATTTTTATACACACATTCTTTCTCTCACTCTCCTTTTTCTCCCTCTGAATATACCTCTTGCCCATCCTCTGGGTCTCCCCCCCCTTGTCTTTCTTCCCGGACCTCCTGTCCCATGATCCTCTCGTATCCCTTTTGCCTATCACCTGTCCAGCTCTCGGCTCTATCCCTCCCCCTCCTGTCTTCTCCTATCATTTTGCATCTCCCCCTGCCCCTCCAGCTTTCAAATCCCTTACTCACTCTTCCTTCAGTTAGTCCTGACGAAGGGTCTCGGCCTGAAACGTCGACTGCACCTCTTCCTATAGATGTTGCCTGGCCTGCTGCGTTCACCAGCCACTTTGATGTATGTTACTTGAATTTCCAGCATCTGCAGAATTCCTGTTGTTTAAGATAGACATTATCAGAATCATACATATTGTTAAACTAGTATAAAATATATAATAAAAAAAAGAAAATAGCGATTCTCCTCTTATCAGTTCTTGAAAAGGAAGGAAAACATTGAATTTTAAATGAAGGAAAAAAACCCACTACACTGTTGAAAAAAAGAAATTTAAAAAAAAGGGACTGAGCAGTCCATTTTGAGGATACGACCAAAAAAAAAACTTTCTGATCAAATCTAAAACTTCGAAAAAAAAAATTGGAAGAGTAATAAATCAAATTAAATGAGAATATTGGATAAAAGGTCGCCAGATTTGCTCAAATTTAAAGGAAGCATCAAATGTCCGACTTCTTCTTTTCTCTCAACTTGAACAGGACATAATGGAGAAGACCGCAGGTGGATTAGAATCCAATAAAATGGCTCTCCTAGCCAGCAAGGTCGAAAAAGCTATCATACGTTGAGCAGAAACAGGAATACTTCCTGTTTCCAATGGGATGATCCCAAAAATTGCCGTAAGCAAATCAGGTTGTAGGTCCAGATCCAAGATTTTTAAAAACATCTCTCCAAAAGTTAACAACAGGAATTCTGCAGATGCTGGAAATTCAAGCAACACACATCAAAGTTGCTGGTGGACGCAGCAGGCCAGGCAGCATCTCTAGGAAGAGGCGCAGTCGACGTTTCAGGCCGAGACCCTTCGTCAGGACTAACTGAAGGAAGAGTGAGTAAGGGATTTGAAAGCTGGAGGGGGAGGGGGAGATCCAAAATGATAGGAGAAGACAGGAGGGGGAGGTATAGAGCCGAGAGCTGGACAGGTGATAGGCAAAAGGGGATACGAGAGGATCATGGGACAGGAGGTCCGGGAAGAAAGACAAGGGGGAAGGGGGAAATCCAGAGGATGGGCAAGGGGTATAAGTCAGACAGACAGAGGGAGAAAAAGGAGAGAGAGAGAAAGAATGTGTGTATATAAATAAGTAAATAACGGATGGGATACAAGGGGGAGGTGGGGCATTAACGGAAGTTAGAGAAGTCAATGTTCATGCCATCAGGTTGGAGGCTACCCAGACGGAATATAAGGTGTTGTTCCTCCAACCTGAGTGTGGCTTCATCTTTACAGTAGAGGAGGCCGTGGATAGACATGTCAGAATGGGAATGGGACGTGGAATTAAAATGTGTGGCCACTGGGAGATCCTGCTTTCTCTGGCGGACAGAGCGTAGGTGTTCAGCAAAGCGGTCTCCCAGTCTGCGTCGGGTCTCACCAATATATAGAAGGCATGAACATCGACTTCTCTAACTTCCGCTAGGCCCCACCTCCCCCTCGTACCCCATCTGTTACTTATTTTTATGCACACATTGTTTCTCTCACTCTCCTTTTTCTCCCTCTGTCCCTCTGAATATACCTCTTGCCCATCCTCTGGGTTCCCCCCGCCCCCGTCTTTCTTCCCGGACCTCCTGTCCCATGATCCTCTCGTATCCCCTTTGCCAATCACCTGTCCAGCTCTTGGCTCCATCTCTCCCCCTCCTGTCTTCTCCTATCATTTTGGATCTCCCCCTCCCCCTCCAACTTTCAAATCCCTTACTCACTCTTCCTTCAGTTGGTCCTGACGAAGGGTCTCGGCCTGAAACGTCGACTGCACCTCTTCCTACAGATGCTGCCTGGCCTGCTGCGTTCTCCAAAAGTTATCTAGCTTTGCAGAAGACCAATACATGAGTTAAAGTGGCCACCTCAATATTACATCTGTCGCAAATAGGATTGATATTGGAGAAAATACACGCCAGCCTATCCTTTGACATATGGTCCCAATGCACTACCTTGAACTGTATCAAGGAATGGCGGGCACAAATAGATGAGTTGTTAACCGAATGAAAAATTTTATTCCATTGATTATCTGAAAATGACTCTTGAAATTCCGATTCCCAAGCGCGTTTAATTTTATCATTAGATATCGTTCGTGAGTTCAGTAACCTTTTATAGATTATAGCTATCAACCCTTCTTGAAGTGGTTTAAACCAAAAGAGAGCATCTGTCACATCAGGCGGATAAGCAGAGGGGTAATTTGGCAACGTACCACCTAAAAAATTCCTAATTTGTAAATATCTAAAAAAAAGTGTACATTAGGCAAATCATATTTATCCACTAACTGAGAAAAAGACATTGAACAGTCCCCTAAAAACCAATCTGAAGAAGTTATTATTCCCTTGGTTTTCCAAATTAAAACGGCCTTATCCACAATTGATGGTTTAAAAAAATAATTGAGATGGATATTTCCAGAAAGAATGAAATTATTTAACTCAAAAAATCTACGAAACTGAAACCAAATTCTTAATGTACATTTAATAATGGGATTAAGATCTTGTCTACTAATCTTAGAAAACAAAAAGGGAAGGGGAGCTCCCTGTAAAGAGGCCAAAGAGAATCCTGTCACCGAGCTTTCCTCCAATTCCAACCATGAAGGACATTCATGTTTGTCTGAATAATGAATCCAAATAGTAATATATCGAATATTAATTGCCCAATCATTCTAAAATTAGGCAAAGCCATGCTACTATCCTTTTTTTAATTTCTGCAATACGGGTTTACTCAATCTAGGATCTTTTTATTGTTCCAAATATAAGATAAGATTATAGAATCTATTCTGTCAAAGAACTTTTTAGGAACAAAAGAAGGTATTGCCTGAAATATAAGAATTTTGATAGAACTATCATTTTAATAGCATTAATTCGACCTATTAATGATATTATCACAGGCAATCATTTAGAAAGCATTTGTTTGGCACGGTCAATTAATGAAAAAAAATATATGCTTAGAGATTGTTAAAATTTTTAGTAATTTTAATACCAAGGTAGGTAAAGTAATTTTTAGCAACACTAAAAAGTACTTGATGATACTTGAAACGTATAAAATCCTAAAGGGATTGGACAGGCTCGATGCAGGAAGATTGTTCCCGATGTTGGGGAAGTCCGGAACGAGGGGTCAGAGTTTGAGGATAAAGGGGAAGCCTTTTAGGACCGAGATGAGGAAAAACTTCTTCACACAGAGAGTGGTGAACCTGTGGAATTCTCTGCCACAGGAAACAGTTGAGGCCAGTTCATTGGCTATATTTAAGAGGGAGTTAGATATGGCCCTTGTGGCTACAGGGGTCAGGGGGTATGGAGGGAAGGCAGGTACAGGGTTCTGAGTTGGATGATCAGCCATGATCGTACTGAATGGCTGTGCAGGCTCGAAGGGCCGAATGGCCTACTCCTGCACCTATTTTCTATGATTCTATGATTTGGATCCGAGTAATTATTAACAGGAAACAACTCACTTTTATGTAAATTTAATTTATACCCAGAAAAACTACTGAATTCAGAAAATATAGTTAACATAGAAGGAATAGGTTTCCTAGGATCTGAAATATAAACTCACAGGTCATCTGCATTTAACGAAACCTTGTGTATTTTGTCCCCTCTGTTAGTACCCTGAACAGTATTAGAAACTCTAAGAGCAATAGCAAGGGGTTCTAAGGCCAAGTTAAACGATAAAGGGCTAAAAGGACATCCCTGTCGAGTACCCCTATATAATCCAAAATAAGGAGATTTTTGATTAATAGTTATAACCGCAGCCACAGGAGCATGATAGATCAATTTAATCCAGGAAATAAATCCCGAGCCAAAGATTAAATCTTTCCAAAACCTCGAATAAGCAAGACCACCCCACCCTATTAAAGGCTCTCTCCACATCAAGAGAAACAACACATTCAGATTCTTCAGATGGAGAAGAATAAATAATGTTTAAGAATCTTCGAATGTTAAAATGTGAATATCTATTTTTAATAAATCCAGTTTGGTCACTGGAAATAACAGTAGGTACAATACTCTCAGGTCTATTAGCCAAGATCTTAGAAAGAATTTTAAAATCCACATTCAAAGGAGAAATTGGACTATAAGAAGCAATAGACAATAGGTGCAGGAGTAGGCCATTCAGCCCTTCGAGCCAGCACCGCCATTCACCGTGATCATGGCTGATCACCCATAATCAGCACCCTTTTCCTGCTTTCTCCCCATGTCCCTTCACTCCGCTATCTTTAAGAGCTCTATCTAACTCTTTCCCGAAAGCATCCAGAGAATTGGCCTCCACTGCCTTCTGGGGCAGAGCATTCCACAGATCCACAACTCTCTGCGTGAAAAAGTTTTTCTTCAACTCCGTTCTAAATTATCTACCCCTTATTCTTAAACTGTTGCCTCTGGTTCTGGACTCCCCCCAACATCGGGAACATGTTTCCTGCCCCTAGCGTGTCCAATCCCTTAATAATCTTATATGTTTCAATCAGATCCCCTCTCATCCTTCTAAATTCCAGTGTATACAAGCCCAGTCGCTCCAATCTTTCAACATATGACAGTCCCGCCATCCCGGGAATTAACCTCGTGAACCTCCACTGCACTCCCTCCATAGCAAAAATGTCCTTCCTCAAATTTGGAGACCAAAACTGCACACAGTACTCCAGGTGTGGTCTCACCAGGGCCCTGTACAGCTGCAGAAGGACCTCTTTGCCCTTATACTCAATTCCCCTTGTTATGAAGGCCAGCATGTCATTAGCTTTCTTCACAACCTGCTATACTTGCATGCTTGCTTTCAGTGACTGATGTACAAGGACACCTAGATCTCGTTGTACTTCCCCTTGTAATCCAGGCAGCATCCTGGTGAATATCTTCTGCACCCTCTCTAATCCGGGCAGCACCCTGGAGAATCTCCTCTGCACCCTCTCTAATCCAGGAAGCATCCTGGTGAATCTCCTCTGCACCCTCTCTAATCCGGGCAGCACCCTGGAGAATCTCCTCTGCACCCTCTCTAATCCAGGAAGCATCCTGGTGAATCTCCTCTGCACCCTCTCTAATCCAGGCAGTGCCCTGGTGAATCTCCTCTGCACCCTCTCTAATCCAGGCAGCACCCTGGTGAATCTCCTCTGCACCCTCTCTAATCCAGGCAGCACCCTGGTGAATCTCCTCTGCACCCTATCTAATCCAGGCAGCATCCTGGTGAATCTCCTCTGCACTCTCTCTAATCCGGGCAGCACCCTGGTGAATCTCCTCTGCACCCTATCTAATCCGGGCAGCATCCTAGTGAATCTCCTCTGCACCCTCTCTAATCCAAGCAGCATCCTGGTGAATCTCCTCTGCACTCTCTCTAATCCGGGCAGCACCCTGGTGAATCTCCTCTGCACCCTCTCTAATCCAGGCAGCATCCTGGTGAATCTCCTCTGCACCCTCTCTAATCCAGGCAGCACCTTGGTGAATCTCTTTTGCACCCTTTCTAATCCAGGCAGCATCCTGGTGAATCTCCTCTGCACCCTCTTTAATCCAGGCAGCGTCCTGGTGAATCTCCTCTGCACCCTCTCTAATCCAGGCAGCATCCTGGCGAATCTCCTCTGCACCCTCTCTAATCCGGGCAGCATCCTGGCGAATCTCTTTTGCACCCTCTCTAATCCAGGCAGCACCCTGGTGAATCTCCTCTGCACCTTCTCTAATCCAGGCAGCATCCTCGTGAATCTCCTCTGCACCCTATCTAATCCAGGCAGCACCCTGGTGAATCTCCTCTGCACCCTCTCTAATCCAGGCAGCACCCTGGTGAATCTCCTCTGCACCCTCTCTAATCCAGGCAGCGTCCTGGTGAATCTCCTCTGCACCCTCTCTAATCCAGGCAGCACCCTGGTGAATCTCCTCTGCACCTTCTCTAATCCAGGCAGCATCCTGGTGAATCTCCTCTGCACCTTATCTAATCCAGGCAGCACCCTGGTGAATCTCCTCTGCACCCTCTCTAATCCAGGCAACATCTCTCTCCCCTCCTTCACACCTTCCCCACTCTCTCTCTACCCTCCTTCACCTTCCTCCCCTCTTTCACTCCTCCTCCCTTTTCCCTCCCCTCTCACTCACTCTCTCCCTCCGACCCCGTCCCGCAGCGAGCTGACGGACATTAACGCCCTGAGCTCCTTCATCCACCTGCGTTACGCCGACATCTCCGGGAACCAGCTGGACGACATCTCCCCCCTGGCCCACCTGAGCCAGTTACTGTGGCTGAACGCGGAGGGGAATCAGCTCACCAGCGCCCGCCTCGACGAGCTGCCCTTCCTCCAGATCGCCACCTTCGCCCACAACCGCATCCGGGACACCGAGGGCATTGCCCACCCCCTCCTCGAGACCCTCAACCTCAATCGTGAGTTAATCTACCGGCCCCCGGGAGTGTGTGATGGGACGGTGTGGAGGGAGATTCACTCTGTGTGTCTGACCCCGGGAGTGTGTGATGGGACGGTGTGGAGGGGGATTCACTCTGTGTGACTGACCCCGGGAGTGTGTGATGGGACGGTGTGGAGGGAGATTCACTCTGTGTGTCTGACCCCGGGAGTGTGTGATGGGACGGTGTGGAGGGAGATTCACTCTGTGTCTGACCCCGGGAGTGTGTGATGGGACGGTGTGGAGGGAGATTCACTCTGTGTGTCTGACCCCGGGAGTGTGTGATGGGACGGTGTGGAGGGAGATTCACTCTGTGTGTCTGACCCCGGGAGTGTGTGATGGGACGGTGTGGAGGAAGATTCACTCTGTGTCTGACCCCGGGAGTGTGTGATGGGACGGTGTGGAGGGAGATTCACTCTGTGTCTGACCCCGGGAGTGTGTGATGGGACGGTGTGGAGGGAGATTCACTCTGTGTGTCTGACCCCGGGAGTGTGTGATGGGACGGTGTGGAGGGAGATTCACTCTGTGTCTGACCCCGGGAGTGTGTGATGGGATGTTGGTGTGGAGGGATATTCACTCTGTGTCTGACCCCGGGAGTGTGATGGGATGGTGTGGAGGCAGATTCACTCTGTGTCTGACCCCGGGAGTGTGTGATGGGACGGTGTGGAGGGAGCTTCACTCTGTGTCTAACCCCGGGAGTGTGTGATGGGATGGTGTGGAGGGAGCTTCACTCTGTGTCTAACCCCGGGAGTGTATGATGGGACGGTGTGGAGGGAGATTCACTCTGTGTCTGACCCCGGGAGTGTGTGTTGGGACGGTGTGGAGGGAGCTTCACTCTGTGTCTAACCCCGGGAGTGTGTGATGGGACGGTGTGGAGGGGGATTCACTCTGTGTGACTGACCCCGGGAGTGTGTGATGGGACGGTGTGGAGGGAGATTCACTCTGTGTGTCTGACCCCGGGAGTGTGTGATGGGACGGTGTGGAGGGAGATTCACTCTGTGTCTGACCCCGGGAGTGTGTGATGGGACGGTGTGGAGGGAGATTCACTCTGTGTGTCTGACCCCGGGAGTGTGTGATGGGACGGTGTGGAGGGAGATTCACTCTGTGTGTCTGACCCCGGGAGTGTGTGATGGGACGGTGTGGAGGAAGATTCACTCTGTGTCTGACCCCGGGAGTGTGTGATGGGACGGTGTGGAGGGAGATTCACTCTGTGTCTGACCCCGGGAGTGTGTGATGGGACGGTGTGGAGGGAGATTCACTCTGTGTGTCTGACCCCGGGAGTGTGTGATGGGACGGTGTGGAGGGAGATTCACTCTGTGTCTGACCCCGGGAGTGTGTGATGGGACGTTGGTGTGGAGGGATATTCACTCTGTGTCTGACCCCGGGAGTGTGATGGGATGGTGTGGAGGCAGATTCACTCTGTGTCTGACCCCGGGAGTGTGTGATGGGACGGTGTGGAGGGAGTTTCACTCTGTGTCTAACCCCGGGAGTGTGTGATGGGATGGTGTGGAGGGAGCTTCACTCTGTGTCTAACCCCGGGAGTGTATGATGGGACGGTGTGGAGGGAGATTCACTCTGTGTCTGACCCCGGGAGTGTGTGTTGGGACGGTGTGGAGGGAGCTTCACTCTGTGTCTAACCCCGGGAGTGTGTGATGGGACGGTGTGGAGGGAGATTCACTCTGTGTCTGACCCCGGGGGTGTGTGATGGGACTGTGTGGAGGGAGATTCACTCTGTGTGTCTGACCCCGGGAGTGTGTGATGGGACGGTGTGGAGGGGATTCACTCTGTGTCTAACCCCGGGAGTGTGTGATGGGACGGTGTGGAGGGAGATTCACTCTGTGTGTCTGATGGGACCATGTGGAGGGAGATTCACTCTGTGTCTGACCCCGGGAGTGTGTGATGGGACGGTGTGGAGGGAGATTCACTCTGTGTCTGACCCCAGGAGTGTGTGATGGGACGGTGTGGAGGGAGATTCACTCTGTGTGTCTTACCCCGGGAGTGTGTGATGGGACGGTGTGGAGGGAGATCCACTCTGTGTGTCTGACCCTGGGTGTGTGTGATGGGACGGTGTGGAGGGAGATTCACTGTGTGTGTCTGACCCCGGGAGTGTGTGATGGGACGGTGTGGAGGGAGATTCACTCTGTGTCTGACCCCGGGAGTGTGATGGGATGGTGTGGAGGGAGATTCACTCTGTGTCTGACCCCGGGAGTGTGTGATGGGACGGTGTGGAGGGAGACTCACTCTGTGTGTCTGAACCCGGGAGTGTGTGATGGGACGGTGTGGGGGGAGATTCACTCTATGTCTGACCCCGGGAGTGTGTGATGGGACGGTGTGGAGGGAGATTCACTCTGTGTCTGACCCCGGGAGTGTGTGATGGGACGGTGTGGAGGGAGATTCACTCTGTGTCTGACCCCGGGAGTGTGTGATGGGACGGTGTGGAGGGAGATTCACTCTGTGTCTAACCCCGTGAGTGTGTGATGGGACGGTGTGGAGGGAGATTCACTCTGTGTCTGACCCCCGGAGTGTGTGATGGGACGGTGCGGAGGGAGTTTCACTCTGTGTCTGACCCCGGGAGTGTGTGATGGGACGGTGTGGAGGGAGATTCACTCTGTGTGTCTGACCCCGGGAGTGTGTGATGGGACGGTGTGGAGGGAGATTCACTCTGTGTCTGACCCCGGGAGTGTGTGATGGGACGGTGTGGAGGGAGATTCACTCTGTGTGTCTGACCCCGGGAGTGTGTGATGGCACGGTGTGGAGAGAGATTCACTCTGTGCCTGACCCCGGGAGTGTGTGATGGGACGGTGTGGAAGGAGATTCACTCTGTGTATCTGACCCCGGGAGTGTGTGATGGGACGGTGTGGAGGGAGATTCACTCTGTGTGTCTGACCCCGGGAGTGTGTGATGGGACGGTGTGGAGGGAGATTCACTCTGTGTGTCTGACCCCGGGAGTGTGTGATGGGACGGTGTGGAGGGAGATTCACTCTGTGTGTCTGACCCCGGGAGTGTGTGATGGGACGGTGTGGAGGGAGCTTCACTCTGCGTCTGACCCCGCAGGTGTGTGTCGGGTCTCTGCCGAGTTCGGAACTGCTGGAGCCTTTCCCCTTCTCACAATCCACTGACCTCTCTCCCTCTTCCTCTCCCTCTCTCCCTGATAGATAACCACATCCAAGCCGTGTCAGGCCTCAACCCTGAGAAACTCACCTCTCTGCACACCCTGGAGCTGCGGGGAAACCAGCTGGAGTCCACCCTGGGGATCAACTTGCCCCACCTGCGGCGCCTCTATCTGGTGAGAACCCGTCGGCCGCGGAGACCCGCGTGGAAACGTCCATCCCGTTGGCCCTCCTCCTCTTCAGCCTGCTCCCAGCTCAACCCGGCCCTCCCCTCCCACATCGTCCTCCCCTTCCCCCGCCCCCCACGTGCCCATCGATGAGTTTCCTCAACGTCCCAAACGTAGCTGCCTCAAACCGCAGCCCGGGCGGGGCCTTTCACACACCCTCCGCACTCTGAGTTTTTAAAAAAAAAAAGTCACAAGGTCCCTCTGACTTTCACCTTAAAATTTGGTCCCCCTAAAATTAGGTCGTTCTTATTAACGACCTGGACGTGGGGGTAGAAGGGTGGGTTGGCAAGTTTGAAGACGACACAAAGGTTGGTGGTGTTGTGGATAGTGTAGAGGACTGTCGAAGATTGCAGGGAGACATTGAGAGGATGCAGGAGTGGGCTGAGAAGTGGCAGATGGAGTCCAACCCGGAGAAGTGTGAGGTGGTACACTTTGGAAGGACAAACTCCAAGGCAGAGTACAAAGTAAATGGCAGGATACTTGGTAGTGTGGAGGAGCAGAGGGATCTGGGGGTACATGTCCACAGATCCCTGAAAGTTGCCTCACAGGTAGAAACATAGAAGCATAGAAAATAGGTGCAGGAGTAGGCCATTCGGCCCTTCGAGCCTGCACCACCATTTATTATGATCATGGCTGATCATCCAACTCAGAACCCCGCTCCAGCCTTCCCCCCATACCCCCTGATCCCCGTAGCCACAAGGGCCATATCTAACTCCCTCTTAAATATAGCCAATGAACTGGCCTCAACTGTTTCCTGTGGCAGAGAATTCCACAGATTCACCACTCTCTGTGTGAAGAAGTTTTTCCTAATCTTGGTCCTAAAAGACTTCCCCTTTATCCTCAAACTGTGACCCCTTGTTCTGGACTTCCCCAACATCGGGAACAATCTTCCTGCATCTCGCCTGTCCAATCCCTTTAGGATTTTATACGTTTCAATCAGATCCCCCCTCAATCTTCTAAATTCCAACGAGTACAAGCCCAGTTCATCCAGTCTTTCTTCATATGAAAGTCCTGCCATCCCAGGAATCAATCTGGTGAACCTTCTTTGTACTCCCTCTATAGCAAAGATGTCTTTCCTCAGATTAGGGGACCAAAACTGCACACTATACTCCAGGTGTGGTCTCACCAAGGCCTTGTACAACTGCAGTAGTACCTCCCTGCTCTTGTACTCTAATCCTCTTGCTACGAATGCCAGCATACCATTCGCCTTTTTCACCACCTACTGTACCTGCATGCCCGTAGATAGGGTAGTTAAGAAAACTTATGGGGTGTTAGCTTTCAGAAGTCGAGCGATAGAGTTTTGGAGTCGCAGTGTAATGATGCAGCTCTATAAATCTCTGGTTAGGCCACATTTGGAGTACTGTGTGCAGTTCTGGTCGCCTCACTATAGGAAGGATGTGGAAGCATTGGGAAGGGTACAGAGGAGATTTACCAGGATGCTGCCTGGTTTAGAGAGTATGCATTATGATCAGAGATTAAGGGAGCTAGGGCTTTACTCTTTGGAGAGAAGGAGGGTGAGAGGAGACATGATAGAGGTGTACAAGATAATAAGAGGAATAGATAAGAGTGGATAGCCAGCGCCTCTTTCCCAGGGCACCACTGCTCAATACAAGAGGACATGGCTTTAAGGTAAGGGGTGGGAAGTTCAAGGGGGATATTAGAGGAAGGTTTTTCACTCAGAGAGTGGTTGGTGCGTGGAATGCACTGCCTGAGTCAGTGGTGGAGGCAGATACACTAGTGAAGTTTAAGAGACTACTAGACAGGTATATGGAGGAATTTAAGGTGGGGGGTTATATGGGAGGCAAGGTTTGAGGGTCGGCACAACATTGTGGGCCAAAGGGCCTGTACTGTGCTGTGCTGTTCTATGTTCTAGTACTGGGCATTCCCATCCGGAGAGAAACCGGCTGCCCAACCGGACCTAAATCTCGAAACACACTGCCTCCCCTTTTATCCGAATTGCCGTACCAGACCGCCAAACGGCCGCTCGCGGCCCATCGAGCCGCAAGCTTTGTGCACCTCCCCTGCACTCGTCCCAAATTTGGCCACAGCTCTCAGTGGCGGCGTGGAGGACCCGAGAGATCTCGGGGCTCCGAGTCCGTAGGACGCTCGAGGCCGCTGCACGGGTTGACGGTGCAGTTACGAAGGCTTTCAGCGACCGTGGGATGGAGTTTAGGAGCCGAGAGGTAATGTTGCAGCTGTGCGGGACCCTGGTCAGACCCCACGTGGAGTACTGTGCTCAGTTCTGGTCGCCTCACTGCGGGCAGGATGTGGATAGGATAGAGAGAGTGCAGAGGAGATTTACAAGGATGTTGCCGGGATTGGGGAGCATGGCCAGGTGGTTAAGGTGTCGGTCTAGTGATCTGACGGTCGCCAGTTCGAGCCCCAGCCGAGGCAGCGTGTTGTGTCTCTGAGCAAGACACTTAACCAAACATTGCCCTGCGGCAACACCGGTGCCAAGCTGTATGGGTCCTAGTGCCCTTCCCTTGGACAACATCAGTGTCGTGGAGAGGGGAGACTTGCAGCGTGGGCAACTGCCGGCCTTCCGTACAACCCTGCCCAGGCCTGCCCTCTGGAACACTTCCAAGGCGCAAATCCATGGCCTCAGGAGACTTAATGGATGCCTATATATAATGCCGGGATTGGGGAGCATGCCTTATGAAAACAGGTTGGGTGAACTCGGCCTCTTCTCCCTGGAGCGACGGAGGATGAGAGGTGACCTGATAGAGGTGTATAAGATGATGAGAGGCATTGATCGTGTGGATAGTCAGAGGCTTTTCCCCAGGGCTGAAACGGCTAGCACGAGAGGGCACAGGTTTAAGGTGCTGGGGAGTAGGTACAAGGGGGATGTCAGGGGTAAGTTTTTCACACAGAGAGTGGTGAGTGCGTGGAACGGGCTGCCGGCGACGGTGGAGAAGGCAGATAGGATAGGGTCTTAGACAGGTACATGGAGCTTAGAAAAATAGAGGGCTATGCGGGAGGGAAATTCTAGGCAGTTTTGAAAGTAGTTGACATGGTTGGCACAACATTGTGGAACGAAGGGCCTGTAAAGTGCTGCAGGTTTCTATGTTCTAAGATCCCCACAGCTGAGGTCCAGAAGGACTGAAAGCTTCACGCTCCGAGATGTACTCGTTTTGTCCCACCAATGTTGACGCCACACTCACAAATGCCAGACAAATTCTTCATCCAGCGACCCTAACCAATGCACAACAGAAGACAACACAGCTTGAACAGCGACTGCCCTGCCCGTTGAAATCACAGAGAGAAACAAGCCTTCCCCTCTCTTCCCTGTCCCCCTCAGATGGTGCGGAGGGAGCTTCACTCTGTGTCTGACCCCAGGAGTGTGTGATGGGACGGTGTGGAGGGAGATTCACTCTGTGTGTCTGACCCCGGGAGTGTGTGATGGGACGGTGTGGAGGGAGATTCACTCTGTGTCTGACCCCGGGAGTGTGTGATGGGACGGTGCGGAGGGAGATTCACTCTGTGTGTCTGACCCCGGGAGTGTGTGATGGGACGGTGTGGAGGGAGATTCACTCTGTGTCTGACCCCGGGAGTGTGTGATGGGACGGTGTGGAGGGAGATTCACTCTGTGTCTGACCCCGGGAGTGTGTGATGGGACGGTGTGGAGGGAGATTCACTCTGTGTCTGACCCCAGGAGTGTGTGATGGGACGGTGTGGAGGGAGATTCACTCTGTGACTGACCCCGGGAGTGTGTGATGGGACGGTGTGAAGGGAGATTCACTCTGTGTCTGACCCCGGGAGTGTGTAATGGGACGGTGTGGAGGGAGATTCACTCTGTGTCTGACCCCGGGAGTGTGTGATGGGACGGTGTGGAGGGAGATTCACTCTGTGTCTGACCCCGGGAGTGTGTGATGGGACGGTGTGGAGGGAGATTCACTCTGTGTGTCTGACCCCGGGAGTGTGTGATGGGACGGTGTGGAGGGAGATTCACTCTGTGTGTCTGACCCCGGGAGTGTGTGATGGGACGGTGTGGAGGAAGATTCCCTCTGTGTCTGACCCCAGGAGTGTGTGATGGGATGGTGTGGAGGGAGATTCACTCTGTGTCTGACCCTGGGAGTGTGTGATGGGACGGTGTGGAGGGAGATTCACTCTGTGTCTGACCCCGGGAGTGTGTGATGGGACGGTGTGGAGGGAGATTCACTCTGTGTGTCTGACCCCGGGAGTGTGTGATGGGACGGTGCGGAGGGAGATTCACTCTGTGTGTCTGACCCCGGGAGTGTGTGATGGGACGGTGTGAAGGGAGATTCACTCTGTGTGTCTGACCCCGGGAGTGTGTAATGGGACGGTGTGGAGGGAGATTCACTCTGTGTCTGACCCCGGGAGTGTGTGATGGGACGGTGTGGAGGGAGATTCACTCTGTGTCTGACCCCGGGAGTGTGTGATGGGACGGTGTGGAGGGAGATTCACTCTGTGTCTGACCCCGGGAGTGTGTGATGGGACGGTGTGGAGGGAGATTCACTCTGTGTGTCTGACCCCGGGAGTGTGTGATGGGACGGTGTGGAGGGAGATTCACTCAGTGTGTCTGACCCCGGGGGTGTGAGTGACGGGACGGTCTATCCGCAGGCCGGGAACAACATCGTCAGCCTGGAAGGCCTGGAATCGCTGGTCGGTCTGCAGACACTGCACCTGAGGGAGAACCAGATCGAGAAGCTGGACGGGTTCTCGGAGAGGATGGCCTCACTGCAGTACCTAAACCTCAGGTAGCGGGGCCGGGAGGGTGAGGGGGGACTGATCTCGGGGCGGGGGGAGCGAGGAGGTGCGCCCCCCCCGGGGCACGGGAGAGTGGGCGGGCGCGGAGCCTAACGACAAGAATGTGAGAGCGTAGGTGCAAAAGGTGGGTGGAGGGAAGAAATTGTGAGGGTTGGGGAGAGATGGAGAGAGGAAGAGAGGGGACGAAGGATATGAGGAAAGCAGCAGTCAGACAGAGAGAGGGAGATGGTGTGAAATCGAGACGGCGAGGAGAGAGAGGGAGAGAGAGGCGGGGGAAAGAGGGAGGGAGCGTGTGAGGGGGGATGGGGTGCGGAAGAACATGACCGGGAGAGAGGGAGGGGTGAGGGTGAAAGTGTAAAAGAGGGAGAGAGAGGGGAAGGGGGGGGCCAAGGGAGTGGGGCAAGGGTGGGTGTTGGAGGGAGCAGAGGGATTGTGAGAGAGAGCGACACACACACACACACACACACGTTCACGTACACGGGACAAGAGAGTGGGAGGGGGAGGTGTCAGGGACCAAGCAGAGAGCGAGAGGGAAGGAGAGAGCGATGGAGAGATACACAGAGTTTGGACACGCACTCTCCTCTGTTTGTCTTTCTCTTGGCCTGTTTGCCATCATGTAATTAAACCACCCTCTCTCCCCATCTCTCCCTCCCTATCCCTCGCCTCCCCTCCCTATCCATCTCCCCCTCCCCATCCATCTCCCCCTCCCCATCCATCTCTCCCCTCCCCATATCCCCCTCCCCCATATCTCCCCTCCCCCATATCTCCCCCCCCATATCTCCCTGTCCCCCATCTCTCTCCCAATCCCCATCCCCGCTCCCGAATCTCTCCCCCTCCCCTCCCCCTCCCTCTCCCCATCCCCTCCCCCTCCCTCTACCCCCATCTCTCCCCCCATCTCTACCCCTCCCCAATCCACCATCTCTCCCCTCCCCATCACCCCCTCCACCATCTCCACCTCCCCCATCTCCCCCTCCCCCATCTCTCCCCGTCCCCATCTCTCCCTATCCCCCATCTCTCCCAATCCCCATCTCTCCCAATCCCCCATTTCTCCCCCTCCCTCTCCCCATCCCTCCCCTCCATCTCTCCCCCTCTCCAAACCTCCCCATCTCACCCCTCCCTTCCCCCATCTCTACCTCCTATCTCTCTCCCCCTTCCACCCATTCCCCTCTCTCTCCCTCCCCCCACCCCCAGGGGTAACCAGATAATCGATGTCCAACAGCTGAAGAGCCTGCGGTGCCTTCCCAAGCTCCGGGCGCTCATCCTCGCAGGTACTGGGCAGGTCCGGTCGAGTCGGGTCCGGGCCCCGCCGGGGGTCGGCGCGTCTGACGGGCGCCGCGGTCCGCTCCGCGCCCGACAGTTCCTGCTGTTCGCCTCTCACCCTCTGTCCCTCTATCCCCCTCTCCCCTCCTCCTCCCGTCCCTCTCCCCCTCCCTCCTCCCGTCCCTCTTCCCCTCCCTCCTCCCACCCCTCTCCCCCACTCCCCCTCCCTCCTACCGCCCCTCTGTCCCCCTCCTCCTCCCGCCCCTCTCTCCCTCTCCCCCTCCCTCCTACCGCCCCTCTGTTCCCCGTCCTCCTCCCGCCCCTCTCTCCCTCTCTCCTCCCGCCCCTCTGTCCCCCTCCCCCTCTCTCCCTCTCCCCTCCTCCTCCCACCCCTCTCCCCCCCCCTCCCGCCCCTCTCCCCCTCTCCCCCTCTCCCCTCTCTCCTCCCGCCCCTCTGTCCCCCTCCCCCTCTCCCCCTCTCCCCTCTCTCCTCCCGCCCCTCTGTCCCCCTCTCCCCCTCTCCCCCTCTCCCCTCTCTCCTCCCGCCCCTCTGTCCCCCTCCCCCTCTCCCCCTCTCCCCTCTCTCCTCCCGCCCCTCTGTCCCCCTCCCCCTCTCCCCCTCTCCCCTCCTCCTCCCACCCTCTCTCCCTCTCCCCCTCCCTCCTCCCACCCCTCTCCCCCTCTCCCCTCCCTCCTCCCACCCCTCTCCCCCCTCCCCCTCCCTCCTCCCACCCCTCTCCCCCTCTCCCCCTCCCTCCTCCCGCCCCTCTCCCCCTCTCCCCCTCCCTCCTCCCACCCCTCTCCCCCTCTCCCCCTCCCTCCTCCCGCCCCTCTCCCCCTCTCCCCTCCCTCCTCCCACCCCTCTCCCCCTCTCCCCCTCCCTCCTCCCGCCCCTCTCTCCCTCTCCCCCTCCCTCCTCCCGCCCCTCTCCCCCTCTCCCCCTCCCTCCTCCCGCCCCTCTCTCCCTCTCCCCCTCCCTCCTCCCACCCCTCTCCCCCTCTCCCCCTCCCTCCTCCCACCCCTCTCTCCCTCTCCCCCTCCCTCCTCCCACCCCTCTCCCCCTCTCCCCCTCCCTCCTCCCACCCCTCTCCCCCTCTCCCCCTCCCTCCTCCCGCCCCTCTCCCCCTCTCCCCCTCCCTCCTCCCGCCCCTCTCTCCCTCTCCCCCTCCCTCCTCCCACCCCTCTCCCCCTCTCCCCCTCCCTCCTCCCACCCCTCTCTCCCTCTCCCCCTCCCTCCTCCCACCCCTCTCCCCCTCTCCCCCTCCCTCCTCCCACCCCTCTCCCCCTCTCCCCCTCCCTCCTCCCGCCCCTCTCCCCCTCTCCCCCTCCCTCCTCCCGCCCCTCTCCCCCTCTCCCCCTCCCTCCTCCCACCCCTCTCCCCCTCTCCCCCTCCCTCCTCCCACCCCTCTCCCCCTCTCCCCCTCCCTCCTCCCGCCCCTCTCCCCCTCTCCCCCTCCCTCCTCCCGCCCCTCTCTCCCTCTCCCCCTCCCTCCTCCCACCCCTCTCTCCCTCTCCCCCTCCCTCCTCCCACCCCTCTCCCCCTCTCCCCCTCCCTCCTCCCGCCCCTCCCACCCCTCTCCCCCTCCCTCCTCCCACCCCTCTCCCCCTCCCTCCTTCCACCCCTCTCCCCCTCCCTCCTCCCTCCTCCCGCCCCTCTCTCCCTCTCCCCCTCCTTCCTCCCACCCCTCTCCCCCTCCCTCCTTCCACCCCTCTCCCCCTCCCTCCTCCTGCCCCTCTCCCCCTCTCCCCCTCCCTCCTACCGCCCCTCTGTTCCCCCTCTCCCTCTCTCCTCCCGCCCCTCTGTCCCCCTCCCCCTCTCTCCCTCTCCCCCTCCCTCCTCCCACCCCTCTCCCCCCCTCCTCCCGTCCCTCTCCCCCACTCCCCCTCCCTCCTACCGCCCCTCTGTCCCCCTCCTCCTCCCGCCCCTCTCCCCCTCTCCCCCACTCCCCTCCCGCCCCTTCCTCCTACCGCCCCTCTGTTCCCCCTCCTCCTCCCGCCCCTCTCTCCCTCTCCCCCTCCCTCCTCCCACCCCTCTCCCCCCTCCTCCCGTCCCTCTCCCCCACTCCCCCTCCCTCCTACCGCCCCTCTGTCCCCCTCCCCCTCTCCCCCTCTCCCCTCCTCCTCCCGCCCCTCTCTCCCTCTCCCCCTCCCTCCTCCCACCCCTCTCCCCCCTCCTCCCGTCCCTCTCCCCCACTCCCCCTCCTCCTCCCGCCCCTCTCTCCCTCTCCCCCTCTCCTCCCGCCCCTCTTCCTCCTGCCCCTCTGTCCCCCTCCCTCTTCTCCCCCTCCCCCTTCCGCTCTTCTCCCCTCCCGCCCTTCTCCTCCCTCCCCCTCCTCCCCCTTCTCCCCCCTCTCCCTCCCCCTCCCCTCTCCCTCCCCCTCCCCCTTCTCCCCCCTCCCCCTCCTCCCCCCCTCCCCCTTCTCCCCCCTCCCCCTCCTCCCCCCTCCCCCTCTCCCCCCTCCCCCTTCTCCCCCCCTCCCCCTCCTCACCCCTCCCCTCCTCCCCCTTCTCCCTTCTCCCCCTCCCCCTTCTCCCCCTCCCCCTTCTCCCCCCTCCCCCTCCCCCTTCTCCCCCTCCCCCTCCCCCTCCCCCTTCTCCCCCTTCCCCCCCTCCCCCTCCCCCTTCCCCCCTCCCCCTCCCCCTTCTCCCCCTCCTCCCCCTCCCCCCTCCCCCTCCCCCTTCTCCTCCCCCTTCTCCCCCTCCCCCTCCTCCCCCCTCCCCCCTCCCCCTCCCCCTCCCCTCTCCCTCCCCCTCCCCCTTCTCCCCCCTCCCCCTCCTCCCCCCTCCCCCCTCCCCCTCCTCCCCCTCCCCCTCCCCCCTCCCCCTCCTCCCTCCCCCTCCCCCCTCCCCCTCCTCCCTCCCCCTCCCCCTTCTCCTCCCCTTCTCCCCTCCCCCTCCTCCCCTCCCCCTCCCCCTCCTCCCCCTCCCCCTCCCCCCTCCCCCTTCTCCCCCCTCCCCCTCCCCCTTCTCCCCCCTCCCCCTTCTCCCCCCTCCCCCTTCTCCCCCCTCCCCCTCCCCCTCTCCCCCCTCCCCCTCCCCCTTCTCCCCCTCCCCCTTCTCCCCCTCCCCCTCCCCCCTCCCCCCTCCCCCTTCTCCCCCCTGCCCCTCCCCTCCCCCCCTCCCCCTCCCCCTCCTCCTCCTCCTCCCCCTCCTCTCCCCTCCCTCCCTTCTCCCCCCTCCCCCTTCTCCCCCCTCCCCCCCTCCCGCCCTTCTCCCCCCCTCCCCTTTTCCCCGACCCCGCAGAGAACCCGTGCACGGAGGACGATTCCTACCGGCTGGAGGCGCTGATCCTGCTGCCCGCCCTGCACCGGCTCGACAAGGAGTCCTTCATTCCCGAGGAGAGGGACGAGGCCGCCGAGGTGCTGAGGGAGAGGCAGGAGGCGGAGCTGGTGAGGAGGGCGGCGGAGGCGGGAGGGGGAGACCGAGGGCGGAGGGAGGCGATGGAGGGACAAGGGTGGGGTGAGGCGTGGGGGGAGAAACCGGGGGGGGGAGGAGGGGAGGGTTGAGTGGAGGGAGGGAGAGGGGTGTGTGTCCTCGTGGGAGGGGTGACGGGGCAAAAGAGGGGGAGGGCGGGTGCTGAGGAGGCAGGAGGCAGGTGATGGAGGGTTTTGCGCGAACAACCAGCCACTGACAGTCTCCGCTCCCTCACAGAACGAGGAGGAGCAAGAACTGGAGGAGGCCGGCTGAGGGACCCTCCCTGGAGGACGGTCGGTGTGAGGAGAGAGCGGGGGTGGCGTCCAAGCCTCTTCCCTCCAGAGTCCGACTGGTCCTGGGGATTAACAAAAATTCAGCCCCCCCCCCGCCACCACGACCTCCTCCACCCTCTTTCGCCCCCACCTCCTCTCTCATCCCTCATCCCCTCACTCACTCCGACCCTTTTCCCTCTCCCGGCAGACCCACCGGGACCCCGTCTCCCACTCCTGTTAAACCCACTGGGACCCCGTCTCCCGCTCCCGTCAGACCCACCGGGACCCCGTCTCCCGCTCCCGTCAGACCCACTGGGACCCCGTCTCCCGCTCCGTTCAAACCCACCGGGACCCCGTCTCCCACTCCTGTTAAACCCACTGGGACCCCGTCTCCCGTTCCCGTCAGACCCACCGGGAACCCGTCTCCCACTCCCGTCAGACCCACCGGGACCCCGTCTCCCGTTCCCGTCAGACCCACCGGGAACCCGTCTCCCACTCCCGTCAGACCCACCGGGACCCCGTCTCCCGCTCCGTTCAAACCCACCGGGACCCTGTCCCCGGCTCCCTTCAGACCCACCGGGACCCCATCTCCCGTTCCCGTCAGACCCACCGGGACCCCGTCTCCCGCTCCCTTCAGACCCACCGGGACCCCGTCTCCCGCTCCCGTCAGACCCACCGGGACCCCGTCTCCCACTCCTGTCAGACCCACCGGGACCCCGTCTCCCGCTCCCGTCAGACCCACCGGGACCCCGTCTCCCGCTCCCGTCAGACCCACCGGGACCCCGTCTCCCGTTCCCGTCAGACCCACCGGGACCCCGTCTCCCACTCCTGTTAAACCCACCGGGACCCCGTCTCCCGTTCCCGTCAGACCCACCGGGACCCCGTCTCCCGCTCCCGTCAGACCCACCGGGACCCCGTCTCCCGTTCCCGTCAGACCCACCGGGAACCCGTCTCCCGCTCCTGTCAAACCCACCGGGACCCCGTCTCCCACTCCCGTCAGACCCACCGGGAACCCGTCTCCCGCTCCTGTCAAACCCACCGGGACCCCGTCTCCCACTCCCGTCAGACCCACCGGGACCCCGTCTCCCGCTCCCTTCAGACCCACCGGGACCCCGTCTCCCGCTCCCGTCAGACCCACCGGGACCCGGTCCCCCTCTCCCGTCAGACCCACCGGGACTCGGTCCCCTTCTCCCGTCAGACCCACCGGGACCCGGTCCCCTTCTCCCGTCAGACCCACCGGGACCCCGTCTCCCGCTCCCGTTAAACCCACCGGGACCCCGTCTCCCTCTACCGTGAAACCCACCGGGGCCTCGTCTCCCGCTCTCGTCAGTCCCACCGGGACCCCGTCTCCCACTCCCGTCAGACCCACCGGGACCCCGTCTCCCGCTCCCGTCAGACCCACCGGGACCCCGTCTCCCTCTCCCGTCAGTCCCACCGGGACCCCGTCTCCCGCTCCCGTCAGACCCACCGGGACCCCGTCCCCCTCTCCCGTCAGTCCCACCGGGACCCCGTCTCCCGCTCCCGTCAGACCCACCGGGACCCCGTCTCCCTCTCCCGTCAGTCCCACCGGGACCCCGTCTCCCTCTCCCGTCAGACCCACCGGGACCCCGTCTCCCTCTCCCGTCAGTCCCACCGGGACCCCGTCTGCCGCTCCCTTTAAAACGCCCAACTCCCGACGCAAAGTTCACTATGAAACCTCGTAAAAAGATTTTGTCAATCTGTACTGTCGTTTCCTGTGGTTCTCTGACTGTCAAATAAACCGAATTAAAAATGGCCCTGAGGCCCGCCCCGAGCCCGTGGGATTATCGGGATTGGATTCCTCTTTACAGTACTGGGGCCGTGGGTCGATGTCTGTTTCGAGTTTTTGAAATTTGGGAAGCGACAACTCGACCCGGTGAGGTCTGAGGTCGCCATCGAGCGTCGGGACGTCCCAGGGCACCGAGAGCAGACGTTGGCGGGGTGGTATTTATCTCGACTCCCGAGCAGGACAGCGCTGGAGTAAGCCCGCCGCTCCACGACGTCGTGCTGGGCTAATTTAGCCAGCAAGTGCCCGACTGAACTGAGCCCGTCCGCCGACGCACCGTGCGCCCGCTCTCCATTGCCTGCATGCCCGCGTCGGACAGCCTCTGAAACGCCTCTTCTGGTGTCGGTCTCCACCAGCTGCCAGGCACTCCACCTCGCTGTCTGTGTGTGTGTGTGTGGGCGGGCGGGGGGAGGAAACTCGCCCCGCACGTCCCGCTTGCATTTACCATCTCTCATCTTAAACCTATGACCTCTCATATTAGACATTTTCACCCTGGGGGAGGAAGACACCGGCTTATTCGGAAAGTTAGAAGGCATGGGATCCAGGGAAGTTTGGCCAGGTGGATTCAGAATTGGCTTGCCTGCAGAAGGCAGAGGGTGGTGGTGGAAGGAGTACATTCAGTTTGGAGGAATGTGAGTAATGGTGTCCCACAAGGATCTGTTCTGGGACCTCTACTTTTCGTGATTTTTATTAATGACCTGGATGTGGGGGTATAAGGGTGGGTTGGCAAGTTTGCAGACGACACAAAGGTTGGTTGTGTTGTAGATAGTGTAGAGGATTATCAAAGATTGCAGAGAGACATTGATAGGATGCAGAACTGGGCTGAGAAGTGGCAGATGGAGTCCAACCCGTAGAAGTGTGAGGTGGGACACTTTGGAAGGACAAACTCCAAGGCAGAGTACAAAGTAAATGGCAGGATACTTGGTAGTGTGGAGGAGCAGAGGGATCTCGGGGTACATGTCCACAGATCCCTGAAAGTTGCCTCACAGGTGGATAGGGTAGTTAAGAAAGCTTATGGGGTGTTAGCTTTCATAAGTCGAGGGATAGAGTTTAAGAGTCGCGATGTAACGATGCAGCTCTATAAAACTCTGGTTAGACCTCACTTGGAGTATTGTGTCCAGTTCTGGTCACCTCACTATAGGAAGGATGTGGAAGCATTGGAAAGGGTACAGAGGAGATTTACCAGGATGCTGCCTGGTTTAGAGAGTATGCATTATGATCAGAGATTAAGGGAGCTAGGGCTTTACTCTTTGGAGAGAAGGAGGATGAGGGGAGACATGATAGAGGTGTACAAGATAATAAGAGGAATAGATAGAATGGATAGCCAGCGCCTCTTCCCCAGGGCACCACTGCTCAATACAAGAGGACATGGCTTTAAGGTAAGGGGTGGGAAGTTCAAGGGGGATATTAGGGGAAGGTTTTTTACTGAGAGAGTGGTTGGTGCGTGGAATGCACTGCCTGAGTCAGTGGTGGAGGCAGATACACTAGTGAAGTTTAAGAGACTACTAGACAGGTATATGGAGGAATTTAAGGTGGGGGCTTATATGGGAGGCAGGGTTTAAGGGTGGGCACAACATTGTGGGCCGAAGGGCCTGTACTGTTCTATGTTTCCCCTCTATCCTAAGGACTTTCTATAGGGACACAGTTGAGAGCATCCTGACTGGCTGCATCACTGCCTGGTACGGGAACTGTACCTCCCTCAATCGCAGGACTCTGCAGAGAGTGGTGTGGACAGCCCAGCGCATCTGTAGATGTGAACTTCCCACTATTCAGGACATTTACAGAGACGGGTGCGTGAAAAGGGCCCGAAGGATCATTGGGGACCCGAGTCACCCCCAACCACAAACTGTCCCAGCTGCTACCGTCCGGGAAACGGTACCGCAGCATAAAAGCCAGGACCGACAGGCTCCGGGACAGCTTCTTCCACCAGGCCATCGGACTCATTAATTCACGACGATACAACTATATTTCTATGTTATATTGACTGTCCTGGCGTACATACTTTTCATTGCAATTATTATAAAGTGCACATTCAGACGGAGACGTGTGTGAAGGAGGTAAGAAATTAGGTCAATTCAATATCGGCGCCGCTCGCAATCTTACAAACCTTTCATGCCCTTGAACCCTTTCCAAAGCACGCCCCCCCTGCGCCCCAACCCTTCCTGTAAGGGGTGCAGGTGGAAAGAGTGCAGAGGATCCGTGGGGAAGAGGGCAAATTTCAAGGAGAGTAGAATATAAAAGCAAGGAGATAATGCTAAGCCTTTATAAGACTCTCAGTATCCAGTACTTGGGAGTATTGCCAACAGTTTCGGGGGCGCTCCTCCTATCTCAGAGAAGCGCGGCCAAGTGGTTAAGGCGTCGGACTAGCGATCTGAAGGTCGTGAGTTCGAGCCCCGGCCCAGGCGGCGTGTTGTGTCCTTGAGCAAGGCACTTAACCACACTGTGCTACAGTCCATGGAAACACTACAGCACAGAAAACAACAGGAATTCTGCAGATGCCGGAAATTCAAGCAACACACACATCAAAGTTGCTGGTGGAACGCAGCAGGCCAGGCAGCATCTCCAGGAAGAGGCACAGTCGACGTTTCAGGCCGAGACCCTTTCGCCACAGTCCTGACGAAGGGTCTCGGCCTGAAACGTCGACTGTACCTCTTCCTAGAGATGCTGCCTGGCCTGCTGCGTTCCACCAGCAACTTTGATGTGTGTGTTGCACAGCACAGAAACAGGCCTTTTGGCCCTTCTTGGCTGTGCCGAACCATTTTCCTGCCGAGTCCCACTGCCCTGCACCCTCCACACACCTCTCATCCATGCACCTGTCCAAGTTTTCCTTGAATGTTCAAAGTGAGCCCGCACTCACCACTTCATCTGGCAGCTCATTCCACTCTCTGTGTGAAGAAGCCCCACCCCCCCAATTTTCCCTTTAAACTTTAGATTATGAAGACACGCAGTCCTCTTTTATTGTCATTTAGTAATGCATGCATTAAGAAATGCTACAATATTTCCTCCGGTGTGATATCACAAAACACAGGACAGACCAAGACTGAAAAAACTAACAAAACCACATAATAATAACATATAGTTACAACAGTGCAACAATACCATAACTTGATGATGAAGTCCATAAGCACAGTAAAAAGTTCAGAGTCTCTGGAATGTCCCACATCTCACGCAGACGGGAGAAGGAAGAAAACTCTCCCTGCCATGCCCGATCACAGTCCGACTCTGAGTCGTCCGAAAACTTTGAGCCTCCGATCAGCCCTCCGACACCGAGTACTGAGCACCATCCCTATCCGAATGATTCGACCTCAATCTCGGTCGCCAGCAGCAGGCAAAGCCGGGGATTTCGGGGCCTTCCCTCTGGAAGGTTCTCGATTGCCCAGTAACCGGCGTTTCAGAAATTTCTCCGAGGTGTTTCTCTGTGCTTTCACATCGGTCTCCATCAAATCAGAATTGTCCACGGCCCCTATTTAACGGATACGATATCATTTTCACTGGAGAGCTGCGCCTTCCCCCCATCACCCTTAATCCATGTCCTCTGGGTTTTTTTTTCTCCCCAAGCCTCAGTGGAAAAAGCCTGCTTGCATTCACTCTATCTATACCCATCATAATTTTATATACCTCTATCAGGGAGGTGAACCTGCGGAAAACATCCTGGCCGAGTACTAAAGACAATAGACAATAGGTGCAGGAGTAGGCCCTTCAAGCCAGCACCGCCATTCACTGTGATCATGGCTGATCATCCACAATCAGTATCCAGTTCCTGCCTTATCCCCATAACCTTTGATTCCACTATCTTTAAGAGCTCTATCCATCTCTTTCTTGAAAGCATCCAGAGACTTGGCCTCCACAGCCTTCCGGGGCAGAGCATTCCGCATATCCACTGCTCTCTGGGTGAAAAAGTTTTTCCTCAACTCCGTTCTAAATGGCCTACCCCTTATTCTCAAACTGTGGCCTCTGGTTCTGGACTCACCCATCAGCGGGAACATGTTTCCTGCATCCAGCATGTCCAATCCCTTAATAATCTTATATGTTTCAATCAGATCCCCTCTCAGCCTTCTAAGTTCCAGAGTATACAAGCCCAGTCGCTCCAGTCTTTCGACCCTGCTAATCAACTGGCTGTAGTGTTCACTGAGAGCTTTAACCTCTCACTTTGGCAGTCTGAGATAGCCAAATGCTTCAAGTGGGCTTCAATTATACCAGTGCCCATGTTGACCCGCGTCAACGACTATCGACCAGTAGCACTTATATTCACTGATGAAGCCCTTTGAAAGGTTGTTAAAAAAACATCAACTCCTGCCTGAGAAGCGACTTGGATCCACTCCAATTTGACTGCTGGTGTAACAGTTCCACACGGATGCCATTTGCAGAGGAGGTTTACAAGGATGTTGCCGGGACTTGAGAAACTCAGTTACAGAGAAAGGTTAGGTTGAATAGGTTAGGACTTTATTCCCTGGAGCGTAGAAGAATGAGTGGAGATTTGATAGAAGTATATAAAATTATGATGGGTATAGATAGAGTGAATGCAAGCAGGCTTTTTCCACTGAGGCAAGGGGAGAAAAATACCAGAGGACATAGGTTAAGGGTGAGGGGGGAAAAGTTTAAAGGGAACATTAGCGGGGGCTTCTTCATGCAGAGAGTGGTGGGAGTATGGAATGAGCTGCCTGATGAGGTGGTAAATGCGGGTTCTTTTTTAACATTTAAGAATAAATTGGACAGATATGTGGATGGGAGGTGTATAGAGGGATATGGTCCGTGTGCAGGTCAGTGGGACTAGGCAGAAAATGGTTCGGCACAGCCAAGAAGGGCCAAAAGGCTTGTTCCTGTGCTGTAGTTTTTCTACAGTTTCTATTTCATCGGCACTCCACTCAAGCCTGGCACATCTAGAAAGCAAAAGGTGCATTCACTAGGATGCCCTTCATTGACAACTGGGCATTCGATGCCACCATGCCCTCAGAACTAATTGATAAGCTTCAAGACATTGGGCTCAATGCCTCCTTGTGCAATCGGATCTGAAAATGGGCACTGGCAAAATGCCGGGGGTTCACCTCGCGATAGACTGGCGTCCCATCCGGGGAGGGGGTGGGGTGTGGGAGTCTCGTACTCTCAGTCGCTTCACGCCACGGAAACTGGCATAAGCTCTTGCCTGATGAGCCTACAAGGCTCGGGGCAGACTTCAACATTAACCTCTCTCCTATATTGTATCATCTCTTATTGTGTGCAGTTTTGGTCCCCTAATCTGAGGAAAGACATCCTTGCCATAGAGGGAGTACAAAGAAGGTTCACCAGATTGATTCCTGGGATGGCAGGACTTTCATATGAAGAAAGACTGGATGAACTAGGCTTGTACTCGTTGGAATTTAGAAGATTGAGGGGAGATCTGATTGAAACGTATAAAATCCTAGAGGGATTGGACAGGCTAGATGCAGGAAGATTGTACCCGATGTTGGGGAAGTCCAGAACGAGGGGTCACAGTTTGAGGATAAAGGGGAAGCCTTTTAGGACCGAGATGAGGAAAAACTTCTTCACACAGAGAGTGGTGAATCTGTGGAATTCTCTGTCACATGAAACAGTTGAGGCCAGTTCATTGGCTATATTTAAGAGGGAGTTAGATATGGCCCTTGTGGCTACGGGGATCAGGGGGTATGGAGGGAAGGCTGGTACAGGGTTCCGAGTTGGATGATCAGCCATGATTGTACTGAATGGCGGTGCAGGCTCGAAGGGCCGAGTGGCCTACTCCTGCACCTATTTTCTATGTTAATGCATGCATTACTAAATGACAACAAAAGAGGACTGCGTGTCTTCATAATCTAAAAAAAATAAATCTCGGAGAGGACGTGTTGTCGCAGGAGAGGGTCGCGAGGATGTCTCCAGGAGTGAAGGGGTCAACATGCGAGGCACGTTTGGCAGCTTTGGGCCTGGACGCACTGGAATTGAGAAGAATGCAAGGAGTTGGGATCTCATTGCAGCCTGCCGAATGCTGAAAGGACTGGGTAGGGTGGATGTGGAGAGGAGGTTTCCTGTGGCGGGGGGAGTCTAGGACCAGAGGACACAGATAGAGTGGATGTGGAGAGGATGTTTCCTGTAGTGGGGGAGTCTCGGACCAGAAGACACAGATAGGGTGGATGTGTAGAAGATGTTTCCTAGTCGGGGGAGTCCAGGACCAGAGGGCAGAGATAGAGTGGATGTGGAGAGGATGTTTCCAGTAGTGGGGGGGAGTCTAGGACCAGAGGACAGAGATAGAGTGGATGTGGAGAGGATGTTTTGTATAGTGGGGGAGTCTAGGACCAGAGGACACAGATAGAGTGGATGAGGAGAGGATGTTTCCTGTAGTGGGGGAGTCTAGGACCAGAGGATACAGATAGAGTGGATGTGGAGAGGATGTTTTCTATAGTGGGGGAGTCTAGGACCAGAGGACACAGATAGAGTGGATGTGGAGAGGATGTGTCCAGGACCAGAGGACAGAGATAGAGTGGATGTGGAGAGATGTTTGCTATAATGGGGGAGTCTAGGACTAGAGGACACAGATAGAGTGGATGTGCAGAGGATGTTTCCTATGGTGAGGGAGTCTAGGACCAGAGGGCACAGCCTCAGATTGGAGGGACGTCCGTTTAGAGGGGAGATGAGGAGGAATTTAGAGCGGGGATGTGATGCTGAGGCCTTATAAGTTACTGGTGAGGCCTCACCTTTAATATTGTGGACAGTTTCAGGCTCCCCATCTTAGAAAAGATATCCTGACATTAGGGAGGGTCCAGAGGAGGATCACCAAGGATGATTCCGGGAATGAAAGGGTTATCATACCAGGAACGTTTGATGACTCGCTGGAATCCAGAAGGATGGGGGGGGGGGGGATCTCATTGAAGACTTTCAAATGTTGAAAGGCCCGGACAGAGTGGATGTGGAAAGGATGTTTCCCGTGGTGGGAGAGTCCAGGACAGGGGGCGGGGGGCACACAGCCTGAGGATAGAGGGGCGCCCTTTCAAAACCGAGATGCGGAAGAAATTTCTCTCGCCCAGTGTGGGCGAGTCGGTGGAATTCGTTGCCGCGGACGGCGGCGGAGGCCCAACTATTCGGTGCATTTAAAGCGAAGGATGACCGGTGTCCGTCCCTGAGCACCCGGGATTTGAACTCCCCTCGCCGAGGGGGGGAGGTACGGGAGCCCGAAGGCGCACGCTCGACGATTTCGGAGCAGCGCCCTCCGCCCTCGCATTCCGGAGCTCCTTGCTATTTATTCCCCATTTGCGCTGCTAATTTCCGTCAATTACAGTAATTTTCGCATCTTGCGCCGCACTGCCGCTGCTGTACCGCGACAGGGGCTGCGTCAGACGTCCGGGAAGACAATACTGATTCTTCCGCCCCCCCGCCCACCAGCTAATCCCCCTCTCTCCTCCTCCTCATCCTCCTCTCCCATCTCCCCAATCTCAAACCTCACACACAATCTCTCTCTCTCTCACACACTGTCCGTCCCCCTGCCCACCAGCTAATCCCCCTCTCTCCTCCTCCTCTCCCATCTCCCCAGTCTCAAACCTCACACACAATCTCTCTCTCACACAATCTCCCTCACTCTCTCTCTCTCACACTCTCTGTCCCCCTGCCCACCAGCTAATCCCCCTCTCTCCTCCTCCTCTCCCATCTCCCCAATCTCAAACCTCACACACAATCTCTCTCTCACACACAATCTCTCTCTCTCACACACTCTCCGTCCCCCTGCCCACCAGCTAATCCCCCTCTCTCCTCCTCCTCATTCTCCTCTCCCATCTCCCCAATCTCAAACCTCACACACTCTCTACCTCACACAATCTCTCTCTCTCTCACAATCTCCCTCACTCTCTCTCACACTGTCCGTCCCCCTGCCCACCAGCTAATCCCCCTCTCTCCTCCTCCTCTCCCATCTCCCCAATCTCAAACCTCACACACTGTCTACCTCACACACAATCTCTCACTCTCTCTCTCTCTCACACAATCTCCCTCACTCTCTCTCACACTCTCCGTCCCCCTGCCCACCAGCTAATCCCCCCCTCTCCTCCTCCTCTCCCATCTCCCCAATCTCAAACCTCACACACAATCTGTCTCTCACACACAATCTCTCTCTCTCTCACAATCTCCCTCACTCTCTCTCTCACACTCTCCGTCCCCCTGCCCACCAGCTAATCCCCCTCTCTCCTCCTCCTCATCCTCCTCTCCCATCTCCCCAATCTCAAACCTCACACACAATCTCTCTCTCTCTCACAATCTCCCTCACTCTCTCTCACACACTCTCCGTCCCCCTGCCCACCAGCTAATCCCCCTCTCTCCTCCTCCTCTCCCATCTCCCCAATCTCAAACCTCACACACTGTCTACCTCACACACAATCTCTCTCTCTCTCTCACACACAATCTCCCTCACTCTCTCTCTCACACTCTCCGTCCCCCTGCCCACCAGCTAATCCCCCTCTCTCCTCCTCCTCTCCCATCTCCCCAATCTCAAACCTCACACACTGTCTACCTCACACACAATCTCTCTCTCTCACACAATCTCCCTCACTCTCTCTCACACTGTCCATCCCCCTGCCCACCAGCTAATCCCCCTTTCTCCTCCTCCTCCTCCTCCTCTCCCATCTCCCCAATCTCAAACCTCACACACTGTCTACCTCACACACAATCTCTCTCTCTCACACAATCTCCCTCACTCTCTCTCACACTGTCCGTCCCCCCGCCCACCAGCTAATCCCCCTCTCTCCTCCTCCTCATCCTCCTCTCCCATCTCCCCAATCTCAAACCTCACACAGTCTACCTCACACACAATCTCTCTCTCTCACACAATCTCCCTCACTCTCTCTCACACTGTCCGTACCCCTGCCAACCAGCTAATCCCCCTCTCTCCTCCTCCTCATCCTCCTCTCCCATCTCCCCAATCTCAAACCTCACACACTGTCTACCTCACACACAATCTCTCTCTCTCTCACACTCTCCGTCCCCCTGCCCACCAGCTAATCCCCCTCTCTCCTCCTCCTCTCCCATCTCCCCAATCTCAAACCTCACACACTGTCTACCTCACACACAATCTCTCTCTCTCTCACACTCTCCGTCCCCCTGCCCACCAGCTAATCCCCCTCTCTCCTCCTCCTCTCCCATCTCCCCAATCTCAAACCTCACACACTGTCTACCTCACACACAATCTCTCTCTCTCTCTCACACACAATCTCCCTCACTCTCTCTCACACTGTCCGTACCCCTGCCCACAAACTAATCACCCTCTCCACCTCCTGCTCTGCCCAATCACACACCCCTCACTCCCCATCCTTCCCCTGTCCCTCTCTCTTCCACTCTCACACACACTCGCTCTCTCACTCTCACAGTCTCTACCTCACTCTCACACTCTCTCTCTTTCACATACCCTCTTTCTCACTCTCACACTCTCCGTCCCCCTGCCCGCCAACTAACACCTCTCTCCACCTCCTCCTCTTCTCCCATCTCCCCAATCTCAAACCCCTCGCTCCCCATCCTTCCTCCTTTCCCTCATCCTCTCCCTCTCTCCCACTCTCCCTCTCCGGCCTGTAGGAGGGTACAGCCACACTGTCTCACCACTCTGTGTGTCCTGCTCTCTCCCCCTCTCTCTCTCACTCTCTCTCTCTCCCTCTCTCTCTCTACCCCACCCATCCCTCCCTCCCTCGCTTTCTCCCCTTCAGTCTGAGGCTGTGCCCTCTGTTCCTAGACTTCCCCCATTACAGGAAGCATCCTCTCCAAATCCACTCTATCTGTGCCCTCTGGTCCCAGACTCCCCCTCTACAGGAAACATCCTGTCCACATCCACTCTATCTGTGTCCTCTGGTGCTAGTCTCCCCCACTGTAGGATACATCCTCTCCACATCCACTCTATCCGTGTCCTCTGGTCCTAGACTCCCTCACTACAGGAAACATCCTCTCCACATCCACTCTATCTGTGACCTCTGGTCCGAGATTGCCCCACGACAGGAAACATCCTCTCCACATCCACTCTATCTGTGTCCTCTGGTCCGAGACTCCCCCTCTACAGAAAACATCCTGTCCACATCCACTCTATCTGTGTCCTCTGGTGCTAGTTTCCCCCACTGTAGGATACATCCTCTCCACATCCACTCTATCCGTGTCCTCTGGTCCTAGACTCCCCCACTAGAGGAAACATCCTCTCCCCATCCACCTATCTGTGTCCTCTGGTCCTAGACTCCCTCATTACAGGAAACATCCTCTCCACATCCACTCTATCTGTGTCCTCTGGTGCTAGTCTCCCCCCACTACAGGAAACATCCTCTCCACATCCACTCTATCTGTGTCCTCTGGTCCTAGACTCCCCCACTACAGGAAACATCCTCTCCATATCCACTCTATCTGTGTCTTCTGGTCCTAGTCTCCCCCCACTACAGGAAACATCCTCTCCACATCCACTCTATCTGTGTCCTCTGGTCCAAGACTCCCCCACTACAGGAAACTTCCTCTCCACATCCACTCTATCTGTGTCCTCTGGTCCTAGACTCCCCCACTGTAGGAAACATCCTCTCCACATCCACTCTATCTGTGTCCTCTGGTCCGAGACTCCCCCTCTACAGGAAACATCCTGTCCACATCCACTCTATCTGTGTCCTCTGGTGCTAGTCTCCCCCACTGTAGGATACATCCTCTCCACATCCACTCTATCTGTGTCCTCTGGTCCTAGACTCCCCCACTACAGGAAACATCCTCTCCACATCCACTCTATCTGTGTCCTCTGGTCCGAGACTCCCCCAATATAGGAAACATCCTCTCCACATCCACTCTATCTGTGTCCTCTGGTCCGAGACTCCCCCTCTACAGGAAACATCCTGTCCACATCCACTCTATCTGTGTCCTCTGGTGCTAGTCTCCCCCACTACAGGAAACATCCTCTCCACTTCCACTCCATCTGTGTCCTCTGGTCCTAGACTCCCCCACTAGAGGAAACATCCTCTCCCCATCCACCTATCTGTGTCCACTGGTCCTAGACTCCCCCACTACAGGAAACATCCTCCCCACATCCACTCGATCTGTGTCCTCTGGTCCTAGACTCCCTCACTACAGGAAACATCCTCTCCACATCCACTCTATCTGTGTCCTCTGGTGCTAGTCTCCCCCCACTACAGGAAGCATCCTCTCCACATCCACTCTATCTGTGTCTTCTGGTCCTAGTCTCCCCCCACTACAGGAAACATCCTCTCCACATCCACTCTATCTGTGTCCTCTGTCCAAGACTCCCCCACTACAGGAAACATCCACTCCACATCCACTCTATCTGTGTCTTCTGATCCTAGACTCTCCCCACTATAGGAAACTTCCTCTCCACATCCACTCTATCTGTGTCCTCTGGTCCTAGACTCCCCCACTGTAGGAAACATCCTCTCCACATCCACTCTATCTGTGTCCTCTGGTGCTAGTCTCCCCCACTGTAGGATACATCCTCTCCACATCCACTCTATCTGTGTCCTCTGGTCCTAGACTCCCCCACTAGAGGAAACATCCTCTCCCCATCCACCTATCTGTGTCCTCTGGTCCTAGACTCCCCCACTACAGGAAACATCCTCTCCACATCCACTCTATCTGTGTCCTCTGGTCCTAGACTCCCCAACTACAGGAAACATCCTCTCCACATCCGCTCAGTGTAGGCCTTTCAATATTTGACAGGTTTCAATGAGACCCCCCCCCCCCCTGTTCTTCTAAACTCCAGCGAGTAGAGTCACCCAATGCTCAGACATTAACTGGGATCATTCTTGTGGTCCTGCTCTGGACCCACTGCTCTCGCCGTCGTCTCTCCCCCTTGTCTCCTGCCACTTTCTCTTCCCTTACACCTCTATCACCCCTCTACCCCACTGTACCCTCTCTCCCTCTTCCACTCCCTCCCTCTCTCCCCCCTCCCAATCCCGCTTCTCTCCCCCTCCTCTCTCCCCCTCGCTTTCCCCTCTGCCCCTCTCTACCCACCCTCTCCCCCATCTCCCTTCCCCCTCTCCTCTCTCCCTTCCCCCTTTCAGCATCTCCCCTCTCACCCTCCAACCCTTCCACTTCTCCCCTCTCTCTCCCCCCTCTGACTCCCCCCTCCTGTCTTTTACCCTTCTCTCCCAACTCTCCCCCTCCCCGCTTTGTCCCTCCACCTCCTGTCTCCGTCCCTCCATCTCCTCTCTCCATCCACCCTCCCCCCTCTCATCCTTTCCAGCAGACCCATCTCAACACCCCTCTCCCTCCTCTCTTCCCCTCTCTTCCCCCTCCAAACAGCTGCTCTGCTCTTGTCCTTCCGTGTCTGACTGCATCTCTCTCTCCCTCCCGCTCCTGGCTCCAATCAGCTGCCCTGCTCCCGTCTCCTACTGCATCTCTCTCTCTCTCTCTCTCTCTCTCTCTCACATTCTCTCTCTCTCACAGTCTCTCTCTCTCTCTCTCTCTCTCTCTCTCTCATTCTCTCTCTCTCTCTCTCTCTCACATTCTCTCTCTCTCTCTCTCTCTCACATTCTCTCACATTCTCTCTCTCTCTGTCTCTCTCTCTCTCTCTCTCTCTCTCTCTCGGCTCTGGTCAGATGCTCATCTGTACGTCCATCGCTCTCCGTCTCTAACTGCAGCGCTCTCTCTCTCTCTCTCTCTCTCTCTCTCTCTCACACACATTCTCTCTCTCTCTCTCTCATTCTCTCTCTCTCTCTCTCTCTCTCTCTCTCTCTCGGCTCTGGTCAGATGCTCATCTGTACGTCCATCGCTCTCCGTCTCTGACTGCAGCGCTCTCTCTCTCTCTCTCTCTCTGCACCAGGCTGTTCCAGCTGCTGCAGCAGGAGGAGGTCCGGGTAAGGAGGGCCACGGAACGGAGGGGAGGGAGGTTCTCATCTTCCGTCCACTGCAGAGCTTGAACCGGTCAGGGTCTCTGCAAAATCTCCACTGCGGCCTCTCCGCACCTCCCTCCCCAGTCCTCCTCATCCCCTCTCTGTCCCTCTTTGCCTCACCCTCCCTGGCTGTCTCTCTCTGTCTCTCTGTCTGTCTCACACCTCCCCACTCTCTCGCCCTCCCCCCCCACCTCCCTCACCCTTCTCTCTCCCCCTTCCCTCTCTTCCTTTCCGCTCTTCCTTCCCTCTCTTCCCCCCGCTCTCTCCCCCTCTCCCCCTCCCTTCTCCCTACTTCCCTCACCCTTTCCCTCTCCCCCCTCCCCCTCTCTCCTCCCCCTCTCTCCTCCCCTCTCCCCCCTCTCCCCCTCTCCCC
This sequence comes from Mobula hypostoma, assembly GCF_963921235.1. NCBI lineage: Eukaryota > Metazoa > Chordata > Chondrichthyes > Myliobatiformes > Myliobatidae > Mobula > Mobula hypostoma. Next base: position 158,172 of record NW_026948177.1, on the reverse strand, counting down.
CTCTCCCCTCTCCCCCTCCTCCCCCTCTCCCCCTCTCCCCCTCCCCCTCTCCCCCTCCTCCCCCTCCTCCCCTCTCCCCCCTCCTCCCCCTCCTCCCCCTCTCCCCCTCCTCCCCCCTCCTCCCCTCTCCCCCTCTCTCCTCCTCCCTTCTCCCTACTTCCCTCACACTTTCCCTCTCACCCCCTCTCCCCCCTCTCCCCCCTCTCCCCCTCTCCCCGCTCTCCCCCTCTCCCCCCTCTCCCCCTCTCTCCCCCTCTCTCCCCCTCTCTCCCCCTCTCCCCCTCCCTTCTCCCTACTTCCCTCACCCTTTCCCTCTCACCCCCTCTCCCCCCTCTCCCCCCTCTCCCCCCTCCCCCTCTCTCCTCCCCCTCTCTCCTCCCCTCTCCCCCCTCTCCCCCTCTCCCCCCTCTCCCCCTCTCCCCCCTCTCCCCCTCCCCCTCTCCCCCTCTCCCCCTCTCCCCCCTCTCCCCCTCTCCCCCCTCTCCTCCCCCTCTCCCCCTCCCTTCTCTCTACTTCCCTCACCCTTTCCCTCTCCCCCCTCTCCCCCCCTGCCCCTTCTTTCCCCATCCCCCCTCTCTCCCCATCCCCCCTCTCTCCCCCTCCCCCCTCTCTCCTCCCCCCCTCCCCCTCTCCCCCTCTCCCCCCTCTCCCCCCTCTCCTCATCCCCTCTCTGTCCCTCTTTGCCTCTCCCTCCCTCGCTGTCTCTCTCTGTCTCTCTGTTTCACACCTCTCCACTTTCTCCCCCCTTCTCCCTACCTCCCTCACACTTTCCCTCCCCTTCCCTCTCTTCCTTCCCCCTCCCTCTTCCTCCCTCTTCCTCCCCCTTCCTCCCCCTTCCTCCCCCTTCCTCCCCCTTCATCCCCCTCCCCTCCCCTCCTCCCTCTTCCTCCCCCTTCATCCCCCTCCCCTCCCCTCCTCCCTCTTCCTCCCTCTTCCTCCCCCTTCATCCCCCTCCCCTCCCCTCCTCCCTCTTCCTCCCTCTTCCTCCCCCTTCATCCCCCTCCCCTCCCCTCCTCCCTCTTCCTCCCTCTTCCTCCCCCTTCCTCCCCTTCCTCCCCCTCCTCCCCCTTCCTCCCCCTTCCTCCCCTTCCTCCCCCTCCCTCCCCTTCCTCTCTCCTCCCTCCCCTTCCCCTCTCCTCCTTCCCCCTCTCCCCCTCCCTCTCCCTCTCCCCCTCCCCCTCCCCTCCCCCTCTCTCTCCCTCTCCCTCCCCTCCCCCTCTCTCTCCCTCTCCCTCTCCCCTCCCCCTCCCCCTCCCCTCCCCCTCTCTCTCCCCCTCCCCTCTCCCCTCCCCTTCCTCTCCCCCTTCCCCCTCTCCCTCTCCCTCTCCCTCTCTCCCCCTCTCCCTCTCTCCCCCTCTCCCCCTCCCTCTCCCCCTCTCCCTCTCCCTCTCTCCCCCTCTCCCTCTCCCTCTCTCCCCCTCTCCCTCTCCCTCTCTCCCCCTCTCCCCCTCCCTCTCCCCCTCTCCCTCTCCCTCTCCCCCTCTCCCTCTCCCCCTCTCCCTCTCTCCCCCTCTCCCTCTCCCTCTCTCCCCCCTCCCTCTCCCTCTCTCCCCCTCTCCCTCTCCCTCTCCCTCTCCCCCTCTCCCTCTCCCTCTCTCCCCCTCTCCCTCTCTCCCCCTCTCCCTCTCCCTCTCTCCCCCTCTCCCCCTCCCTCTCCCCCTCTCCCTCTCCCTCTCTCCCCCTCTCCCTCTCCCTCTCTGCCCCTCTCCCCCTCCCTCTCCCCCTCTCCCTCTCCCTCTCTCCCCCTCTCCCTCTCCCCCTCTCCCTCTCCCTCTCTCCCCCTCTCCCTCTCCCCCTCTCCCTCTCCCTCTCCCTCTCCCCGCTGATATGTTTGTGCTCAGTGGAGGGTGAACTAATTGAGCTTTTTTTCCCCAGACTAGTGGAGACTCTCTCTGCCTCATCCCTCTGTCAGTCTCGACCCGGGCCCTCCCTCAGACCCCTCTCAGGCACCTCCCACGTCCGGCCCTCTCTCTCCCTCCCCCTCCCCCTTCCACCCTGGCTCTCCTTTGCACCTCTCCCTCAGAATTCTCCCTCCCTCAGACCTCAGCCTCTCGCAACCCCCCCCCCTCACTCTCTCCCTCCCTCCCTCGGTTCGCTGTCTTCTGTCTTTGGCACCCCCTCTCCGGCTCTCAGCCCCCACTCGCTCTTGTCCTCCTCACCCCCTCCCTCGCCCCTCGACTCTCTCCTTTGGATCTCTGCTTACCTCGGGATTCTCCCTGTCCCTCGGTCCTCTGTCGCCTTCGTTCCTCCCTCATACCTCTGTCCTCCCTCCCCCCCCGAACTCCCTCGGCCCCTCTGCCTCTCTCCGCCTTCCTCAGCACTCTCTACCCGCCCCTTGGCCCTCTCCCTCCCTCCCTCCCTTCTCCCTTCCTCGGCCTTCCCCTTCCCTCAGCCCGTCCTCTCCACACTCCCTCCCCCACCTCCCCGTTCCAACTACACCCCGTCCCACCCCCCCGTTGGCCCCTCCCCATTCAACCTTCCCCCTCCCACCCCACTACCCCTCTCCCTCCTCCATCCTCCCCTCGCACTCACCACCCGAACCCTCCTCATTCAACCCTCCCCCTCCTCTCACACTCCTCCCTTCTCCCCTTCCCCCATTCACACCTCCCCCTCCCCCACACCCCTCCTCCCACACTCCCCCCTCCTCCTCATTCACCCCTCCCCCTCCCACAACCCCTCCCCCATTCACCCGGCCCCTCCCCTCCCTCACACCCCCTCCTCCCACACTCCCCCTCCCCATTCATCTCTCCCCTCCCCCCACACTCCTACCTCCTCCCCATTCACCTTCCCTCTTCCCCACCCCTCCCCCTCCCTATTCGCCCCACCTCTCCCCCACCCTCCCTCCTCCCCGTTCACCCCTCCCACTGCCCCTCTCCCTCCCCTTCTCTCCCACTCCCCCCTCCCTCTCGCATTCTCCCTCCCCTCACACTCACTCCTCCCAGACCCCTTCCAATGATCCCTCCCACTCTGCCCCCACCCTCTCCCCCTTCCCACTACCCCCTCCCACTACCCCTCTCCCTCCTCCCCCTCCCTCTCCCACCACCCCAAACCCTCCCTCTCGGGTTCCTGTTGACATGTTGACTCTGTGCCCCCCCCCCGCTCCCCCCCCCCCAGAGCGCGTCAGGAGCCATGTCGATCAGGGAAGTCCACGCTCGTGAGATCCTGGACTCCCGGGGCAACCCCACTGTGGAGGTCGACCTGCAGACTGACAAAGGTGAGGGTGCTTCCATTTCCCTCCCCCGCGTGCGGGTCCCAGAGGTCGCGGAGGTCGGGGTCGGGGTCGGGGACGAGGGTCCGCAAGGTCAGGGGTGACTCGATGGACCCCTCAGTAATAATCAATAACGTGGGCTGCCTTAATGACTATCGCCCGGGAGCTCTCACGTTGACAGCGATGAAACGCTTTGAGAGGCCGGTCATGACCAGACTGATCTCCTGCCTCAGCGAGGACCTGGCACATTGCAATTTGCCCATCGCCACAATCGGTCAACGGCAGACGCAATCTCAATGGCTCTCCACACGGCCTTAGACCACCTGGACAATACAAATACCAGGATGCTGTTCATCGACTATAGCTCAGCACTTAACACTATCATTCCCACAAGCCTGACTGAGAAGTTACAGAACCTGGGCCTCTGTACCTCCCTCTGCAATTAGATCCTCGACTTCCTAACCGGAAGAGCACAGTCTGTGCGGATTGGTGATAACATCTCCTCCTCGCTGACGATCGACACTGGTGCACCTCAGGGGTGTGTGCTTAGCCCACTGCTCTACTCTCTGTATACACATGACTGTGTGGCCAGGCACAGCTCAAACACCATCTACAAACTTGCTGACGATACAACCATCGTTGGTAGGATCTCAGGTGGTGACGGGAGGGCGTACAGGAGCGAGATGTGCCAACTAGTGGAATGGTGCCCCAGAAACAACCTGGCCCTCAACGTCAGTCAGACCAAAGAGCTGATTGTGGACTTCAGGAAGGGTGAGACGAGGGAACACGTACCCATCCTCAGAGAGGGATCAGAAGTGGAGAGAGTGAGCAGCTTCAAGTTCCCGGGTGTCAAGATCCCTGAGGATCTGACCTGGTCCCAACACATCGATGTAGTTATAAAGAAGGCAAGACAGCAGCTATACTTTATCAGGAGTTTGAAGAGATTTAGCATGTCAACAAATACACACAAAAACTTCTCTAGTTGTACGGTGGAGAGCATTCTGACAGGCTGCATCACTGTCTGGTACGGAGGGGCTACTGCACAGGACCGAAAGAAGCTGCAGAGGGTTGTAAATCTAGTCGGCTCCATCTTGGGCTCTCGCCGACAAAGTACCCGGGACATCTTCAGGGAGCGGTGTCTCAGAAAGGCAGCGTCCATGATTAAGGGCCCTCCAGCACCCAGGGCTTGTCCCTTTTCTCACTGTCACCGTCAGGTAGGAGGTACAGGAGCCTGAAGACACACACTCAGCGATTCAGGAACAGCTTCTTCCCCTCCGCCGTCCCATTCCTGAACAAACACTACCTCACTTTTTTAATGTATATTATTTCTGTTTTTGCGTGATTTTTAAAAATCTATTCGATATACGTAATTGATTATATTTTATTTTATTTATATTTTTTTCTCTCTCTCTGCTCGATCATGTGTTGCATTGAACTGCTGCTGCTAAGTTCACAAATTTCACGTCACATGCCGGTGATAATAAATCTCCCCGTCTCTCCCCAATACCCCTCCCTCTCCCACTCCCTCCTTCTCCCTCTCTCTCTCCCTCCCTCTCTCCCTCCCTCCCTCTCTCTCCTTCCCTCACCGCCTCTTTCTCCTCTCTCACTCCCTCCCTTCCTCCCTCTCTCTCTTTCTAACTCCCTCTCCCTCCACCCCTCTGTCTCTCCCCCTCCCTCCCTCTCCCTCCCTTTTTCTCCCCCTCTCCCCCCAGGTCTGTTCCGAGCTGCTGTCCCCAGCGGGGCCTCCACTGGGATCTACGAAGCTCTCGAACTGCGAGACAATGACAAGTCCCGTTACATGGGGAAAGGTGAGGTCACGTTCCCCAGCTCCTCTTCGTCCCCCTCCTGATCTCTGTCACCCCCTCCCTCCCCTACGCCCTCCCCGTCTCCGTCACCCCCTCCCTCCCGTACACCCCTCCCCGTCTCCGTCGCCCCCTCCCTCCCCATGCCCCTCCCCGTCTCCATCACCCCCTCCCTCCCCTACGCCCCTCCCCGTCTCCGTCACCCCCTCCCTCCCGTACACCCCTCCCCGTCTCCGTCACCCCCTCCCTCCCCTACGCCCCTCCCCGTCTCCGACACCCCCTCCCTCCCCTACTCCCCCATCTCCATCACCCCCTCCCTCCCCTACACCCCTCCCCGTCTCCGTCGCCCCCTCCCTCCCCTACGCCCCTCCCCGTCTCCATCACCCCCTCCCTCCCCTACGCCCCTCCCCGTCTCCGTCACCCCGTCCCTCCCCTACTCCCCTCCCTGTCTCCGTCACACCCTCCCTCCCCTACACCCCTCCCCGTCTCCATCACCCCCTCCCTCCCCTTCTCCCCTCCCCGTCTCCGACACCCCCTCCCTCCCCTACGCCCCTCCCCGTCTCCGTCACCCCCTCCCTCCCCTACGCCCTTCCCCGTCTCCGTCACCCCCTCCCTCCCCTACGCCCCTCCCCGTCTCCGTCACCCCCTCCCTCCCCTACGCCCTTCCCCGTCTCCGTTACCCCCTCCCTCCCCTACGCCCCTCCCCGTCTCCGTCACCCCTCCCTCCCCTTCTCCCCTCCCCGTCTCCGTCACCCCTCACTCCCCTTCTCCCCTCCCCGTCTCCGACACCCCCTCCCTCCCCTACTTCCCCCCCGTCTCCGTCACCCCCTCCCTCCCCTACACCCCTCCCCGTCTCCGTCGCCCCGTCCCTCCCCTACTCCCTTCTCTGTTTCCGTCACCCCCTCCCTCCCCTACACCCCTCCCCGTCTCCGTCGCCCCCTCCCTCCCCTACGCCCCTCTCCGTCTCCATCACCCCCTCCCTCCCCTACGCCCCTCCCCGTCTCCGTCACCCCGTCCCTCCCCTACTCCCCTCCCTGTCTCCGTCACACCCTCCCTCCCCTACACCCCTCCCCGTCTCCATCACCCCCTCCCTCCCCTACTCCCCTCCCCGTCTCCGACACCCCCTCCCTCCCCTACGCCCTTCCCCGTCTCCGTCACCCCCTCCCTCCCCTACGCCCCTCCCCGTCTCCGTCACCCCCTCCCTCCCCTACGCCCCTCCCCGTCTCCGTCACCCCTCCCTCCCCTTCTCCCCTCCCCGTCTCCGTCACCCCTCACTCCCCTTCTCCCCTCCCCGTCTCCGACACCCCCTCCCTCCCCTACTTCCCCCCCCTCTCCGTCACCCCCTCCCTCCCCTACACCCCTCCCCTTCTCCGTCGCCCCGTCCCTCCCCTACTCCCTTCTCTGTTTCCGTCACCCCCTCCCTCCCCTACGCCCCTCCCTGTCTCCGTCACCCCGTCCCTCCCCTACACCCCTCCCTGTCTCCGTCACCCCGTCCCTCCCCTACACCCCTCCCCGTCTCCGTCACCCCCTCCCTCCCCTACACCCCTCCCCGTCTCCGTCACCCCGTCCCTCCCCTACTCCCCTCCCTGTCTCCGTCACCCCGTCCCTCCCCTACACCCCTCCCCGTCTCCGTCACCCCCTCTCTCCCCTATGCCCCCACCCGTCGTTAACTGTTTCCTCTCTGACTGCCCCCCAGGGGTCCTTCAGGCTGTCAGGCACATTAACCAGGTGATCGGACCCTCTCTCATTGCGAAGGTGAGGCTGTCGTCCCGGGGGGGGGGCGAGGGCGGGGCCGGGGTGGGGTGGGTTTCTTTGGGGAGGGAGGGGCTGCGGGGAAGGTGAACGGGTGCTGGACTCCCCCCTCCCCCTCGCCCCCCGTGTCTCAGGTTCCTCGGAGTCACAGGCAAGGCGGCCAAACGCACTGCCACCAGTCGTTTCCGTCGCCGCGACAGGAGCGGGGGAAGGGGGAACTCGGTGATGCAGGAGTGGCAGAGCAGATTTGATGGGCTGAATGGCCTGATACTATCGCCCGGGAGCTCTCACGACTGATCTCCTGCCTCAGCAGGAACATGGGGCCACTGCAATTTGCCCATCGCCACAATCGGTCAACGGCAGACGCAATCTCAATCGCTCTCCACACGGCCTTAGAACGCCCCGGGTAATCCAAGCACCTATGTCAGGATGCTGTTCTTCAACTATTTTTTAGTCATCCGTTAGTCTCGTGAGACCAGGGATTTGCGCCTTGGAAGGTTTCCAGGACGCAGGCCTGGGCAAGGTTGTATGGAAGACCGGCAGTTGCCCATGCTGCAAGTCTCCCCTCTCCACGCCACCGACGTTGTCCAAGGGAAGGGCACTAGGACCCAGATGTTGTCCAAGGGAAGGGCACTAGGACCCACACAGCTTGGCACCGGTGTCGTCGTGGTTAAGTGCCTTGCTCAAGGACACAACACGCTGTCTCGGCCAAGTCTCGAACTGGCGACCTTCAGATCACTGGACCAACTAGCCCTAACCACTTGGCAACTATAGCTCAGCATTTAACACCATCATTCCCACAATCCTGACCGAGAAGTTGCAGAACCTGGGCCTCTGTACCTCCCTCTGCAATTGGATCCTCGACTCCTAACTGGAAGACGACAGTCCGTGTGGATTGGTGATAATACCTCCTCCTTGCTGACGATCGACACTGGTGCACCTCAGGGGTGTGTGCTTAGCCCACTGCTCTACTCTCTGTATACACATGACTGTGTGGCCAGGCACAGCTCAAACACCATCTACAAACTTGCTGACGATACAACCATCGTTGGTAGGATCTCAGGTGGTGACGGGAGGGCGTACAGGAGTGAGAGATGTGCCAACTAGTGGAATGGAGCCCCAGCAACAACCTGGCCCTCAACGTCAGTCAGACCAAAGAGCTGATTGTGGACTTCAGGAAAAGTCAGACGAAGGAACACATCCTAAATATGTGTATATATATTGTATATTAAAAAAGTGAGGTAGTGTTTGTTCAGGAATGGGACGGCGGAGGGGAATAAGCTGTTCCTGAATCGCTGAGTGTGTGTCTTCAGGCTCCTGTACCTCCTACCTGATGGTAACAGTGAGAAAAGGGACAAGCCCTGGGTGCTGGAGGGTCCTTAATCATGGACGCTGCCTTTCTGAGACACCGCTCCCTGAAGATGTCCCGGGTACTTTGTCGGCGAGAGCCCAAGATGGAGCCGACTAGATTTACAACCCTCTGCAGCTTCTTTCGGTCCTGTGCAGTAGCCCCTCCGTACCAGACAGTGATGCAGCCTGTCAGAATGGTACAACTAGAGAAGTTTTCGAGTGTATTTGCCAAATCGCTTCAAACTCCTAATAAAGTACAGTCACTGTCTTGCATTCTTTATAACTACATCGATGTGTTGGGACCAGGTCAGATCCTCAGAGATCTTGACACCCGGGAACTTGAAGCTGCTCACTCTCTCCACTTCTGATCCCTCTCTGAGGATGGGTACGTGTTCCCTCGTCTCACCCTTCCTGAAGTCCACAATCAGCTCTTTGGTCTGACTGACGTTGAGGGCCAGGTTGTTGCTGGGGCACCATTCCACTAGTTGGCATATCTCGCTCCTGTACGCCCTCCCGTCACCACCTGAGATTCTACCAACGATGGTTGTATCGTCAGCAAGTTTGTAGATGGTGTTTGAGCTGTGCCTGGCCACACAGTCATGTGTATACAGAGAGTAGAGCAGTGGGCTAAGCACACACCCCTGAGGTGCAACAGTGTCGATCGTCAGCAAGGAGGAGATGTTAGAAACAGAAAACCTACAGCACAATACAGGCCCTTCGGCCTACAAAGTTATGCGATGCGGTGTGGAAATTCTGGGCAGTTTCTGGAGTAGGTTACGTGGTTGGCACAACATTGTGGGCCGTAGATGCCATCTAAAATTTGCTGACGATACAACCATCGTTGGTAGAATCTCAGGTGGGGACGGGAGGGCGTACAGGAGTGAGATGTGCCAACTAGTGGAGTGGTGCCCCAGCAACAACCTGGCCCTCAACGTCAGTCAGACCAAAGAGCTGATTGTGGACTTCAGGAAGGGTGAGACGAGGGAACACGTACCCATCCTCAGAGAGGGATCAGAAGTGGAGAGAGTGAGCAGCTTCAAGTTCCCGGGTGTCAAGATCCCTGAGGATCTGACCTGGTCCCAACACATCGATGTAGTTATAAAGAATGCAAGACAGCGGCTGTACTTTATCAGGAGTTTGAAGCGATTTGGCAAATACACTCGAAAACTTCTCTAGTTGTACCATTCTGACAGGCTGCATCACTGTCTGGTACGGAGGGGCTACTGCACAGGACCGAAAGAAGCTGCAGAGGGTTGTAAATCTAGTCGGCTCCATCTTGGGCTCTCGCCGACAAAGTACCCGGGACATCTTCAGGGAGCGGTGTCTCAGAAAGGCAGCGTCCATGATTAAGGACCCTCCAGCACCCAGGGCTTGTCCCTTTTCTCACTGTTACCATCAGGTAGGAGGGTACAGGAGCCTGAAGACACACACTCAGTGATTCAGGAACAGCTTCTTCCCCTCCGCCGTCCCATTCCTGAACAGACAATGAACCCTTGAGACACAACCTCACTACCATCTTAATTTCTGTTATCGCCCTGCTATTTAATTCAACTATTTAACAGACAGATAAAAATCCACCTTAATTCAGTCCTTGCCCTGTTATTCTGTCACTAAATGCACTGGGGGCTCGAAGTTAACGAACGTCTCGACATACGCCGGTGATAGGAAACATGTGATGGTTTTTGATGCTCACAGTCTTTTTCGTGGGACCCTGGATCGAGCTGCCTGAAGCAGGAACGACTGCAGCCGGGCACGGGGAGGGAGGGCAGAGGACAGAGGGGATTATGGGACGAACCCCTCCCTTCCCGCCGCCCTGGGGCAGTACATTGGGACGAGCACCGTGGCTAGCAGGGGCCTGACCGGCCAAAGGGCACAGATTGAGTGGACGTGGAGAGGATGTTTCCTGTAGTGGGGAAGTCTAGGACCAGAGGACACAGATAGAATGGATGTGGAGAGGTTGTTTCCTATAATGGAGAAGTCTAGGACCAGAAGACACAGATAGAGTGGACGTGGAGAGGATGTTTCCTGTAGTGGGGGAGTCTAGGACCAGAGGACACAGATAGAGTGGATGGGGAGAGGATGTTTCCTGTAGTGGGGGAGTCTAGGGCCAGAGGACACAAATAGAGTGGATGTGGAGAGGATGTTTCCTATAGTGGGGGAATCTAGGACCAGAGGACACAGATAGAGTGGATGTAGAGAGGATGTTTCCTGTAGTGGGGGAGTCCAGGACCAGAGGATACAGATAGAGTGGATGTGGAGAGGATGTTTCCTGTCATGGGGGGAGTCTAGGACCAGAGGACACAGATAGAGTGGATGTGGAGAGGATGTTTCCTGTAGTGGGGGGAGTCTGGGACCAGAGGGCACAGATAGAGTGGATGTGGAGAGGATGTTTCCTGCAGTGGGGGAGTCTAGGACCAGAGGACACAGATAGAGTGGATGTGGAGAGGATGTTTCCTGTAGTGGGGGAGTCTGGGACCAGAGGGCACAGCCTCAGAATGGAGGGACATCGATTTAGAACAGAGACGAGGAGGAATTTCCTTAGCCAGAGGGTGGGCGAGTCTGTGGAATTCGTTGCCACAGATGGATGCGGAGGCCAAGTCGTTGGGAGTAATTAAAGGGGAGGCTGATGGGCTCTTAATCAGTTCAGGACGTCAAAGGTTACGGGGAGAAGTCAGGAGAACGGGGTCGAGAGGGATAGTATATCGGCCGTGATGGGATGGCGGGGCATGGTTGATGGGCCGAGTGGCCGCCTTCTTCTGTGGATTCTGGCAGCAGGGATTGAGGAAAGTGTTGAGAGGGAGGGAGGCGGTGGTGGGAGGGTTTCTGGAGCTGTATCTCTCACACACACTGACGCCCAAAGCCTCTAATCCCTCTCCTTCGGCAGGATATCCCTGTGACCGATCAGGAGCGCATCGACCAGCTCATGTTGGACCTGGACGGGACAGAGAACAAGTGTGAGTCAAGGCCACCACCCTCCCTCCCATTGCCCCCTCCTCTGTCCCTCTCTCCCTCAGAGAGCCTGTCTCCTCCCCCGCACGATGCCTCACCCTCTCCTTTCCCTCCCCACCTTGACCCCACCTCCCCCAACATGACGCGGCCCCTCCAATCTCCCTCACGCCCCATCCTTCCTGCCGCTGTCCACTCCTCCCTACCCCTTACCCGGCCTCTTCCCAAAATCCCCTCCGGCCCTCCCTCACCTCCACTCCTCGGCCCTCCCACAAGTAAGGACCGTCCCCACCCTCCTCCTCCGATATAACCCAGTCTAGAGCGTCACAAACTCGTGACTGAGGTTCCCTCCTCACTCGAGCCACACACGCCACTGCCCAATCCAATGGACACCCCCTCCGTCTGCCCGATTGAACCCCTCTCGGAAGTTCATCCGAAAACTCCCCACCGACCCGCGACGTTCCCCTCCTCCAGCCGATCCGTGCTCCCTGAGCCGATGGTTCTGCTCCGACTGGCTGACCCGCCATGCTCTCGCTTCTCCTCGGCAGCCAGGTACGGGGCGAACGCCATCCTCGGGGTCTCTCTGGCGGTCTGCAAGGCGGGGGCTGCGGAGAAGGGAATCCCCCTGTACCGCCACATCGCGGAGCTGGCCGGCAACTCCGAGGTGGTCCTCCCGGTCCCGGTGAGTATCAGGTCACACGCCCCCGCTGATACCGAGTCACCGGTCAGTGTGCAGATCTCCCCCTGAGAGAGAGGTACTGAGAGACACCGGTCAGTGTGCAGATATCCCCCTGAGAGAGAGGGTCTGAGAGACACCGGTCAGTGTTACAGATCTCCCCATGAGAGAGAGGGACTGAGAGACACCCGTCAGTGTACAGATCTCCCCCTGAGAGAGAGAGACTGAGAGACACCGGTCAGTGTACAGATCTCCCCCTGAGAGAGAGAGACTGAGAGACACCGGTCAGTGTACAGATCTCCCCCTGAGAGAGAGGGACTGAGAGACACCGGTCAGTGTACAGATCTCCCCCTGAGAGAGAGGGACTGAGAGACACCGGTCAGTGTACAGATCTCCCCCTGAGAGAGAGGGACCGAGAGACACCGGTCAGTGTACAGATCTCCCCCTGAGAGAGAGGGACTGAGAGACACCGGTCAGTGTACAGATCTCCCCCTGAGAGAGATGGTCTGAGAGACACCGGTCAGTGTACAGATCTCCCCCTGAGAGAGAGGGACTGAGAGACACGGGTCAGAGTGCAGATCTCCCCCTGAGAGAAAGGGACTGAGAGACACTGGTCAGTGTACAGATCTCCGCCTGAGAAATGCGGGGACTTAGAAACACAGGTCACTGTACAGATCAACCCCTGGTCGAGACAGCCTGAGAGACTCCGATTATTGTACAGAACTCCCCATGAGAGAGGGGGACTTAGAGACACCGGTCAGCGTACAGATCTTCCCCTGAGAGAGAGGGACAGAGAGACACCAGTCAGCTACAAATCACCCCCTGACAGAGAGGGTCTGAGAGACACCGGTCTGTCTACAGATCTTCCCCTGAGAGAGAGGGACTGACAGACACTCGTCAGTGTACAGATCTCCCCCTGAGAGAGAGGGTCTTAGAGACACCGATCAGAGTACAAATTTCCCCCTGAAGAGATGGACTGACGGACACCGGTCAGTGTACAGATCTTTCCCTGAGAGAGAGAGATTGAGACAAACTGGTCTTTGTACAGATCTCCCCCTGCGAGAGAGGGACCGAGAAACACCGGTCAGTGCACAGATCTCCCCCTCAGTGAGAGGGGTCAGGGTACAGTTATCCCCTTGAGAAAGGGACTGAGAGACACAAGTCAGTGTACAGATCTCCCCCTGAGAGAGAGGGACTGAGAGACACCGGTCAGTGTACAAATCTCCCCCTGAAGAGAGGGACTGACGGGCACCGGTCAGTGTACAGATCTTCCCCTGAGAGAAGGGATTGAGACATACTGGTCGGTGTACAGATCTCCCCCTGAGAGAGAGGGACTGAGAGAAACCGGTCAGTGTGCAGTTCCCCCCTTGAGAAAGAGGGACTGAGAGTCACTAGTCAGTGTACAGATCTCCCCCTAGAGAGAGAGGGACAAAGAGACACTGGTCAGTGTACAGATCTCACCCTGAGAGAGAGGGACTGAGAGACACCGGTCAGTGCACAGATCTCCCCCTAGAGAGAGAGGGACAAAGAGACACTGGTCAGTGTACAGATCTCACCCTGAGAGAGAGGGACCGAGAGACACCGGTCAGTGCACAGATCTCCCCCTGAGTGAGAGGGACTGAGAGAAACCACTCAGTGTACAGTTCTCTCCTTGAGAAAGGGACTGAGAGACACTGGTCAGTGTGCAGATCTCACCCTGAGAGAGAGGGACTGAGAGATACCAGTCAGTGTACAGATCTCCCTCTGAGTGAGAGGGACAGAGAGACACCAGTCTGCTACAAATCACCCCCTGACAGAGAGGGTCTGAGAGACACCGGTCTGTGTACAGGTCTCCCCCTGAGAGAGAGGGTCTGATAGACACCGGTCAGTGTACAGGTCTCCCCCTGAGAGAGAGGGACTGAGAGACACCGGTCAGTGTACCGATCTACCCCTGAGAGAGAGGGACTGAGAGACACCGGTCAGTGTACAGATCTACCCCTGAGAGAGAGGGTCTGAGAGACACCGGTCAGTTTACAGATCTCCCCCTGCGTGAGATGAACTGACAAACACTGGTCAGTGTGCAGATCTCCCCCTGAGACAGAGGGACTGGGAGACAACGGTCAGTGTACAGATCTCCCCCTGAGAGAGAGGGACTGAGAGACACTGGTCAGTATACAGATCTCACCCTGAGTGAGAGGGACTGAGAGACCTGTCAGTTTACAGATCTCCCCCTGAGAGAGAGGGACTGAGAGACACCGGGCTGTGTACAGATCTCTCCTTGAGAGAGAGGGACTGAGAGACACTGGTCAGTGTGCAGATCTCCCTCTGAGAGACAGGGACCGAGAGACACCGGTCAGTGTGCAGATCACCGCCTGAGAGAGAGGGACTGACAGACACTGGTCAGTGTACAGATCTCCCCCTGAGTGAGAGGGACAGAGAGACACTGGTCAGTGTACAGATCTCCCCCTGAGAGAGAGGATCTGAGAGATACCTGTCAGTGTACAGATCTCCCCCTGAGTGAGAGGGACAGAGAGACACCGGTCAGCTACAAATCACCCACTGACAGAGAGGGTCTGAGAGACACCGGTCTGTCTACAGATCTTTCCCTGAGTGAGAGGGACTGAATGATACCAGTCAGTGTACAGATCTCCCCCTGAGAGAGAGGGACTGAGAGACACCAGTCAGTGTACAGATCTCCCCGTGAGAGAGATGGACTGAGAGACACCAGTCAGTGTACATATCTCCCCCTGAAATTGAGGGACTGAGAGTCACCGGTTAGTGTACAGATCTCCCCCAGAGAGAGAGGGACAGAGAGACACCGGTCAGTGCACAGATCTCCCCCTGAGTGAGAGGGTCTGAGAGAAACCGGTCAGTGTGCAATTCTCCCATTGAGAAAGAGTGACTGAGAGACTCTTGTCAGTGTACACATCTCCCCGTGAAACAGAGGGACTGAGAGACAGTAGTCAGTGTCCAGATCTCCCCCTGAGAGAGAGGTACTGAGAGACACCGGTCAGTGTACAGATCTCCCCCTGAGAGAGAGGGACTGAGAGACACCGGTCAGTGTACAGATCTCCCTCTGAGAGAGACAGAGAGAGGAACTGAGAGACACCGGTCACTGTACCGATCTTCCCCTGAGTGAGATGAACTGACAAACACTGGTCAGTGTACAAATCTTCCCCTGAGAGAGAGAGAGGGACTGAGAGACACCAGTCATGTACAGATCTCCCCCTGAGAGAGATGGGCTGAGAGACGCCGGTCAGTGTACAGATCTCCCCCCGAGAGTGAGGGTCTGAGAGACACCGGTCAGTGTACAGATCTTCCCCTGAGAGAGAGGGACTGAGAGACACCAGACAGTGTACAGATCTCCCCCTCAGAGAGAGGGGCTGAGAGATACCGGTCAGTATACAGGTCTCCCCCTGATAAAGAGGGACTGAGAGACACTGGTGAGTGTACAGATCTCCCCCTGAGAGAGAGGGTCTGTGACACACCGGTCAGTGTACAGATCTCCCCCTAAAGAGAGAGGGACTGAGAGACACCGGTCAGTGTACAGATCTTCCCCTGAGAGAGAGGGTCTGAGAGACACCGGTCAGTGTACAGATCTCCCCCTGAGAGAGAGGGACAGAGAGACACCGGTCAGTGTACAGATCTTCCCCTGAGAGAGAGTGTCTGAGAGACACCGGTCAGTGTACAGATCTCCCCCTGAGAGAGAGGGACTGAGAGACACCAGTCAGTGTACAGATCTCCCCTGAGAGAGAGGGACTGAGAGACACCGGTCAGTGTACAGATCTCCCCTGAGAGAGAGGGACTGAGAGACACCGGTCAGTGTGCAGATCTCCCCTTGAGAGAGAGGGGCTGAGAGGCACGGGTCTGTGTATACATCTCCCCCTGAGATAGTGGGACTGAGAGATACCGGTCAGTATACAGATCTCCCCCTGATAAAGAGGGACTGAGAGACACTGGTCAGCGTGCAGATCTCCCCCTGAGAGAGAGAGAGAGGGACTGAGAGACACAGGTCAGAGTGCAGATCTCCCCCTGAAGAGAGGGACTGACGGGCACCGGTCAGTGTACAGATCTTCCCCTGAGAGAAGGGATTGAGACATACTGGTCGGTGTACAGATCTCCCCCTGAGAGAGAGGGACTGAGAGAAACCGGTCAGTGTGCAGTTCCCCCCTTGAGAAAGAGGGACTGAGAGACACTAGTCAGTGTACAGATCTCCCTCTGAGAGACAGGGACTGAGAGACACCGGTCAGTGTACAGATCTCCCCCTAGAGAGAGAGGGACAAAGAGACACTGGTCAGTGTACAGATCTCACCCTGAGAGAGAGGGACCGAGAGACACCGGTCAGTGCACAGATCTCCCCCTGAGTGAGAGGGACTGAGAGAAACCGGTCAGTGTACAGTTCTCTCCTTGAGAAAGGGACTGAGAGACACTGGTCAGTGTGCAGATCTCCCCCTGAGAGAGAGGGACTGAGAGATACCAGTCAGTGTACAGATCTCCCCCTGAGTGAGAGGGACAGAGAGACACCAGTCTGCTACAAATCACCCCCTGACAGAGAGGGTCTGAGAGACACCGGTCTGTGTACAGGTCTCCCCCTGAGAGAGAGGGTCTGATAGACACCGGTCAGTGTACAGGTCTCCCCCTGAGAGAGAGGGACTGAGAGACACCGGTCAGTGTACCGATCTACCCCTGAGAGAGAGGGACTGAGGGACACCGGTCAGTGTACAGATCTTCCCCTGAGAGAGAGGGTCTGAGAGACACCGGTCAGTGTATAGATCTCCCCTTGAGAGAGAGGGACTGAGTGACACTGGTCAGTGTATAGGCTCCCCCTAAGAAAGAGGGACTGAGAGACACCGGTCAGTTTACAGATCTCCCCTTGCGTGAGATGAACTGACAAACACTGGTCAGTGTGCAGATCTCCCCCTGAGACAGAGGGACTGGGAGACAACGGTCAGTGTACAGATCTCCCCCTGAGAGAGAGGGACTTAAGAGACACCGATCAGTGTACAGATCTCACCCTGAGTGAGAGGGACTGAGAGACACTGGTCAGTATACAGATCTCACCCTGAGTGAGAGGGACTGAGAGACCTGTCAGTTTACAGATCTCCCCCTGAGAGAGAGGGACTGAGAGACACCGGGCTGTGTACAGATCTCCCCTTGAGAGAGAGGGACTGAGAGACAGTAGTCAGTGTACAGATCTCCCCCTGAGAGAGAGGGACTGAGAGACACCGGGCTGTGTACAGATCTCCCCTTGAGAGAGAGGGACTGAGAGACACTGGTCAGTGTGCAGATCTCCCTCTGAGAGACAGGGACCGAGAGACACCGGTCAGTGTGCAGATCACCGCCTGAGAGAGAGGGACTGACAGACACCAGTCAGTGTACAGATCTCCCCCTGAGTGAGAGGGACAGAGAGACACTGGTCAGTGTACAGATCTCCCCCTGAGAGAGAGGAACTGAGAGATACCTGTCAGTGTACAGATCTCCCCCTGAGTGAGAGGGACAGAGAGACACTGGTCAGCTACAAATCACCCACTGACAGAGAGGGTCTGAGAGACACCGGTCTGTCTACAGATCTTTCCCTGAGTGAGAGGGACTGAATGATACCAGTCAGTGTACAGATCTCCCCCTGAGAGAGAGGGACTGAGAGACACCAGTCAGTGTACAGATCTCCCCGTGAGAGAGATGGACTGAGAGACACCAGTCAGTGTACATATCTCCCCCTGAAATTGAGGGACTGAGAGTCACCGGTTAGTGTACAGATCTCCCCCAGAGAGAGAGGGACAGAGAGACACCGGTCAGTGCACAGATCTCCCCCTGAGTGAGAGGGTCTGAGAGAAACCGGTCAGTGTGCAATTCTCCCATTGAGAAAGAGTGACTGAGAGACTCTAGTCAGTGTACACATCTCCCCGTGAAACAGAGGGACTGAGAGACAGTAGTCAGTGTCCAGATCTCCCCCTGAGAGAGAGGTACTGAGAGACACCGGTCAGTGTACAGATCTCCCCCTGAGAGAGAGGGACTGAGAGACACCGGTCAGTGTACAGATCTCCCTCTGAGAGAGAGGGACTGAGAGACACCGGTCAGTGTACTGATCTCCCCCTGAGAAAGAGGGACTGAGAGACACCGGTCAGTGTGCAGATCTCCCCCTGAGAGAGACAGAGAGAGGAACTGAGAGACACCGGTCACTGTACCGATCTTCCCCTGAGTGAGATGAACTGACAAACACTGGTCAGTGTACAAATCTTCCCCTGAGAGAGAGAGAGGGACTGAGAGACACCAGTCATGTACAGATCTCCCCCTGAGAGAGATGGGCTGAGAGACGCCGGTCAGTGTACAGATCTCCCCCCGAGAGTGAGGGTCTGAGAGACACCGGTCAGTGTACAGATCTTCCCCTGAGAGAGAGGGACTGAGAGACACCAGACAGTGTACAGATCTCCCCCTCAGAGAGAGGGGCTGAGAGATACCGGTCAGTATACAGGTCTCCCCCTGATAAAGAGGGACTGAGAGACACTGGTGAGTGTACAGATCTCCCCCTGAGAGAGAGGGTCTGTGACACACCGGTCAGTGTACAGATCTCCCCCTAAAGAGAGAGGGACTGAGAGACACCGGTCAGTGTACAGATCTTCCCCTGAGAGAGAGGGTCTGAGAGACACCGGTCAGTGTACAGATCTCCCCCTGAGAGAGAGGGACAGAGAGACACCGGTCAGTGTACAGATCTTCCCCTGAGAGAGAGTGTCTGAGAGACACCGGTCAGTGTACAGATCTCCCCCTGAGAGAGAGGGACTGAGAGACACCGGTCAGTGTACAGATCTCCCCCTGAGAGAGAGGGACTGAGAGACACCGGTCAGTGTACAGATCTCCCCTTGAGAGAGAGGGGCTGAGAGGCACGGGTCTGTGTATACATCTCCCCCTGAGATAGTGGGACTGAGAGATACCGGTCAGTATACAGATCTCCCCCTGATAAAGAGGGACTGAGAGACACTGGTCAGCGTGCAGATCTCCCCCTGAGAGAGAGAGAGAGGGACTGAGAGACACAGGTCAGTGTACACATCTCCAACTGAGAGAGAGGGTCTGAGAGACACCAGTCAGTGTACAGATCTCCCCCTGAGAGAGAGGGACTGAGAGACACCCGTCAGTGTACTGATCTTCCCCTGAGAGAGAGGGACTGAGAGACACGGGTCAGAGTGCAGATCTCCCCCTGAGAGAAAGGGACTGAGAGACACTGGTCAGTGTACACATCTCCGACTGAGAAATGCGGGGACTTAGAAACACAGGTCACTGTACAGATCAACCCCTGGTCGAGACAGCCTGAGAGACTCCGATTATTGTACAGAACTCCCCATGAGAGAGGGGGACTTAGAGACATCGGTCAGTGTACTGATCTGACCCTGAGAGAGAGGGACTGAGAGACACCGGTCAGTGTACAGATCTCCCCCTGGGAGAGAGGGTCTTGGAGACACCGATCAGAGTACAAATTTCCCCCTGAAGAGAGAGACTGACAGACACTGGTCAGTGTACAAATCTCCCCCTGAGAGAGAGAGAGGGACTGAGAGACACTGGTCGGTGTACAGATGACCCCCTAAGAGAGAGGGACAGAGAGACACCGGTCTGTGTACAGATCTCCCCCTGAGAGAGAGGGACTGACAGACTCTCGTCAGTGTACAGATCTTTCACTGAGAGAGAGAGATTGAGACAAACTGGTCTTTGTACAGATCTCCCCCTGCAAGAGAGGGACCGAGAAACACCGGTCAGTGCACAGATCTCCCCCTGAGTGAGAGGGACTGAGAGAAACCGGTCAGGGTACAGTTATCCCCTTGAGAAAGGGACTGAGAGACACAAGTCAGTGTACAGATCTCCCCCTGAGAGAGAGGGACTGAGAGACACCGGTCAGTGTACAAATCTCCCCCTGAAGAGAGGGACTGACGGGCACCGGTCAGTGTACAGATCTTCCCCTGAGAGAAGGGATTGAGACATACTGGTCGGTGTACAGATCTCCCCCTGAGAGAGAGGGACTGAGAGAAACCGGTCAGTGTGCAGTTCCCCCCTTGAGAAAGAGGGACTGAGAGACACTAGTCAGTGTACAGATCTCCCTCTGAGAGACAGGGACTGAGAGACACCGGTCAGTGTACAGATCTCCCCCTAGAGAGAGAGGGACAAAGAGACACTGGTCAGTGTACAGATCTCACCCTGAGAGAGAGGGACCGAGAGACACCGGTCAGTGCACAGATCTCCCCCTGAGTGAGAGGGACTGAGAGAAACCGGTCAGTGTACAGTTCTCTCCTTGAGAAAGGGACTGAGAGACACTGGTCAGTGTGCAGATCTCACCCTGAGAGAGAGGGACTGAGAGATACCAGTCAGTGTACAGATCTCCCCCTGAGTGAGAGGGACAGAGAGACACCAGTCTGCTACAAATCACCCCCTGACAGAGAGGGTCTGAGAGACACCGGTCTGTGTACAGATCTTCCCCTGAGTGAGAGGGACTGAGTGACACCAGTCAGTGTACAGATCTCCCCCTGAGAGAGAGAGAGAGGGACTGAGAGACACCGGTCAGTGTACAGATCTCCCCCTAAGAGAGAGGGTCTGATAGACACCGGTCAGTGTACAGATCTCCCCCTAAGAGAGAGGGTCTGATAGACACCGGTCAGTGTACCGATCTACCCCTGAGAGAGAGGGACTGAGGGACACCGGTGAGTGTACAGATCTTCCCCTGAGAGAGAGGGTCTGAGAGACACCGGTCAGTGTATAGATCTCCCCTTGAGAGAGAGGGACTGAGTGACACTGGTCAGTGTTTAGACCACCCCCTAAGAAAGAGGGACTGAGAGACACCGGTCAGTTTACAGATCTCCCCCTGAGAATGAGGGACTGAGAGACACCGGTCAGTGTACAGATCTCCCCCTGAGAGAGAGGGACTGAGAGACACCGGGCAGTGTACAGATCTCCCCTTGAGAGAGACGGACTGAGAGACACCGGTCAGTGTACAGATCTCCCCTGAGAGAGAGGGACTGAGAGACACCGGGCAGTGTACAGATCTCCCCTTGAGAGAAAGGGACTGAGTGACACTGGTCAGTGTGCAGATCACCGCCTGAGAGAGAAGGACTGAGAGAGACCAGTCAGTGTACAGGTCTCCACCTGAGTGAGAGGGTCTGAGAGAAACCGGTCAGTGTGCAATTCTCCCCTTGAGAAAGAGTGACTGAGAGACTATAGTCAGTGTACAGATCTCCCCGTGAAACAGAGGGACTGAGAGACAGCAGTCAGTGTCCTGATCTCCCCCTGAGAGAGAGGTACTGAGAGACACCGGTCAGTGTACAGATCTCCCCCTGAGAGAGAGGGACTGAAAGACACCGGTCAGTGTGCAGATCTCCCCCTGAGAGAGACAGAGTGAGGAACTGAGAGACACCGGTCACTGTACCGATCTTCCCCTGAGTGAGATGAACTGACAAACACTGGTCAGTGTACAAATCTTCCCCTGAGAGAGAGAGAGAGGGACTGAGAGACACCAGTCATGTACAGATCTCCCCCTGAGAGAGAGGGGCTGAGAGACACCAGACAGTGTACAGATCTCCCCCTGAGTGAGAGGGACAGAGAGACACCGGTCTGGTACAAATCACCACCTGACAGAGAGGGTCTGAGAGACACCGGTCTGTGTACAGATCTTCCCCTGAGTGAGAGGGACTGAGTGATACCAGTCAGTGTACACATCTCCCCCTGAGAGAGAGGGACTGAGAGACACCGGTCAGTGTGCAGATCTCCCCCTGAGAGAGAGAGAGAGAGGGACTGAGAGACACCGGTCAATGTACAGATCTCCCCCTGAGAGAGAGGGTCTGATAGACACCGGTCAGTGTACAGGTCTCCCCCTGAGAGAGAGGGACAGAGAGACACCGGTCAGTGTAACGATCTACCCCTGAGAGAGAGGGACTGAGGGACACCGGTCAGTGTACAGATCTTCCCCTGAGAGAGAGGGTCTGAGAGACACCGGTCAGTGTATAGATCTCCCCTTGAGAGAGAGGGACTGAGTGACACTGGTCAGTGTATAGGCTCCCCCTAAGAAAGAGGGACTGAGAGACACCGGTCAGTTTACAGATCTCCCCCTGCGTGAGATGAACTGACAAACACTGGTCAGTGTGCAGATCTCCCCCTGAGACAGAGGGACTGGGAGACAACGGTCAGTGTACAGATCTCCCCCTGAGAGAGAGGGACTTAAGAGACACCGATCAGTGTACAGATCTCACCCTGAGTGAGAGGGACTGAGAGACACTGGTCAGTATACAGATCTCACCCTGAGTGAGAGGGACTGAGAGACCCCTGTCAGTTTACAGATCTCCCCCTGAGAGAGAGGGACTGAGAGACACCGGGCTGTGTACAGATCTCCCCTTGAGAGAGAGGGACTGAGAGATACCTGTCAGTGTACAGATCTCCCCCTGAGTGAGAGGGACAGAGAGACACCGGTCAGCTACAAATCACCCACTGACAGAGAGGGTCTGAGAGACACCGGTCTGTCTACAGATCTTTCCCTGAGTGAGAGGGACTGAATGATACCAGTCAGTGTACAGATCTCCCCGTGAGAGAGAGGGACTGAGAGACACCAGTCAGTGGACAGATCTCCCCGTGAGAGAGATGGACTGAGAGACACCAGTCAGTGTACATATCTCCCCCTGAAATTGAGGGACTGAGAGTCACTGGTTAGTGTACAGATCTCCCCCAGAGATAGAGGGACAGAGAGACACCGGTCAGTGCACAGATCTCCCCCTGAGTGAGAGGGTATGAGAGAAACCGGTCAGTGTGCAATTCTCCCCTTGAGAAAGAGTGACTGAGAGACTCTTGTCAGTGTACACATCTCACCGTGAAACAGAGGGACTGAGAGACAGTAGTCAGTGTCCAGATCTCCCCCTGAGAGAGAGGTACTGAGAGACACCGGTCAGTGTACAGATCTCCCACTGAGAGAGAGGGACTGAGAGACACCGGTCAGTGTACAGATCTCCCTCTGAGAGAGAGGGACTGAGAGACAGCGGTCAGTGTACATATCTCCCCCTGAGAGAGAGGGACTGAGAGACACTGGTCAGTGTACTGATCTCCCCCTGAGAAAGAGGGACTGAGAGACACCGGTCAGTGTGCAGATCTCCCCCTGAGAGAGACAGAGAGAGGAACTGAGAGACACCGGTCACTGTACCGATCTTCCCCTGAGTGAGATGAACTGACAAACACTGGTCAGTGTACAAATCTTCCCCTGAGAGAGAGAGAGGGACTGAGAGACACCAGTCATGTACAGATCTCCCCCTGAGAGAGATGGGCTGAGAGACGCCGGTCAGTGTACAGATCTCCCCCGGAGAGTGAGGGTCTGAGACACACCGGTCAGTGTACAGATCTTCCCCCTCAGAGAGAGGGGCTGAGAGATACCGGTCAGTATACAGGTCTCCCCCTGATAAAGAGGGACTGAGAGACACTGGTGAGTGTACAGATCTCCCCCTGAGAGAGAGGTTCTGTGACACACCGGTCAGTGTACAGATCTCCCCCTAAAGAGAGAGGGACTGAGAGACACCGGTCAGTGTACAGATCTTCCCCTGAGAGAGAGGGTCTGAGAGACACCGGTCAGTGTACAGATCTTCCCCTGAGAGAGAGTGTCTGAGAGACACCGGTCAGTGTACAGATCTCCCCATGAGAGAGAGGGACTGAGAGACACCAGTCAGTGTACAGATCTCCCCTGAGAGAGAGGGCCTGAGAGACACCGGTCAGTGTACAGATCTCCCCTGAGAGAGAGGGACTGAGAGACACCGGTCAGTGTACAGATCTCCCCTTGAGAGAGAGGGGCTGAGAGGCACGGGTCTGTGTATACATCTCCCCCTGAGATAGTGGGACTGAGAGATACCGGTCAGTATACAGATCTCCCCCTGATAAAGAGGGACTGAGAGACACTGGTCAGCGTGCAGATCTCCCCCTGAGAGAGAGAGAGAGGGACTGAGAGACACCGGTCAGTGTACAGATCTCCAACTGAGTGAGAGGGACAGAGAGACACCGGTCAGCTACAAATCACCCCCTGACAGAGAGGGTCTGAGAGACACCGGTCTGTGTACAGATCTCCCCTGAGAGAGAGGGACTGAGAGACACCGGTCAGTGTACAGATCTCCCCCTGAGAGAGAGGGACTGAGAGACACCGGTCAGTGTACAGATCTCCCCTTGAGAGAGAGGGGCTGAGAGGCACGGGTCTGTGTATACATCTCCCCCTGAGATAGTGGGACTGAGAGATACCGGTCAGTATACAGATCTCCCCCTGATAAAGAGGGACTGAGAGACACTGGTCAGCGTGCAGATCTCCCCCTGAGAGAGAGAGAGAGGGACTGAGAGACACCGGTCAGTGTACAGATCTCCAACTGAGTGAGAGGGACAGAGAGACACCGGTCAGCTACAAATCACCCCCTGACAGAGAGGGTCTGAGAGACACCGGTCTGTGTACAGACCTTCCCCTGAGTGAGAGGGACTGAGAGAAACCAGTCAGTGTACAGTTCTCCCTCTGAGAGAGGGGGACAGAGAGACACCGGTCAGTGTACAGATCTCCCCGTGAGAGAGATGGACTGAGAGACACCAGTCAGTGTGCATATCTCCCCCTGAAATTGAGGGACTGAGAGTCACCGGTTAGTGTACGGAACTCCCCCTAGAGAGAGAGGGACGGAGAGACACTGGTCAGTATACAGATCTCACCCTGAGTGAGAGGGACTGAGAGACACTGGTCAGTATACAGATCTCACCCTGAGTGAGAGTGACTGAGAGACACCGGGCAGTGTACAGATCTCCCCTTGAGAGAGAGGGACTGAGAGACACCGGTCAGTGTGCAGATCTCCCTCTGAGAGAGAGGGACTGAGAGACACCGGTCAGTGTGCAGATCTCCCTCTGAGAGACAGGGACCGAGAGAAACCGGTCAGTGTGCAGATCACCGCCTGAGAGAGAGGGACTGACAGACACTGGTCAGTGTACAGATCACACCCTAAGAGAGAAGGACTGAGTGAGACCAGTCAGTGTACAGGTCTCCACCTGAGAAAGAGGGACTGAGAGACACCAGTCAGTGTACAGATCTCCCCCTCAGAGAGAGGGACTGAGAGACACTGGTCTGTGTGCAGATCTCCCCCTGAGTGAGAGGGACAGAGAGACACCGGTCTGCTACAAATCACCCACTGACAGAGAGGGTCTGAGAGACACCGGTCTGTCTACAGATCTTTCCCTGAGTGAGAGGGACTGAATGATACCAGTCAGTGTACAGATCTCCCCCTGAGAGAGAGGGACTGAGAGACACCAGTCAGTGGACAGATCTCCCCGTGAGAGAGATGGACTGAGAGACACCAGTCAGTGTACATATCTCCCCCTGAAATTGAGGGACTGAGAGTCACTGGTTAGTGTACAGATCTCCCCCAGAGATAGAGGGACAGAGAGACACCGGTCAGTGCACAGATCTCCCCCTGAGTGAGAGGGTATGAGAGAAACCGGTCAGTGTGCAATTCTCCCCTTGAGAAAGAGTGACTGAGAGACTCTTGTCAGTGTACACATCTCACCGTGAAACAGAGGGACTGAGAGACAGTAGTCAGTGTCCAGATCTCCCCCTGAGAGAGAGGTACTGAGAGACACCGGTCAGTGTACAGATCTCCCACTGAGAGAGAGGGACTGAGAGACACCGGTCAGTGTACAGATCTCCCTCTGAGAGAGAGGGACTGAGAGACAGCGGTCAGTGTACATATCTCCCCCTGAGAGAGAGGGACTGAGAGACACTGGTCAGTGTACTGATCTCCCCCTGAGAAAGAGGGACTGAGAGACACCGGTCAGTGTGCAGATCTCCCCCTGAGAGAGACAGAGAGAGGAACTGAGAGACACCGGTCACTGTACCGATCTTCCCCTGAGTGAGATGAACTGACAAACACTGGTCAGTGTACAAATCTTCCCCTGAGAGAGAGAGAGGGACTGAGAGACACCAGTCATGTACAGATCTCCCCCTGAGAGAGATGGGCTGAGAGACGCCGGTCAGTGTACAGATCTCCCCCGGAGAGTGAGGGTCTGAGAGACACCGGTCAGTGTACAGATCTTCCCCCTCAGAGAGAGGGGCTGAGAGATACCGGTCAGTATACAGGTCTCCCCCTGATAAAGAGGGACTGAGAGACACTGGTGAGTGTACAGATCTCCCCCTGAGAGAGAGGTTCTGTGACACACCGGTCAGTGTACAGATCTCCCCGTAAAGAGAGAGGGACTGAGAGACACCGGTCAGTGTACAGATCTTCCCCTGACAGAGAGGGTCTGAGAGACACCGGTCAGTGTACAGATCTCCCCCTGAGAGAGAGGGACAGAGAGACACCGGTCAGTGTACAGATCTTCCCCTGAGAGAGAGTGTCTGAGAGACACCGGTCAGTGTACAGATCTCCCCATGAGAGAGAGGGACTGAGAGACACCAGTCAGTGTACAGATCTCCCCTGAGAGAGAGGGCCTGAGAGACACCGGTCAGTGTACAGATCTCCCCTGAGAGAGAGGGACTGAGAGACACCGGTCAGTGTACAGATCTCCCCCTGAGAGAGAGGGACTGAGAGACACCGGTCAGTGTACAGATCTCCCCTTGAGAGAGAGGGGCTGAGAGGCACGGGTCTGTGTATACATCTCCCCCTGAGATAGTGGGACTGAGAGATACCGGTCAGTATACAGATCTCCCCCTGATAAAGAGGGACTGAGAGACACTGGTCAGCGTGCAGATCTCCCCCTGAGAGAGAGAGAGAGGGACTGAGAGACACCGGTCAGTGTACAGATCTCCAACTGAGTGAGAGGGACAGAGAGACACCGGTCAGCTACAAATCACCCCCTGACAGAGAGGGTCTGAGAGACACCGGTCTGTGTACAGATCTCCCCTGAGAGAGAGGGACTGAGAGACACCGGTCAGTGTACAGATCTCCCCCTGAGAGAGAGGGACTGAGAGACACCGGTCAGTGTACAGATCTCCCCTTGAGAGAGAGGGGCTGAGAGGCACGGGTCTGTGTATACATCTCCCCCTGAGATAGTGGGACTGAGAGATACCGGTCAGTATACAGATCTCCCCCTGATAAAGAGGGACTGAGAGACACTGGTCAGCGTGCAGATCTCCCCCTGAGAGAGAGAGAGAGGGACTGAGAGACACCGGTCAGTGTACAGATCTCCAACTGAGTGAGAGGGACAGAGAGATACCGGTCAGCTACAAATCACCCCCTGACAGAGAGGGTCTGAGAGACACCGGTCTGTGTACAGACCTTCCCCTGAGTGAGAGGGACTGAGTGATACCAGTCAGTGTACAGTTCTCCCTCTGAGAGAGGGGGACAGAGAGACACCGGTCAGTGTACAGATCTCCCCGTGAGAGAGATGGACTGAGAGACACCAGTCAGTGTGCATATCTCCCCCTGAAATTGAGGGACTGAGAGTCACCGGTTAGTGTACGGAACTCCCCCTAGAGAGAGAGGGACGGAGAGACACTGGTCAGTATACAGATCTCACCCTGAGTGAGAGGGACTGAGAGACACTGGTCAGTATACAGATCTCACCCTGAGTGAGAGTGACTGAGAGACACCGGGCAGTGTACAGATCTCCCCTTGAGAGAGAGGGACTGAGAGACACCGGTCAGTGTGCAGATCTCCCTCTGAGAGACAGGGACCGAGAGAAACCGGTCAGTGTGCAGATCACCGCCTGAGAGAGAGGGACTGACAGACACTGGTCAGTGTACAGATCACACCCTAAGAGAGAAGGACTGAGTGAGACCAGTCAGTGTACAGGTCTCCACCTGAGAAAGAGGGACTGAGAGACACCAGTCAGTGTACAGATCTCCCCCTCAGAGAGAGGGACTGAGAGACACTGGTCAGTGTGCAGATCTCCCCCTGAGTGAGAGGGACAGAGAGACACCGGTCTGCTACAAATCACCCACTGACAGAGAGGGTCTGAGAGACACCGGTCTGTCTACAGATCTTCCCCTGAGTGAGAGGGACTGAATGATACCAGTCAGTGTACAGATCTCCCCGTGAGAGAGAGGGACTGAGAGACACCAGTCAGTGTACATATCTCCCCCTGAAATTGAGGGACTGAGAGTCACCGGTTAGTGTACAGATCTCCCCCAGAGAGAGAGGGACAGAGAGACACCAGTCAGTGCACAGATCTCCCCCTGAGTGAGAGGGTCTGAGAGAAACCGGTCAGTGTGCAATTCTCCCCTTGAGAAAGAGTGACTGAGAGACTCTAGTCAGTGTACACATCTCCCCGTGAAACAGAGGGACTGAGAGACAGTAGTCAGTGTCCAGATCTCCCCCTGAGAGAGAGGTACTGAGAGACACCGGTCAGTGTACAGATCTCCCCCTGAGAGAGAGGGACTGAGAGACACCGGTCAGTGTACAGATCTCCCTCTGAGAGAGAGGGACTGAGAGACAGCGGTCAGTGTACAGATCTCCCCCTGAGAGAGAGGGACTGAGAGACACTGGTCAGTGTACTGATCTCCCCCTGAGAAAGAGGGACTGAGAGACACCGGTCAGTGTGCAGATCTCCCCCTGAGAGAGACAGAGAGAGGAACTGAGAGACACCGGTCACTGTACCGATCTTCCCCTGAGTGAGATGAACTGACAAACACTGGTCAGTGTACAAATCTTCCCCTGAGAGAGAGAGAGGGACTGAGAGACACCAGTCATGTACAGATCTCCCCCTGAGAGAGATGGGCTGAGAGACGCCGGTCAGTGTACAGATCTCCCCCCGAGAGTGAGGGTCTGAGAGACACCGGTCAGTGTACAGATCTTCCCCTGAGAGAGAGGGACTGAGAGACACCAGACAGTGTACAGATCTCCCCCTCAGAGAGAGGGGCTGAGAGATACCGGTCAGTATACAGGTCTCCCCCTGATAAAGAGGGACTGAGAGACACTGGTGAGTGTACAGATCTCCCCCTGAGAGAGAGGGTCTGTGACACACCGGTCAGTGTACAGATCTCCCCCTAAAGAGAGAGGGACTGAGAGACACCGGTCAGTGTACAGATCTTCCCCTGAGAGAGAGGGACTGAGAGACACCGGTCAGTGTACAGATCTCCCCTGAGAGAGAGGGACTGAGAGACACCGGTCAGTGTACAGATCTCCCCCCGAGAGTGAGGGTCTGAGAGACACCGGTCAGTGTACAGATCTTCCCCTGAGAGAGAGGGACTGAGAGACACCAGACAGTGTACAGATCTCCCCCTCAGAGAGAGGGGCTGAGAGATACCGGTCAGTATACAGGTCTCCCCCTGATAAAGAGGGACTGAGAGACACTGGTGAGTGTACAGATCTCCCCCTGAGAGAGAGGGTCTGTGACACACCGGTCAGTGTACAGATCTCCCCCTAAAGAGAGAGGGACTGAGAGACACCGGTCAGTGTACAGATCTTCCCCTGAGAGAGAGGGACAGAGAGACACCGGTCAGTGTACAGATCTTCCCCTGAGAGAGAGTGTCTGAGAGACACCGGTCAGTGTACAGATCTCCCCATGAGAGAGAGGGACTGAGAGACACCAGTCAGTGTACAGATCTCCCCTGAGAGAGAGGGACTGAGAGACACCGGTCAGTGTACAGATCTCCCCTGAGAGAGAGGGACTGAGAGACACCGGTCAGTGTACACATCTCCCCCTGAGAGAGAGGGACTGAGAGACACCGGTCAGTGTACAGATCTCCCCTTGAGAGAGAGGGGCTGAGAGGCACGGGTCTGTGTATACATCTCCCCCTGAGATAGTGGGACTGAGAGATACCGGTCAGTATACAGATCTCCCCCTGATAAAAAGGGACTGAGAGACACTGGTCAGCGTGCAGATCTCCCCCTGAGAGAGAGAGAGAGGGACTGAGAGACACCGGTCAGTGTACAGATCTCCCACTGAGAGAGAGGGAGTGATAGATACCTGTCAGTGTACAGATCTCCCCCTGAGTGAGAGGGACAGAGAGACACCGGTCAGCTACAAATCACCCCCTGACAGAGAGGGTCTGAGAGACACCGGTCTGTGTACAGACCTTCCCGTGAGAGAGATGGACTGAGAGACACCAGTCAGTGTGCATATCTCCCCCTGAAATTGAGGGACTGAGAGTCACCGGTTAGTGTACGGAACTCCCCCTAGAGAGAGAGGGACGGAGAGACACTGGTCAGTATACAGATCTCACCCTGAGTGAGAGGGACTGAGAGACACTGGTCAGTATACAGATCTCACCCTGAGTGAGAGTGACTGAGAGACACCTGTCAGTTTACAGATCTCGCCCTGAGAGAGAGGGACTGAGAGACACCGGGCAGTGTACAGATCTCCCTCTGAGAGACAGGGACCGAGAGAAACCGGTCAGTGTGCAGATCACCGCCTGAGAGTGTGGGACTGACAGATACTGGTCAGTGTACAGATCACACCCTAAGAGAGAAGGACTGAGTGAGACCAGTCAGTGTACAGGTCTCCACCTGAGAAAGAGGGACTGAGAGACACCGGTCAGTGTACAGATCTCCCCCTCAGAGAGAGGAACTGAGAGATACCTGTCAGTGTACAGATCTCCCCCTGAGTGAGAGGGACAGAGAGACACCGGTCTGCTACAAATCACCCACTGACAGAGAGGGTCTGAGAGACACCGGTCTGTCCACAGATCTTTCCCTGAGTGAGAGGGACTGAATGATACCAGTCAGTGTACAGATCTCCCTCTGAGAGAGAGGGACAGAGAGACACCGGTCAGTGTACAGATCTCCCCGTGAAATTGAGGGACTGAGAGTCACCGGTTAGTGTACAGATCTCCCCCAGAGAGAGAGGGACAGAGAGACACCGGTCAGTGCACAGATCTCCCCCTGAGTGAGAGGGTCTGAGAGAAACCGGTCAGTGTGCAATTCTCTCCTTGAGAAAGAGTGACTGAGAGACTCTAGTCAGTGTACAGATCTCCCCCTGAGAGAGAGGGACTGAGAGACACCGGTCAGTGTACAGATCTCCCTCTGAGAGAGAGGGACTGAGAGACACCGGTCAGTGTACAGATCTCCCCCTGAGAGAGAGGGACTGAGAGACACCGGTCAGTGTACAGATCTCCCCCTGAGAGAGAGGGTCTGAGAGACACCAGTCAGTGTACAGATCTTCCCCTGAGAGAGAGGGTCTGAGAGACACCAGTCAGTGTCCAGATCTCCCCCTGAGAGAGAGGGACTGAGAGACACGGGTCAGAGTGCAGATCTCCGCCTGAGAAATGCGGGGACTTAGAAACACAGGTCACTGTACAGATCAACCCCTGGTCGAGACAGCCTGAGAGACTCCGATTATTGTACAGAACTCCCCATGAGAGAGGGGTCTTAGAGACATCGGTCAGTGTACTGATCTGACCCTGAGAGAGAGGGACTGAGAGACACCGGTCAGTGTACAGATCTCCCCCTGGGAGAGAGGGTCTTGGAGACACCGATCAGAGTACAAATCTCCCCCGGAGAGAGAGAGAGGGACTGAGAGACACTGGTCGGTGTACAGATGACCCCCTAAGAGAGAGAGAGGGACTGAGAGACACCGGTCAGCGTACAAATCTTCCCCTGAGAGAGAGGGACAGAGAGACACCGGTCAGCGTACAGATCTTCCCCTGAGAGAGAGGGACAGAGAGACACCAGTCTGTGTACAGATCTCCCCCTGAGAGAGAGGGACTGACAGACACTCGTCAGTGCACAGATCTCCCCCTGAGAGAGAGGGACTGAGAGACACAAGTCAGTGTACAGATCTCCCCCTGAGAGAGAGGGACTGAGAGACACCGGTCAGTGTACAAATCTCCCCCTGAAGAGAGGGACTGACGGGCACCGGTCAGTGTACAGATCTTCCCCTGAGAGAAGGGATTGAGACATACTGGTCGGTGTACAGATCTCCCCTTGAGAGAGAGGGACTGAGAGAAACGGTCAGTGTGCAGTTCCCCCCTTGAGAAAGAGGGACTGAGAGACACTAGTCGGTGTACAGATCTCCCTCTGAGAGACAGGGACTGAGAGACACCGGTCAGTGTACAGATCTCCCCCTAGAGAGAGAGGGACAAAGAGACACTGGTCAGTGTACAGATCTCACCCTGAGAGAGAGGGACCGAGAGACACCGGTCAGTGCACAGATCTCCCCCTGAGTGAGAGGGACTGAGAGAAACCGGTCAGTGTACAGTTCTCTCCTTGAGAAAGGGACTGAGAGACACTGGTCAGTGTGCAGATCTCCCCCTGAGAGAGAGGGACTGAGAGATACTAGTCAGTGTACAGATCTCCCCCTGAGTGAGAGGGACAGAGAGACACCAGTCTGCTACAAATCACCCCCTGACAGAAAGGGTCTGAGAGACACCGGTCTGTGTACAGATCTTCCCCTGAGTGAGAGGGACTGAGTGACACCAGTCAGTGTACAGATCTCCCCCTGAGAGAGAGAGAGAGGGACTGAGAGACACCGGTCAGTGTACAGATCTCCCCCTGAGAGAGAGGTTCTGATAGACACCGGTCAGTGTACAGGTCTCCCCCTGAGAGAGAGGGACTGAGAGACACCGGTCAGTGTACCGATCTACCCCTGAGAGAGAGGGACTGAGGGACACCGGTCAGTGTACAGATCTTCCCCTGAGAGAGAGGGTCTGAGAGACACCGGTCAGTGTATAGATCTCCCCTTGAGAGAGAGGGACTGAGTGACACTGGTCAGTGTTTAGACCACCCCCTAAGAAAGAGGGACTGAGAGACACCGGTCAGTTTACAGATCTCCCCCTGAGAACGAGGGACTGAGAGACACCGGTCAGTGTACAGATCTCCCCCTGAGAGAGAGGGACTGAGAGACACCGGGCAGTGTACAGATCTCCCCTTGAGAGAGACGGACTGAGAGACACCGGTCAGTGTACAGATCTCCCCTGAGAGAGAGGGACTGAGAGACACCGGGCAGTGTACAGATCTGCCCTTGAGAGAAAGGGACTGAGTGACACTGGTCAGTGTGCAGATCACCGCCTGAGAGAGAGGGACTGACAGACACTGGTCAGTGTACAGATCACACCCTAAGAGAGAAGGACTGAGAGAGACCAGTCAGTGTACAGGTCTCCACCTGAGTGAGAGGGTCTGAGAGAAACCGGTCAGTGTGCAATTCTCCCCTTGAGAAAGAGTGACTGAGAGACTCTAGTCAGTGTACAGATCTCCCCGTGAAACAGAGGGACTGAGAGACAGCAGTCAGTGTCCTGATCTCCCCCTGAGAGAGAGGTACTGAGAGACACCGGTCAGTGTACAGATCTCCCCCTGAGAGAGAGGGACTGAGAGACACCGGTCAGTGTGCAGATCTCCCCCTGAGAGAGACAGAGAGAGGAACTGAGAGACACCGGTCACTGTACCGATCTTCCCCTGAGTGAGATGAACTGACAAACACTGGTCAGTGTACAAATCTTCCCCTGAGAGAGACAGAGACGGACTGAGAGACACCGGTCATGTACAGATCTCCCCCTGAGAGAGAGGGGCTGAGAGACGCCGGTCAGTGTACAGATCTCCCCCTAAAGAGAGAGGGACTGAGAGACACCGGTCAGTGTACAGATCTCCCCCTGAGTAGAGGGTCTGAGAGACACCGGTCAGTGTGCAGATCTCCCCCTGAGAGAGACAGAGAGAGGAACTGAGAGACACCGGTCATGTACAGATCTCCCCCTGAGAGAGAGGGGCTGAGAGACGCCGGTCAGTGTACAGATCTCCCCCTGAGAGAGATGAACTGACAAACACTGGTCAGTGTACAAATCTTCCCCTGAGAGAGACAGAGACGGACTGAGAGACACCGGTCATGTACAGATCTCCCCCTGAGAGAGAGGGGCTGAGAGACGCCGGTCAGTGTACAGATCTCCCCCTAAAGAGAGAGGGACTGAGAGACACCGGTCAGTGTACAGATCTCCCCCTGAGTAGAGGGTCTGAGAGACACCGGTCAGTGTGCAGATCTCCCTCTGAGAGAGAGGGACTGAGAGATACCAGTCAGTGTGCAGATCTCCCCCAGAGTGAGAGGGACAGAGAGACACCGGTCTGCTACAAATCACCACCTGACAGAGAGGGTCTGAGAGACACCGGTCTGTGTACAGATCTTCCCCTGAGAGAGAGGGACTGAGTGATACCAGTCAGTGTACACATCTCCCCCTGAGAGAGAGGGACTGAGAGACACCGGTCAGTGTGCAGATCTCCCCCTGAGAGAGAGAGAGAGGGACTGAGAGACACCGGTCAATGTACAGATCTCCCCCTGAGAGAGAGGGTCTGATAGACACCGGTCAGTGTACAGGTCTCCCCCTGAGAGAGAGGGACAGAGAGACACCGGTCAGTGTATAGATCTCCCCTTGAGAGAGAGGGACTGAGTGACACTGGTCAGTGTATAGGCTCCCCCTAAGAAAGAGGGACTGAGAGACACAGGTCAGTTTACAGATCTCCCCCTGCGTGAGATGAACTGACAAACACTGGTCAGTGTGCAGATCTCCCCCTGAGACAGAGGGACTGGGAGACAACGGTCAGTGTACAGATCTCCCCCTGAGAGAGAGGGACTGAGAGACACCTGTCAGTTTACAGATCTCCCCCTGAGAGAGAGGGACTGAGAGACACCGGGCTGTGTACAGATCTCCCCTTGAGAGAGAGGGACTGAGAGACACCGGTCAGTGTGCAGATCTCCCTCTGAGAGACAGGGACCGAGAGACACCGGTCAGTGTGCAGATCACCGCCTGAGAGAGAGGGACTGAGAGACACCGGTCAGTGTACAGGTCTCCACCTGAGAAAGAGGGACTGAGAGACACCAGTCAGTGTACAGATCTCCCCCTCAGAGAGAGGGACTGAGAGACACTGGTCAGTGTGCAGATCTCCCCCTGAGAGAGAGAGAGAGGGACTGAGAGACACCGGTCAGTGTACAGATCTCCCCCTGAGAGAGAGGAACTGAGAGATACCTGTCAGTGTACAGATCTCCCCCTGAGTGAGAGGGACAGAGAGACACCGGTCAGCTACAAATCACCCACTGACAGAGAGGGTCTGAGAGACACCGGTCTGTCTACAGATCTTCCCCTGAGTGAGAGGGACTGAATGATACCAGTCAGTGTACAGATCTCCCCCTGAGAGAGAGGGACTGAGAGACACCAGTCAGTGT
Source organism: Mobula hypostoma (assembly GCF_963921235.1). Classification (NCBI taxonomy): domain Eukaryota; kingdom Metazoa; phylum Chordata; class Chondrichthyes; order Myliobatiformes; family Myliobatidae; genus Mobula; species Mobula hypostoma. Next base: position 123,413 of record NW_026948177.1, on the reverse strand, counting down.
ACAGATCTCCCCGTGAGAGAGATGGACTGAGAGACACCAGTCAGTGTACATATCTCCCCCTGAAATTGAGGGACTGAGAGTCACCGGTTAGTGTACAGATCTCCCCCCAGAGAGAGAGGGACAGAGAGACACCGGTCAGTGCACAGATCTCCCCCTGAGTGAGAGGGTCTGAGAGAAACCGGTCAGTGTGCAATTCTCCCCTTGAGAAAGAGTGACTGAGAGACTCTAGTCAGTGTACACATCTCCCCGTGAAACAGAGGGACTGAGAGACAGTAGTCAGTGTCCAGATCTCCCCCTGAGAGAGAGGTACTGAGAGACACCGGTCAGTGTACAGATCTCCCCCTGAGAGAGAGGGACTGAGAGACACCGGTCAGTGTACAGATCTCCCTCTGAGAGAGAGGGACTGAGAGACAGCGGTCAGTGTACATATCTCCCCCTGAGAGAGAGGGACTGAGAGACACTGGTCAGTGTACTGATCTCCCCCTGAGAAAGAGGGACTGAGAGACACCGGTCAGTGTGCAGATCTCCCCCTGAGAGAGACAGAGAGAGGAACTGAGAGACACCGGTCACTGTACCGATCTTCCCCTGAGTGAGATGAACTGACAAACACTGGTCAGTGTACAAATCTTCCCCTGAGAGAGAGAGAGGGACTGAGAGACACCAGTCATGTACAGATCTCCCCCTGAGAGAGATGGGCTGAGAGACGCCGGTCAGTGTACAGATCTCCCCCGGAGAGTGAGGGTCTGAGAGACACCGGTCAGTGTACAGATCTTCCCCCTCAGAGAGAGGGGCTGAGAGATACCGGTCAGTATACAGGTCTCCCCCTGATAAAGAGGGACTGAGAGACACTGGTGAGTGTACAGATCTCCCCCTGAGAGAGAGGTTCTGTGACACACCGGTCAGTGTACAGATCTCCCCCTAAAGAGAGAGGGACTGAGAGACACCGGTCAGTGTACAGATCTTCCCCTGACAGAGAGGGTCTGAGAGACACCGGTCAGTGTACAGATCTCCCCCTGAGAGAGAGGGACAGAGAGACACCGGTCAGTGTACAGATCTTCCCCTGAGAGAGAGTGTCTGAGAGACACCGGTCAGTGTACAGATCTCCCCATGAGAGAGAGGGACTGAGAGACACCAGTCAGTGTACAGATCTCCCCTGAGAGAGAGGGCCTGAGAGACACCGGTCAGTGTACAGATCTCCCCTGAGAGAGAGGGACTGAGAGACACCGGTCAGTGTACAGATCTCCCCGTGAGAGAGAGGGACTGAGAGACACCGGTCAGTGTACAGATCTCCCCTTGAGAGAGAGGGGCTGAGAGGCACGGGTCTGTGTATACATCTCCCCCTGAGATAGTGGGACTGAGAGATACCGGTCAGTATACAGATCTCCCCCTGATAAAGAGGGACTGAGAGACACTGGTCAGCGTGCAGATCTCCCCCTGAGAGAGAGAGAGAGGGACTGAGAGACACCGGTCAGTGTACAGATCTCCAACTGAGTGAGAGGGACAGAGAGACACCGGTCAGCTACAAATCACCCCCTGACAGAGAGGGTCTGAGAGACACCGGTCTGTGTACAGATCTCCCCTGAGAGAGAGGGACTGAGAGACACCGGTCAGTGTACAGATCTCCCCCTGAGAGAGAGGGACTGAGAGACACCGGTCAGTGTACAGATCTCCCCTTGAGAGAGAGGGGCTGAGAGGCACGGGTCTGTGTATACATCTCCCCCTGAGATAGTGGGACTGAGAGATACCGGTCAGTATACAGATCTCCCCCTGATAAAGAGGGACTGAGAGACACTGGTCAGCGTGCAGATCTCCCCCTGAGAGAGAGAGAGAGGGACTGAGAGACACCGGTCAGTGTACAGATCTCCAACTGAGTGAGAGGGACAGAGAGACACCGGTCAGCTACAAATCACCCCCTGACAGAGAGGGTCTGAGAGACACCGGTCTGTGTACAGACCTTCCCCTGAGTGAGAGGGACTGAGTGATACCAGTCAGTGTACAGTTCTCCCTCTGAGAGAGGGGGACAGAGAGACACCGGTCAGTGTACAGATCTCCCCGTGAGAGAGATGGACTGAGAGACACCAGTCAGTGTGCATATCTCCCCCTGAAATTGAGGGACTGAGAGTCACCGGTTAGTGTACGGAACTCCCCCTAGAGAGAGAGGGACGGAGAGACACTGGTCAGTATACAGATCTCACCCTGAGTGAGAGGGACTGAGAGACACTGGTCAGTATACAGATCTCACCCTGAGTGAGAGTGACTGAGAGACACCGGGCAGTGTACAGATCTCCCCTTGAGAGAGAGGGACTGAGAGACACCGGTCAGTGTGCAGATCTCCCTCTGAGAGACAGGGACCGAGAGAAACCGGTCAGTGTGCAGATCACCGCCTGAGAGAGAGGGACTGACAGACACTGGTCAGTGTACAGATCACACCCTAAGAGAGAAGGACTGAGTGAGACCAGTCAGTGTACAGGTCTCCACCTGAGAAAGAGGGACTGAGAGACACCAGTCAGTGTACAGATCTCCCCCTCAGAGAGAGGGACTGAGAGACACTGGTCAGTGTGCAGATCTCCCCCTGAGTGAGAGGGACAGAGAGACACCGGTCTGCTACAAATCACCCACTGATAGAGAGGGTCTGAGAGACACCGGTCTGTCTACAGATCTTCCCCTGAGTGAGAGGGACTAAATGATACCAGTCAGTGTACAGATCTCCCCCTGAGAGAGAGGGACTGAGAGACACCAGTCAGTGTACATATCTCCCCCTGAAATTGAGGGACTGAGAGTCACCGGTTAGTGTACAGATCTTCCCCAGAGAGAGAGGGACAGAGAGACACCAGTCAGTGCACAGATCTCCCCCTGAGTGAGAGGGTTTGAGAGAAACCGGTCAGTGTGCAATTCTCCCCTTGAGAAAGAGTGACTGAGAGACTCTAGTCAGTGTACACATCTCCCCGTGAAACAGAGGGACTGAGAGACAGTAGTCAGTGTCCAGATCTCCCCCTGAGAGAGAGGTACTGAGAGACACCGGTCAGTGTACAGATCTCCCCCTGAGAGAGAGGGACTGAGAGACACCGGTCAGTGTACAGATCTCCCTCTGAGAGAGAGAGACTGAGAGACAGCGGTCAGTGTACAGATCTCCCCCTGAGAGAGAGGGACTGAGAGACACTGGTCAGTGTACTGATCTCCCCCTGAGAAAGAGGGACTGAGAGACACCGGTCAGTGTGCAGATCTCCCCCTGAGAGAGACAGAGAGAGGAACTGAGAGACACCGGTCACTGTACCGATCTTCCCCTGAGTGAGATGAACTGACAAACACTGGTCAGTGTACAAATCTTCCCCTGAGAGAGAGAGAGGGACTGAGAGACACCAGTCATGTACAGATCTCCCCCTGAGAGAGATGGGCTGAGAGACGCCGGTCAGTGTACAGATCTCCCCCCGAGAGTGAGGGTCTGAGAGACACCGGTCAGTGTACAGATCTTCCCCTGAGAGAGAGGGACTGAGAGACACCAGACAGTGTACAGATCTCCCCCTCAGAGAGAGGGGCTGAGAGATACCGGTCAGTATACAGGTCTCCCCCTGATAAAGAGGGACTGAGAGACACTGGTGAGTGTACAGATCTCCCCCTGAGAGAGAGGGTCTGTGACACACCGGTCAGTGTACAGATCTCCCCCTAAAGAGAGAGGGACTGAGAGACACCGGTCAGTGTACAGATCTTCCCCTGAGAGAGAGGGACAGAGAGACACCGGTCAGTGTACAGATCTTCCCCTGAGAGAGAGGGACTGAGAGACACCGGTCAGTGTGCAGATCTCCCTCTGAGAGACAGGGACCGAGAGAAACCGGTCAGTGTGCAGATCACCGCCTGAGAGAGAGGGACTGACAGACACTGGTCAGTGTACAGATCACACCCTAAGAGAGAAGGACTGAGTGAGACCAGTCAGTGTACAGGTCTCCACCTGAGAAAGAGGGACTGAGAGACACCAGTCAGTGTACAGATCTCCCCCTCAGAGAGAGGGACTGAGAGACACTGGTCAGTGTGCAGATCTCCCCCTGAGTGAGAGGGACAGAGAGACACCGGTCTGCTACAAATCACCCACTGACAGAGAGGGTCTGAGAGACACCGGTCTGTCTACAGATCTTCCCCTGAGTGAGAGGGACTGAATGATACCAGTCAGTGTACAGATCTCCCCCTGAGAGAGAGGGACTGAGAGACACCAGTCAGTGTACATATCTCCCCCTGAAATTGAGGGACTGAGAGTCACCGGTTAGTGTACAGATCTCCCCCAGAGAGAGAGGGACAGAGAGACACCAGTCAGTGCACAGATCTCCCCCTGAGTGAGAGGGTCTGAGAGAAACCGGTCAGTGTGCAATTCTCCCCTTGAGAAAGAGTGACTGAGAGACTCTAGTCAGTGTACACATCTCCCCGTGAAACAGAGGGACTGAGAGACAGTAGTCAGTGTCCAGATCTCCCCCTGAGAGAGAGGTACTGAGAGACACTGGTCAGTGTACAGATCTCCCCCTGAGAGAGAGGGACTGAGAGACACCGGTCAGTGTACAGATCTCCCTCTGAGAGAGAGGGACTGAGAGACAGCGGTCAGTGTACAGATCTCCCCCTGAGAGAGAGGGACTGAGAGACACTGGTCAGTGTACTGATCTCCCCCTGAGAAAGAGGGACTGAGAGACACCGGTCACTGTGCAGATCTCCCCCTGAGAGAGACAGAGAGAGGAACTGAGAGACACCGGTCACTGTACCGATCTTCCCCTGAGTGAGATGAACTGACAAACACTGGTCAGTGTACAAATCTTCCCCTGAGAGAGAGAGAGGGACTGAGAGACACCAGTCATGTACAGATCTCCCCCTGAGAGAGATGGGCTGAGAGACGCCGGTCAGTGTACAGATCTCCCCCCGAGAGTGAGGGTCTGAGAGACACCGGTCAGTGTACAGATCTTCCCCTGAGAGAGAGGGACTGAGAGACACCAGACAGTGTACAGATCTCCCCCTCAGAGAGAGGGGCTGAGAGATACCGGTCAGTATACAGGTCTCCCCCTGATAAAGAGGGACTGAGAGACACTGGTGAGTGTACAGATCTCCCCCTGAGAGAGAGGGTCTGTGACACACCGGTCAGTGTACAGATCTCCCCCTAAAGAGAGAGGGACTGAGAGACACCGGTCAGTGTACAGATCTTCCCCTGAGAGAGAGGGACTGAGAGACACCGGTCAGTGTACAGATCTCCCCTGAGAGAGAGGGACTGAGAGACACCGGTCAGTGTACAGATCTCCCCTGAGAGAGAGGGACTGAGAGACACCGGTCAGTGTACAGATCTCCCCCTGAGAGAGAGGGACTGAGAGACACCGGTCAGTGTACAGATCTCCCCTTGAGAGAGAGGGGCTGAGAGGCACGGGTCTGTGTATACATCTCCCCCTGAGATAGTGGGACTGAGAGATACCGGTCAGTATACAGATCTCCCCCTGATAAAAAGGGACTGAGAGACACTGGTCAGCGTGCAGATCTCCCCCTGAGAGAGAGAGAGAGGGACTGAGAGACACCGGTCAGTGTACAGATCTCCCACTGAGAGAGAGGGAGTGATAGATACCTGTCAGTGTACAGATCTCCCCCTGAGTGAGAGGGACAGAGAGACACCGGTCAGCTACAAATCACCCCCTGACAGAGAGGGTCTGAGAGACACCGGTCTGTGTACAGACCTTCCCGTGAGAGAGATGGACTGAGAGACACCAGTCAGTGTGCATATCTCCCCCTGAAATTGAGGGACTGAGAGTCACCGGTTAGTGTACGGAACTCCCCCTAGAGAGAGAGGGACGGAGAGACACTGGTCAGTATACAGATCTCACCCTGAGTGAGAGGGACTGAGAGACACTGGTCAGTATACAGATCTCACCCTGAGTGAGAGTGACTGAGAGACACCTGTCAGTTTACAGATCTCGCCCTGAGAGAGAGGGACTGAGAGACACCGGGCAGTGTACAGATCCTCCTCTGAGAGACAGGGACCGAGAGAAACCGGTCAGTGTGCAGATCACCGCCTGAGAGAGTGGGACTGACAGACACTGGTCAGTGTACAGATCACACCCTAAGAGAGAAGGACTGAGTGAGACCAGTCAGTGTACAGGTCTCCACCTGAGAAAGAGGGACTGAGAGACACCGGTCAGTGTACAGATCTCCCCCTCAGAGAGAGGAACTGAGAGATACCTGTCAGTGTACAGATCTCCCCCTGAGTGAGAGGGACAGAGAGACACCGGTCTGCTACAAATCACCCACTGACAGAGAGGGTCTGAGAGACACCGGTCTGTCCACAGATCTTTCCCTGAGTGAGAGGGACTGAATGATACCAGTCAGTGTACAGATCTCCCTCTGAGAGAGAGGGACAGAGAGGCACCGGTCAGTGTACAGATCTCCCCGTGAAATTGAGGGACTGAGAGTCACCGGTTAGTGTACAGATCTCCCCCAGAGAGAGAGGGACAGAGAGACACCGGTCAGTGCACAGATCTCCCCCTGAGTGAGAGGGTCTGAGAGAAACCGGTCAGTGTGCAATTCTCCCCTTGAGAAAGAGTGACTGAGAGACTCTAGTCAGTGTACAGATCTCCCCCTGAGAGAGAGGGACTGAGAGACACCGGTCAGTGTACAGATCTCCCCCTGAGAGAGAGGGACTGAGAGACACCGGTCAGTGTACAGATCTCCCTCTGAGAGAGAGGGACTGAGAGACACCGGTCAGTGTACAGATCTCCCCCTGAGAGAGAGGGACTGAGAGACACCGGTCAGTGTACAGATCTCCCCCTGAGAGAGAGGGTCTGAGAGACACCAGTCAGTGTACAGATCTTCCCCTGAGAGAGAGGGTCTGAGAGACACCGGTCAGTGTCCAGATCTCCCCCTGAGAGAGAGGGACTGAGAGACACGGGTCAGAGTGCAGATCTCCGCCTGAGAAATGCGGGGACTTAGAAACACAGGTCACTGTACAGATCAACCCCTGGTCGAGCCAGCCTGAGAGACTCCGATTATTGTACAGAACTCCCCATGAGAGAGGGGTCTTAGAGACATCGGTCAGTGTACTGATCTGACCCTGAGAGAGAGGGACTGAGAGACACCGGTCAGTGTACAGATCTCCCCCTGGGAGAGAGTGTCTTGGAGACACCGATCAGAGTACAAATCTCCCCCGGAGAGAGAGAGAGGGACTGAGAGACACTGGTCGGTGTACAGATGACCCCCTAAGAGAGAGAGAGGGACTGAGAGACACCGGTCAGCGTACAAATCTTCCCCTGAGAGAGAGGGACAGAGAGACACCGGTCAGCGTACAGATCTTCCCCTGAGAGAGAGGGACAGAGAGACACTGGTCTGTGTACAGATCTCCCCCTGAGAGAGAGGGACTGACAGACACTCGTCAGTGTACAGATCTCCCCCTGAGAGAGAGGGACTGACAGACACTCGTCAGTGTACAGATCTCCACCTGGGAGAGAGGGTCTTAGAGACACCGATCAGAGTACAAATTTCCCCCTGAAGAGATGGACTGACGGACACCGGTCAGTGTACAGATCTTTCCCTGAGAGAGAGAGATTGAGACAAACTGGTCTTTGTACAGATCTCCCCCTGCGAGAGAGGGACCGAGAAACACCGGTCAGTGCACAGATCTCCCCCTGAGAGAGAGGGACTGAGAGACACAAGTCAGTGTACAGATCTCCCCCTGAGAGAGAGGGACTGAGAGACACCGGTCAGTGTACAAATCTCCCCCTGAAGAGAGGGACTGACGGGCACCGGTCAGTGTACAGATCTTCCCCTGAGAGAAGGGATTGAGACATACTGGTCGGTGTACAGATCTCCCCTTGAGAGAGAGGGACTGAGAGAAACGGTCAGTGTGCAGTTCCCCCCTTGAGAAAGAGGGACTGAGAGACACTAGTCGGTGTACAGATCTCCCTCTGAGAGACAGGGACTGAGAGACACCGGTCAGTGTACAGATCTCCCCCTAGAGAGAGAGGGACAAAGAGACACTGGTCAGTGTACAGATCTCACCCTGAGAGAGAGGGACCGAGAGACACCGGTCAGTGCACAGATCTCCCCCTGAGTGAGAGGGACTGAGAGAAACCGGTCAGTGTACAGTTCTCTCCTTGAGAAAGGGACTGAGAGACACTGGTCAGTGTGCAGATCTCCCCCTGAGAGAGAGGGACTGAGAGATACTAGTCAGTGTACAGATCTCCCCCTGAGTGAGAGGGACAGAGAGACACCAGTCTGCTACAAATCACCCCCTGACAGAAAGGGTCTGAGAGACACCGGTCTGTGTACAGATCTTCCCCTGAGTGAGAGGGACTGAGTGACACCAGTCAGTGTACAGATCTCCCCCTGAGAGAGAGAGAGAGGGACTGAGAGACACCGGTCAGTGTACAGATCTCCCCCTGAGAGAGAGGGTCTGATAGACACCGGTCAGTGTACAGGTCTCCCCCTGAGAGAGAGGGACTGAGAGACACCGGTCAGTGTACCGATCTACCCCTGAGAGAGAGGGACTGAGGGACACCGGTCAGTGTACAGATCTTCCCCTGAGAGAGAGGGTCTGAGAGACACCGGTCAGTGTATAGATCTCCCCTTGAGAGAGAGGGACTGAGTGACACTGGTCAGTGTTTAGACCACCCCCTAAGAAAGAGGGACTGAGAGACACCGGTCAGTTTACAGATCTCCCCCTGAGAACGAGGGACTGAGAGACACCGGTCAGTGTACAGATCTCCCCCTGAGAGGGAGGGACTGAGAGACACCTGTCAGTTTACAGATCTCGCCCTGAGAGAGAGGGACTGAGAGACACCGGGCAGTGTACAGATCTCCCCTTGAGAGAGACGGACTGAGAGACACCGGTCAGTGTACAGATCTCCCCTGAGAGAGAGGGACTGAGAGACACCGGGCAGTGTACAGATCTCCCCTTGAGAGAAAGGGACTGAGTGACACTGGTCAGTGTGCAGATCACCGCCTGAGAGAGAGGGACTGACAGACACTGGTCAGTGTACAGATCACACCCTAAGAGAGAAGGACTGAGAGAGACCAGTCAGTGTACAGGTCTCCACCTGAGTGAGAGGGTCTGAGAGAAACCGGTCAGTGTGCAATTCTCCCCTTGAGAAAGAGTGACTGAGAGACTCTAGTCAGTGTACAGATCTCCCCGTGAAACAGAGGGACTGAGAGACAGCAGTCAGTGTCCTGATCTCCCCCTGAGAGAGAGGTACTGAGAGACACCGGTCAGTGTACAGATCTCCCCCTGAGAGAGAGGGACTGAGAGACACCGGTCAGTGTGCAGATCTCCCCCTGAGAGAGACAGAGAGAGGAACTGAGAGACACCGGTCATGTACAGATCTCCCCCTGAGAGAGAGGGGCTGAGAGACGCCGGTCAGTGTACAGATCTCCCCCTGAGAGAGATGAACTGACAAACACTGGTCAGTGTACAAATCTTCCCCTGAGAGAGACAGAGACGGACTGAGAGACACCGGTCATGTACAGATCTCCCCCTGAGAGAGAGGGGCTGAGAGACGCCGGTCAGTGTACAGATCTCCCCCTAAAGAGAGAGGGACTGAGAGACACCGGTCAGTGTACAGATCTCCCCCTGAGTAGAGGGTCTGAGAGACACCGGTCAGTGTGCAGATCTCCCTCTGAGAGAGAGGGACTGAGAGATACCAGTCAGTGTGCAGATCTCCCCCAGAGTGAGAGGGACAGAGAGACACCGGTCTGCTACAAATCACCACCTGACAGAGAGGGTCTGAGAGACACCGGTCTGTGTACAGATCTTCCCCTGAGAGAGAGGGACTGAGTGATACCAGTCAGTGTACACATCTCCCCCTGAGAGAGAGGGACTGAGAGACACCGGTCAGTGTGCAGATCTCCCCCTGAGAGAGAGAGAGAGGGACTGAGAGACACCGGTCAATGTACAGATCTCCCCCTGAGAGAGAGGGTCTGATAGACACCGGTCAGTGTACAGGTCTCCCCCTGAGAGAGAGGGACAGAGAGACACCGGTCAGTGTATAGATCTCCCCTTGAGAGAGAGGGACTGAGTGACACTGGTCAGTGTATAGGCTCCCCCTAAGAAAGAGGGACTGAGAGACACAGGTCAGTTTACAGATCTCCCCCTGCGTGAGATGAACTGACAAACACTGGTCAGTGTGCAGATCTCCCCCTGAGACAGAGGGACTGGGAGACAACGGTCAGTGTACAGATCTCCCCCTGAGAGAGAGGGACTGAGAGACACCTGTCAGTTTACAGATCTCCCCCTGAGAGAGAGGGACTGAGAGACACCGGGCTGTGTACAGATCTCCCCTTGAGAGAGAGGGACTGAGAGACACCGGTCAGTGTGCAGATCTCCCTCTGAGAGAGAGGGACCGAGAGACACCGGTCAGTGTGCAGATCACCGCCTGAGAGAGAGGGACTGAGAGACACCGGTCAGTGTGCAGATCACCGCCTGAGAGAGAGGGACTGAGAGACACCGGTCAGTGTACAGGTCTCCACCTGAGAAAGAGGGACTGAGAGACACCAGTCAGTGTACAGATCTCCCCCTCAGAGAGAGGGACTGAGAGACACTGGTCAGTGTGCAGATCTCCCCCTGAGAGAGAGAGAGAGGGACTGAGAGACACCGGTCAGTGTACAGATCTCCCCCTGAGAGAGAGGAACTGAGAGATACCTGTCAGTGTACAGATCTCCCCCTGAGTGAGAGGGACAGAGAGACACCGGTCAGCTACAAATCACCCACTGACAGAGAGGGTCTGAGAGACACCGGTCTGTCTACAGATCTTCCCCTGAGTGAGAGGGACTGAATGATACCAGTCAGTGTACAGATCTCCCCCTGAGAGAGAGGGACTGAGAGACACCAGTCAGTGTACAGATCTCCCCGTGAGAGAGATGGACTGAGAGACACCAGTCAGTGTACATATCTCCCCCTGAAATTGAGGGACTGAGAGTCACCGGTTAGTGTACAGATCTCCCCCAGAGAGAGAGGGACAGAGAGACACCGGTCAGTGCACAGATCTCCCCCTGAGTGAGAGGGTCTGAGAGAAACCGGTCAGTGTGCAATTCTCCCCTTGAGAAAGAGTGACTGAGAGACTCTAGTCAGTGTACACATCTCCCCGTGAAACAGAGGGACTGAGAGACAGTAGTCAGTGTCCAGATCTCCCCCTGAGAGAGAGGTACTGAGAGACACCGGTCAGTGTACAGATCTCCCCCTGAGAGAGAGGGACTGAGAGACACCGGTCAGTGTACAGATCTCCCTCTGAGAGAGAGGGACTGAGAGACAGCGGTCAGTGTACATATCTCCCCCTGAGAGAGAGGGACTGAGAGACACTGGTCAGTGTACTGATATCCCCCTGAGAAAGAGGGACTGAGAGACACCGGTCAGTGTACAGATCTCCCCCTGAGAGAGAGGGTCTGTGACACACCGGTCAGTGTACAGATCTCCCCCTAAAGAGAGAGGGACTGAGAGACACCGGTCAGTGTACAGATCTTCCCCTGAGAGAGAGGGTCTGAGAGACACCGGTCAGTGTACAGATCTCCCCCTGAGAGAGAGGGACAGAGAGACACCGGTCAGTGTACAGATCTTCCCCTGAGAGAGAGTGTCTGAGAGACACCGGTCAGTGTACAGATCTCCCCATGAGAGAGAGGGACTGAGAGACACCAGTCAGTGTACAGATCTCCCCTGAGAGAGAGGGACTGAGAGACAACGGTCAGTGTACAGATCTCCCCTGAGAGAGAGGGACTGAGAGACACCGGTCAGTGTACAGATCTCCCCTGAGAGAGAGGAACTGAGAGACACCAGACAGTGTACAGATCTCCCCTTGAGAGAGAGGGGCTGAGAGGCACGGGTCTGTGTATACATCTCCCCCTGAGATAGCGGGACTGAGAGATACCGGTCAGTATACAGATCTCCCCCTGATAAAGAGGGACTGAGAGACACTGGTCAGCGTGCAGATCTCCCCCTGAGAGAGAGAGAGAGGGACTGAGAGACACCGGTCAGTGTACAGATCTCCCACTGAGAGAGAGGGAGTGATAGATACCTGTCTGTGTACAGATCTCCCCCTGAGTGAGAGGGACAGAGAGACACCGGTCAGCTACAAATCACCCCCTGACAGAGAGGGTCTGAGAGACACCGGACTGTGTACAGACCTTCCCCTGAGTGAGAGGGACTGAGTGATACCAGTCAGTGTGCAGTTCTCCCTCTGAGAGAGGGGGACAGAGAGACACCGGTCAGTGTACAGATCTCCCCGTGAGAGAGATGGACTGAGAGACACCAGTCAGTGTGCATATCTCCCCCTGAAATTGAGGGACTGAGAGTCACCGGTTAGTGTACGGAACTCCCCCGAGAGAGAGAGGGACGGAGAGACACTGGTCAGTGTCCAAATCTCACCCTGAGTGAGAGGGACTGAGAGACACCTGTCAGTTTACAGATCTCGCCCTGAGAGAGAGGGACTGAGAGACACCGGTCAGTGTACAGATCTCCCCCTGAGAGAGAGGAACTGAGAGATACCTGTCAGTGTACAGATCTCCCCCTGAGTGAGAGGGACAGAGAGACACCGGTCTGCTACAAATCACCCACTGACAGAGAGGGTCTGAGAGACACCGGTCTGTCTGCAGATCTTCCCCTGAGTGAGAGGGACTGAATGATACCAGTCAGTGTACAGATCTCCCCCTGAGAGAGAGGGACAGAGAGACACCGGTCAGTGTACAGATCTCCCCCTGAAATTGAGGGACTGAGAGTCACCGGTTAGTGTACAGATCTCCCCCAGAGAGAGAGGGACAGAGAGACACCGGTCAGTGCACAGATCTCCCCCTGAGTGAGAGGGTCTGAGAGAAACCGGTCAGTGTACAGATCTCCCTCTGAGAGAGAGGGACTGAGAGACAGCGGTCAGTGTACAGATCTCCCCCTGAGAGAGAGGGACTGAGAGACACTGGTCAGTGTACTGATCTCCCCCTGAGAAAGAGGGACTGAGAGACACCGGTTAGTGTACAGTTGTCCCCCTGAGACAGAGGGACTGACAGACACCGGTCAGTGTACTGATCTCCCCCTGAGAGAGAGGGTCTGAGAGAAACCGGTCAGTGTACAGATCTCCCTCTGAGAGAGAGGGACTGAGAGACAGCGGTCAGTGTACAGGTCTCCCCCTGAGAGAGAGGGACTGAGAGATAGCAGTCAGTGTACAGATCTCCCCCTGAGTGAGAGGGACAGAGAGACACCGGTCAGCTATAAATCACCCTCTGACAGAGAATGTCTGAGAGACACCGGTCAGTGTACACATCTCCCCCTGAGAGAGAGGGACTGTGTGACACCTGTAAGTGTACAAATATCCCCTGAGAGAAAAGGACTGAGAGACCCCGGTCAGTGTACAGATCTCCCCCTGAGAGAGACGGACTGAGTGACACCAGTCAGTGCACAGATCTCCCCCTGAGACAGAGGGACTGAGAGACACCGGTCAGTGTACAGATCTCCCTCTGAGAGAGAGGGACAGAGAGACACCGGTCAGTGTACAGATCTTCCCCTGAGGGAGAGGGTCTGAGAGACACCGGTCAGTGTACAGATCTCCCGCTGAGAGAGAGTGACAGAGAGACACCGGTCAGTGTACAGATCTTCCCCTGAGAGAGAGGGTCTGAGAGACACCGGTCAGTGTACAGATCTCCCCCTGAGAGAGAGGGACAGAGAGACACCGGTCAGTGTACAGATCTCCCCATGAGAGTGATGGACTGAGAGACACCGGTCAGTGTACAGATCTCCCCATGAGAGTGATGGACTGAGAGACACCGGTCAGTGTACAGATCTCCCCCTGAGAGAGAGGGACTGAGAGGCACCGGTCAGTGTACAGATCTCCCCCTGAGAGAGAGGGACTGAGAGGCACGGGTCTGTGTATACATCTCTCCCTGAGATAGCGGGACCGAGAGATACCGGTCAGTGTACAGATCTCCCCCTGATAAAGAGGGACTGAGAGACACTGGTCAGTGTGCAGATCTCCCCCGAGAGAGAGAGAGAGGGACTGAGAGACACCGGCAGTGTACAGATCTCCCCCTGAGAGAGAGGGACTGAGAGACACCGGTCAGTGTACAGATCTCCCCCTGAGAGAGAGGGACTGAGAGACACCGGTCAGTGTACAGATCTCCCCTGAGAGAGAGGAACTGAGAGACACCAGACAGTGTACAGATCTCCCCTTGAGAGAGAGGGACAGAGAGACACCAGTCTGCTACAAATCACCCCCTGACAGAGAGGGTCTGAGAGACACCGGTCTGTGTACAGATCTTCCCCTGAGTGAGAGGGACTGAGAGACACTGGTCAGCGTGCAGATCTCCCCCTGAGAGAGAGAGAGAGGGACTGAGAGACACCGGTCAGTGTACAGATCTCCCCCTGAGAGAGAGGGACTGAGAGATACCAGTCAGTGTACAGATCTCCCCCTGAGTGAGAGGGACAGAGAGACACCGGTCTGGTACAAATCACCACCTGACAGACAGGGTCTGAGAGACACCGGTCTGTGTACAGATTTTCCCCTGAGTGAGAGGGACTGAGTGATACCAGTCAGTGTACACATCTCCCCCTGAGAGAGAGGGACGGAGAGACACCGGTCTGTGTACAGATCTTCCCCTGAGCTAGAGGGACTGAGTGATACCAGTCAGTGTACACATCTCCCCCTGAGAGAGAGGGACTGAGAGACACCGGTCAGTGTGCAGATCTCCCCCTGAGAGAGAGAGAGAGGGACTGAGAGACACCGGTCAGTGTACAGATCTCCCCCTGAGAGAGAGGGTCTGATAGACACCGGTCAGTGTACAGGTCTCCCCCTGAGAGAGAGGGTCTGATAGACACCGGTCAGTGTATAGGCTCCCCCTAAGAAAGAGGGACTGAGAGACACCGGTCAGTTTACAGATCTCCCCCTGCGTGAGATGAACTGACAAACACTGGTCAGTGTGCAGATCTCCCCCTGAGACAGAGGGACTGGGAGACAACGGTCAGTGTACAGATCTCCCCCTGAGAGAGAGGGACTTAAGAGACACCGATCAGTGTACAGATCTCACCCTGAGTGAGAGGGACTGAGAGACACTGGTCAGTATACAGATCTCACCCTGAGTGAGAGGGACTGAGAGACACCTGTCAGTTTACAGATCTCCCCCTGAGAGAGAGGGACTGAGAGACACCGGGCTGTGTACAGATCTCCCCTTGAGAGAGAGGGACTGAGAGACACCGGTCAGTGTGCAGATCTCCCTCTGAGAGACAGGGAACGAGAGACACCGGTCAGTGTACAGATCACCGCCTGAGAGAGAGGGACTGAGAGACACCAGTCAGTGTACAGATCTCCCCCTCAGAGAGAGGGACTGAGAGACACTGGTCAGTGTGCAGATCTCCCCCTGAGAGAGAGAGAGAGGGACTTAAGAGACACCGTTCAGTGTACAGATCTCACCCTGAGTGAGAGGGACTGAGAGACACTGGTCAGTATACAGATCTCACCCTGAGTGAGAGGGACTGAGAGACACCTGTCAGTTTACAGATCTCCCCCTGAGAGAGAGGGACTGAGAGACACCGGGCTGTGTACAGATCTTCCCCTGAGGGAGAGGGTCTGAGATACACCGGTCAGTGTACAGATCTCCCGCTGAGAGAGAGGGACAGAGAGACACCGGTCAGTGTACAGATCTCCCCCTGAGAGAGAGGGACTGAGAGGCACCGGTCAGTGTACAGATCTCCCCCTGAGAGAGAGGGACTGAGAGGCACGGGTCTGTGTATACATCTCTCCCTGAGATAGCGGGACCGAGAGATACCGGTCAGTGTACAGATCTCCCCCTGATAAAGAGGGACTGAGATACACTGGTCAGTGTGCAGATCTCCCCCGAGAGAGAGAGAGAGGGACTGAGAGACACCGGCAGTGTACAGATCTCCCCCTGAGAGAGAGGGACTGAGAGACACCGGTCAGTGTACAGATCTCCCCCTGAGAGAGAGGGACTGAGAGACACTGGTCAGTGTGCAGATCTCCCCCTGAGAGAGAGGGACTGAGAGATACCAGTCAGTGTACAGATCTCCCCCTGAGTGAGAGGGACAGAGAGACACCAGTCTGCTACAAATCACCCCCTGACAGAGAGGGTCTGAGAGACACCGGTCTGTGTACAGATCTTCCCCTGAGTGAGAGGGACTGAGTGACACCAGTCAGTGTACAGATCTCCCCCTGAGAGAGAGAGAGAGGGACTGAGAGACACCGGTCAGTGTACAGATCTCCCCCTGAGAGAGAGGGTCTGATAGACACCGGTCAGTGTACAGGTCTCCCCCTGAGAGAGAGGGACTGAGAGACACCGGTCAGTGTACCGATCTACCCCTGAGAGAGAGGGACTGAGAGACACCGGTCAGTGTACAGATCTCCACCTGAGAGAGAGGGACTGAGAGACACCTGTCAGTTTACAGATCTCCCCCTGAGAGAGAGGGACTGAGAGACACCGGGCTGTGTACAGATCTCCCCTTGAGAGAGAGGGACTGAGAGACACCGGTCAGTGTGCAGATCTCCCTCTGAGAGACAGGGAACGAGAGACACCGGTCAGTGTGCAGATCTCCCCCTGAGAGAGAGGGACTGAGAGACACCGGTCAGTGTACAGATCTCCCCTGAGAGAGAGGAACTGAGAGACACCAGACAGTGTACAGATCTCCCCTTGAGAGAGAGGGACAGAGAGACACCAGTCTGCTACAAATCACCCCCTGACAGAGAGGGTCTGAGAGACACCGGTCTGTGTACAGATCTTCCCCTGAGTGAGAGGGACTGAGAGACACTGGTCAGCGTGCAGATCTCCCCCTGAGAGAGAGAGAGAGGGACTGAGAGACACCGGTCAGTGTACAGATCTCCCCCTGAGAGAGAGGGACTGAGAGATACCAGTCAGTGTACAGATCTCCCCCTGAGTGAGAGGGACAGAGAGACACCGGTCTGGTACAAATCACCACCTGACTGACAGGGTCTGAGAGACACCGGTCTGTGTACAGATTTTCCCCTGAGTGAGAGGGACTGAGTGATACCAGTCAGTGTACACATCTCCCCCTGAGAGAGAGGGACGGAGAGACACCGGTGTGTGTACAGATCTTCCCCTGAGCTAGAGGGACTGAGTGATACCAGTCAGTGTACACATCTCCCCCTGAGAGAGAGGGACTGAGAGACACCGGTCAGTGTGCAGATCTCCCCCTGAGAGAGAGAGAGAGGGACTGAGAGACACCGGTCAGTGTACAGATCTCCCCCTGAGAGAGAGGGTCTGATAGACACCGGTCAGTGTACAGGTCTCCCCCTGAGAGAGAGGGACAGAGAGACACCGGTCAGTGTATAGATCTCCCCTTGAGAGAGAGGGACTGAGTGACACTGGTCAGTGTATAGGCTCCCCCTAAGAAAGAGGGACTGAGAGACACCGGTCAGTTTACAGATCTCCCCCTGCGTGAGATGAACTGACAAACACTGGTCAGTGTGCAGATCTCCCCCTGAGACAGAGGGACTGGGAGACAACGGTCAGTGTACAGATCTCCCCCTGAGAGAGAGGGACTTAAGAGACACCGATCAGTGTACAGATCTCACCCTGAGTGAGAGGGACTGAGAGACACTGGTCAGTATACAGATCTCACCCTGAGTGAGAGGGACTGAGAGACACCTGTCAGTTTACAGATCTCCCCCTGAGAGAGAGGGACTGAGAGACACCGGGCTGTGTACAGATCTCCCCTTGAGAGAGAGGGACTGAGAGACACCGGTCAGTGTGCAGATCTCCCTCTGAGAGACAGGGAACGAGAGACACCGGTCAGTGTACAGATCACCGCCTGAGAGAGAGGGACTGAGAGACACCAGTCAGTGTACAGATCTCCCCCTCAGAGAGAGGGACTGAGAGACACTGGTCAGTGTGCAGATCTCCCCCTGAGAGAGAGAGAGAGGGACTTAAGAGACACCGTTCAGTGTACAGATCTCACCCTGAGTGAGAGGGACTGAGAGACACTGGTCAGTATACAGATCTCACCCTGAGGGAGAGGGTCTGAGATACACCGGTCAGTGTACAGATCTCCCGCTGAGAGAGAGGGACAGAGAGACACCGGTCAGTGTACAGATCTCCCCCTGAGAGAGAGGGACTGAGAGGCACCGGTCAGTGTACAGATCTCCCCCTGAGAGAGAGGGACTGAGAGGCACGGGTCTGTGTATACATCTCTCCCTGAGATAGCGGGACCGAGAGATACCGGTCAGTGTACAGATCTCCCCCTGATAAAGAGGGACTGAGATACACTGGTCAGTGTGCAGATCTCCCCCGAGAGAGAGAGAGAGGGACTGAGAGACACCGGCAGTGTACAGATCTCCCCCTGAGAGAGAGGGACTGAGAGACACCGGTCAGTGTACAGATCTCCCCCTGAGAGAGAGGGACTGAGAGACACTGGTCAGTGTGCAGATCTCCCCCTGAGAGAGAGGGACTGAGAGATACCAGTCAGTGTACAGATCTCCCCCTGAGTGAGAGGGACAGAGAGACACCAGTCTGCTACAAATCACCCCCTGACAGAGAGGGTCTGAGAGACACCGGTCTGTGTACAGATCTTCCCCTGAGTGAGAGGGACTGAGTGACACCAGTCAGTGTACAGATCTCCCCCTGAGAGAGAGAGAGAGGGACTGAGAGACACCGGTCAGTGTACAGATCTCCCCCTGAGAGAGAGGGTCTGATAGACACCGGTCAGTGTACAGGTCTCCCCCTGAGAGAGAGGGACTGAGAGACACCGGTCAGTGTACCGATCTACCCCTGAGAGAGAGGGACTGAGAGACACCGGTCAGTGTACAGATCTCCACCTGAGAGAGAGGGACTGAGAGACACCTGACAGTTTACAGATCTCCCCCTGAGAGAGAGGGACAGAGAGACACCGGTCAGTGTACAGATCTCCCCCTGAGAGAGAGGGACTGAGAGACACCGGTCAGTGTACAGATCTCCCACTGAGAGAGAGGGACTGAGAGACACCGGGCTGTGTACAGATCTCCCCTTGAGAGAGAGGGACTGAGAGACACCGGTCAGTGTGCAGATCTCCCTCTGAGAGACAGGGAACGAGAGACACCGGTCAGTGTGCAGATCACCGCCTGAGAGAGAGGGACTGAGAGACACCAGTCAGTGTACAGATCTGCCCCTCAGAGAGAGGGACTGAGAGACACTGGTCAGTGTGCAGATCTCCCCCTGAGAGAGAGAGAGAGGGACTGAGAGACACCGGTTAGTGTACAGATCTCCCCCTGAGAGAGAGGAACTGAGAGATACCTGTCAGTGTACAGATCTCCCCCTGAGTGAGAGGGACAGAGAGACACCGGTCAGCTACAAATCACCCACTGACAGAGAGGGTCTGAGAGACACCGGTCTGTCTACAGATCTTCCCCTGAGTGAGAGGGACTGAATGATACCAGTCAGTGTACAGATCTCCCCCTGAGAGAGAGGGACTGAGAGACACCAGTCAGTGTACAGATCTCCCCGTGAGAGAGATGGACTGAGAGACACCAGTCAGTGTACATATCTCCCCCTGAAATTGAGGGACTGAGAGTCACCGGTTAGTGTACAGATCTCCCCCAGAGAGAGAGGGACAGAGAGACACCGGTCAGTGCACAGATCTCCCCCTGAGTGAGAGGGTCTGAGAGAAACCGGTCAGTGTGCAATTCTCCCCTTGAGAAAGAGTGACTGAGAGACTCTAGTCAGTGTACACATCTCCCCGTGAAACAGAGGGACTGAGAGACAGTAGTCAGTGTCCAGATCTCCCCCTGAGAGAGAGGTACTGAGAGACACCGGTCAGTGTACAGATCTCCCTCTGAGAGAGAGGGACTGAGAGACAACGGTCAGTGTACATATCTCCCCCTGAGAGAGACGGACTGAGAGACACTGGTCAGTGTACTGATCTCCCCCTGAGAATGAGGGACTGAGAGACACCGGTCAGTGTGCAGATCTCCCCCTGAGAGAGACAGAGAGAGGAACTGAGAGACACCGGTCACTGTACCGATCTTCCCCTGAGTGAGATGAACTGACAAACACTGGTCAGTGTACAAATCTTCCACTGAGAGAGAGAGAGGGACTGAGAGACACCAGTCATGTACAGATCTGCCCCTGAGAGAGATGGGCTGAGAGACACCGGTCAGTGTACAGATCTCCCCCCGAGAGTGAGGGTCTGAGAGACACCGGTCAGTGTACAGATCTTCCCCGAGAGAGAGTGATTGAGAGACACCAGACAGTGTACAGATCTCCCCCTCAGAGAGAGGGGCTGAGAGATACCGGTCAGTATACAGGTCTCCCCCTGATAAAGAGGGACTGAGAGACACTGGTGAGTGTACAGATCTCCCCCTGAGAGAGAGGGTCTGTGACACACCGGTCAGTGTACAGATCTCCCCCTAAAGAGAGAGGGACTGAGAGACACCGGTCAGTGTACAGATCTTCCCCTGAGAGAGAGGGTCTGAGAGACACCGGTCAGTGTACAGATCTCCCCATGAGAGAGAGGGACTGAGAGACACCAGTCAGTGTACAGATCTCCCCTGAGAGAGAGGGACTGAGAGACACCGGTCAGTGTACAGATCTCCCCTGAGAGAGAGGGACTGAGAGACACCGGTCAGTGTACAGATCTCCCCTGAGAGAGAGGAAATGAGAGACACCAGACAGTGTACAGATCTCCCCATGAGAGAGAGGGGCTGAGAGGCACGGGTCTGTGTATACATCTCCCCCTGAGATAGTGGGACTGAGAGATACCGGTCAGTATACAGATCTCCCCCTGATAAAGAGGGACTGAGAGACACTGGTCAATGTGCAGATCTCCCCCTGAGAGAGAGAGAGAGGGACTGAGAGACACCGGTCAGTGTACAGATCTCCCACTGAGAGAGAGGGAGTGATAGATACCTGTCAGTGTACAGATCTCCCCCTGAGTGAGAGGGACCGAGAGACACCGGTCAGCTACAAATCACCCCCTGACAGAGAGGGTCTGAGAGACACCGGTCTGTGTACAGACCTTCCCCTGAGTGAGAGGGACTGAGTGATACCAGTCAGTGTACAGATCTCCCCCTGAGAGAGGGGGACAGAGAGACACCGGTCAGTGTACAGATCTCCCCGTGAGAGAGATGGACTGAGAGACATCAGTCAGTGTGCATATCTCCCCCTGAAATTGAGGGACTGAGAGTCACCGGTTAGTGTACGGAACTCCCCCGAGAGAGAGAGGGACGGAGAGACACTGGTCAGTGTCCAAATCTCACCCTGAGTGAGAGGGACTGAGAGACACTGGTCAGTATACAGATCTCACCCTGAGTGAGAGGGACTGAGAGACACCTGTCAGTTTACAGATCTCGCCCTGAGAGAGAGGGACTGAGAGACACCGGTCAGTGTACAGATCTCCCCCTGAGAGAGAGGAACTGAGAGATACCTGTCAGTGTACAGATCTCCCCCTGAGTGAGAGGGACAGAGAGACACCGGTCTGCTACAAATCACCCACTGACAGAGAGGGTCTGAGAGACACCGGTCTGTCTGCAGATCTTCCCCTGAGTGAGAGGGACTGAATGATACCAGTCAGTGTACAGATCTCCCCCTGAGAGAGAGGGACAGAGAGACACCGGTCAGTGTACAGATCTCCCCGTGAGAGAGATGGACTGAGAGACACCAGTCAGTGTACATATCTCCCCCTGAAATTGAGGGACTGAGAGTCACCGGTTAGTGTACAGATCTCCCCCAGAGAGAGAGGGACAGAGAGACACCGGTCAGTGCACAGATCTCCCCCTGAGTGAGAGGGTCTGAGAGAAACCGGTCAGTGTACAATTCTCCCCTTGAGAAAGAGTGACTGAGAGACTCTAGTCAGTGTACAGATCTCCCCGTGAAACTGAGGGACTGAGAGACAGTAGTCAGTGTCCAGATCTCCCCCTGAGAGTGAGGGACTGAGAGACACAGGTCAGTGTACAGATCTCCCCCTGAGAGAGAGGGACTGAGAGACACCTGTCAGTGTACAGATCTCCCTCTGAGAGAGAGGGACTGAGAGACAGCGGTCAGTGTACAGATCTCCCCCTGAGAGAGAGGGACTGAGAGACACTGGTCAGTGTACTGATCTCCCCCTGAGAAAGAGGGACTGAGAGACACCGGTTAGTGTACAGTTGTCCCCCTGAGACAGAGGGACTGACAGACACCGGTCAGTGTTCAGGTCTCCCCCTGAGAGAGAGGGACTGAGAGATAGCAGTCAGTGTACAGATCTCCCCCTGAGTGAGAGGGACAGAGAGACACCGGTCAGCTATAAATCACCCCCTGACAGAGAGGGTCTGAGAGACACCGGTCAGTGTACACATCTGCCCCTGAGAGAGAGGGACTGTGTGACACCTATAAGTGTACAAATATCCCCCGAGAGAAAAGGACTGAGAGACCCCGGTCAGTGTACAGATCTCCCCCTGAGAGAGACGGACTGTCAGTGTACAGATCTCCCCCTGAAATTGAGGGACTGAGAGACACCGGTCAGTGTACAGATCTCCCCCAGAGAGAGAGGGACAGAGAGACACCGGTCAGTGCACAGATCTCCCCCTGAGTGAGAGGGTCTGAGAGAAACCGGTCAGTGTACAATTCTCCCCTTGAGAAAGAGTGACTGAGAGACTCTAGTCAGTGTACAGATCTCCCAGTGAAACAGAGGGACTGAGAGACAGTAGTCAGTGTCCAGATCTCCCCCTGAGAGAGAGGGACTGAGAGACACAGGTCAGTGTACAGATCTCCCTCTGAGAGAGAGGGACCTAGAGACACCTGTCAGTGTACAGATCTCCCTCTGAGAGAGAGGGACTGAGAGACAGCGGTCAGTGTACAGATCTCCCCCTGAGAGAGAGGGACTGAGAGACACTGGTCAGTGTACTGATCTCCCCCTGAGAAAGAGGGACTGAGAGACACCGGTTAGTGTACAGTTGTCCCCCTGAGACAGAGGGACTGACAGACACCGGTCAGTGTTCAGGTCTCCCCCTGAGAGAGAGGGACTGAGAGATAGCAGTCAGTGTACAGATATCCCCCTGAGTGAGAGGGACAGAAAGACACCGGTCAGCTATAAATCACCCCCTGACAGAGAGGGTCTGAGAGACACCGGTCAGTGTACACATCTCCCCCTGAGAGAGAGGGACTGTGTGACACCTGTAAGTGTACAAATATCCCCCGAGAGAAAAGGACTGAGAGACCCCGGTCAGTGTACAGATCTCCCCCTGAGAGAGACGGACTGAGTGACACCAGTCAGTGCACAGATTTCCCCCTGAGACAGAGGGACTGAGAGACACCGGTCAGTGTACAGATCTCCCTCTGAGAGAGAGGGACAGAGAGACACCGGTCAGTGTACAGATCTTCCCCTGAGGGAGAGGGTCTGAGAGACACCGGTCAGTGTACAGATCTCCCGCTGAGAGAGAGGGACAGAGAGACACCGGTCAGTGTACAGATCTTCCCCTGAGAGAGAGGGTCTGAGAGACACCGGTCAGTGTACAGATCTCCCCCTGAGAGAGAGGGACAGAGAGACACCGGTCAGTGTACAGATCTCCCCATGAGAGTGATGGACTGAGAGACACCAGTCAGTGTACAGATCTCCCCCTGAGAGAGAGGGACTGAGAGGCACCGGTCAGTGTACAGATCTCCCGCTGAGAGAGAGGGACTGAGAGGCACGGGTCTGTGTATACATCTCTCCCTGAGATAGCGGGACCGAGAGATACCGGTCAGTGTACAGATCTCCCCCTGATAAAGAGGGACTGAGAGACACTGGTCAGTGTGCAGATCTCCCCCGAGAGAGAGGGACTGAGAGACACCGGCAGTGTACAGATCTCCCCCTGAGAGAGAGGGACTGAGAGACACCGGTCAGTGTACAGATCTCCCCCTGAGAGAGAGGGACTGAGAGATACCTGTCAGTGTACAGATCTCCCCCTGAGTGAGAGGGACTGAGAGACACCGGTAAGCTACAAATCACCCCGTGACAGAGAGGGTCTGAGAGACACCGGTCTGTGTACAGATCTTCCCCTGAGTGAGAGGGTCTGAGTGATACCAGTCAGTGTACAGATCTCCCTCTGATTGAGGGGGACAGAGAGACACGGGTCAGTGTACAGATCTCCCCGTGAGAGAGATGGACTGAGAGACACCAGTCAGTGTACAGATCTCCCCCTGAAATTGAGGGACTGAGAGTCACCGGTTAGTGTACAGATCTCCCCCAGAGAGAGAGGGACGGAGAGACACCGGTCAGTGCACAGATCTCCCCCTGCGTGAGAGGGTCTGAGAGAAACCGGTCAGTGTGCAATTCTCCCCTTGAGAAAGAGTGACTGAGAGACTCTAGTCAGTGTACAGATCTCCCCGTGAAACAGTGGGACTGAGAGACACCGGTCAGTGTACACATCTCCCACTGAGAGAGAGGGACTGAGAGACACCGGTCAGTATACAGATCTCCCCCTGAGAGAGAGGGACTGAGAGACACCGGTCAGTGTACAGATCTCCCCCTGAGAGAGAGGGACTGAGAGACACCGGTCAGTGTACAGATCTCCCCCTGAGAGAGAGGGACTGAGAGACACCAGTCAGTGTACAGATCTCCCCCTGAGAGAGAGGGACTGAGAGACACCGGTCAGTGTACAGATCTCCCCCTGAGAGAGAGGGACTGAGAGACACCGGTCAGTGTACAGATCTCCCCGTGAGAGAGAGGGACTGAGAGACACCGATCAGTGTACAGATCTCCCTTTGAGAGAGAGGGACTGAGAGACACCGGTCAGTGTACAGATCTCCCCCTGAGAGAGAGGGACAGAGAGACACCGGTCAGTGCACAGATCTCCCCCTGAGTGAGAGGGTCTGAGAGAAACCGGTCAGTGTGCAAATCTCCCCTTGAGAAAGAGGGACTGAGAGACACCGGTCAGTGTACAGATCTCCCTCTGAGAGAGAGGGACTGAGAGACAGCGGTCAGTGTACAGATCTCCCCCTGAGAGAGAGGGACTGAGAGACACCGGTCAGTGTACTGATCTCCCCCTGAGAAAGAAGGACTGAGAGACACCGGTCAGTGTGCAGATCTCCCCCTGAGAGAGACAGAGAGAGGAACTGAGAGACACCGGTCACTGTACCGATCTTCCCCTGAGTGAGATGAACTGACAAACACTGGTCAGTGTACAAATCTTCCCCTGAGAGAGAGAGAGAGGGACTAAGAGACACCAGTCATGTACAGATCTCCCCCCGAGAGTGAGGGTCTGAGAGACACCGGTCATTGTACAGATCTCCCCCCGAGAGTGAGGGTCTGAGAGACACCGGTCAGTGTACAGATCTCCCCCTGAGAGAGAGGGTCTGAGAGACACCGGTCAGTGTACAGATCTCCCTCTGAGAGAGAGGGTCTGACGGGCACCGGTCAGTGTACAGATCTTCCCCTGAGAGAAGGGATTGAGACATACTGGTCGGTGTACAGATCTCTCCCTGAGAGAGAGGGACTGAGAGAAACCGGTCAGTGTGCAGTTCTCCCCTTGAGAAAGAGGGACTGAGAGACACTAGTCAGTGTACAGATCTCCCCCTGAGACAGAGGGACTGAGAGACAGCGGTCAGTGTACAGATCTTCCTCTGAGAGAGAGGGACTGAGAGGCACCAGTCAGTGTACAGATCTCCCTCTGAGAGAGTGGGACTGAGAGACACCGGTCAGTGTACAGATCTCCCCCTGAGAGAGAGGGACTGAGAGATACCAGTCAGTGTACAGATCTCCCCCTGAGTGAGAGGGACAGAGAGACACCGGTCTGCTACAAATCACCCCCTGACAGAGAGGGACTGAGAGACACCGGTCAGTGTACAGATCTCCCCCTGAGTGAGAGGGCCTGAGTGATACCAGTCAGTGTACAGATCTCCCCCTGAGAGAGAGGGACTGAGAGACACCGGTCAGTGTGCAGATCTCCCCCTGAAAGAGAAAGAGAGGGACTGAGAGACACCGGTCAATGTACAGATCTCCCCCTGAGAGAGAGGGTCTGATAGACACCGGTCAGTGTACAGATCTCCCCCTGAAAGAGAAAGAGAGGGACTGAGAGACACCGGTCAATGTACAGATCTCCCCCTGAGAGAGAGGGACTGAGAGACACCGGTCAGTGTGCAGATCTCCCCCTGAAAGAGAAAGAGAGGGACTGAGAGACACCGGTCAGTGTATAGATCTCCCCCTGAGAGAGAGGGACTAAGAGATACCGGTCAGTGTACAGATCTCCCCCTGAGAGAGATGGTCTGAGAGACACCGGTCAGTGTATAGATCTCCCCCTGAGAGAGAGGGACTAAGAGATACCGGTCAGTGTACAGATCTCACCCTGAGTGAGAGAGACTGAGAGACACTGGTCAGTATACAGATCTCACCCTGAGTGAGAGGGACTGAGAGACACCTGTCAGTGTACAGATCTCCCCCTGAGTGAGAGGGACAGAGAGGCACCGGTCAGCTACAAATCACCCCCTGACATAGAGGGTCTGAGAGACACCGGTCTGTCTACAGATCTTCCCCTGAGTGAGAGGGACTGAGTGATACCAGTCAGTGTACAGATCTCCCCCTGAGAGAGAGTGACAGAGAGACACCGGTCAGTGTTCAGATCTCCCCGTGAGAGAGATGGACTGAGAGACACCAGTCAGTCTACATATCTCCCCCTGAAATTGAGGGACTGAGAGTCACCGGTTAGTGTACAGATCTCCCCCAGAGAGAGAGGGACAGAGAGACACCGGTCAGTGCACAGATCTCCCCCTGAGAGAGAGGGACTGACAGACACTGGTCAGTGTACAGATCACACCCTAAGAGAGAAGGACTGAGTGAGACCAGTCAGTGTACAGGTCTCCACCTGAGAAAGAGGGACTGAGAGACACCGGTCAGTGTACAGATCTCCCCCTGAGAGAGAGAGAGAGGGACTGAGAGACACAGGTCAGTGTACAGATCTCCCCCTGAGAGAGAGGGACTGAGAGACACTGGTCAGTGCACAGATCTCCCCCTGAGAGAGAGGGACTGAGAGACACCGGTCAGTGGGCAGATCTCCCCCTGAGAGAGAGGGACTGAGAGACACCGGTCAGTGTACACATCTCCCCCTGAGAGAGAGGGACTCAGAGACACCGGTCAGTGTACAAATCTCCCCCTGAGAGAGAGGGACTGAGAGACACCGGTCAGTGTACAGATCTCCCTCTGAGAGAGAGGGACTGAGAGACAGCGGTCAGTGAACAGATCTCCCTCTGAGTGAGAGGGTCTGAGAGAAACCGGTCAGTGTGCAATTCTCCCCTTGAGAAAGAGTGACTGAGAGACACTAGTCAGTGTGCAGATCTCCCCGTGAAACAGAGGGACTGAGAGACAGCAGTCAGTGTCCAGATCTTCCCCTGAGAGAGAGGTACTGAGAGACACCGGTCAGTGTACAGATCTCCCTCTGAGAGAGAGGGACTGAGAGACACCGGTCAGTGTACAGATCTCCCCCTGAGAGAGAGGGACTGAGAGACACCGGTCAGTGTACTGATCTCCCCCTGAGAAAGAGGGACTGAGAGACACCGGTCAGTGTGCAGATCTCCCCCTGAGTGAGAGGGTCTGAGAGAAACCGGTCAGTGTACAGATCTCCCTCTGAGAGAGAGGGACTGAGAGACAGCGGTCAGTGTACAGATCTCCCCCTGAGAGAGAGGGACTGAGAGACACCGGTCAGTGTACTGATCTCCCCCTGAGATAGAGGGACTGAGAGACACCGGTCAGTGTGCAGATCTCCCCCTGAGAGAGACAGAGAGAGGAACTGAGAGACACCGGTCACTGTACCGATCTTCCCCTGAGTGAGATGAACTGACAAACACTGGTCAGTGTACAAATCTTCCCCTGACAGAGAGAGAGGGACTGAGAGACACCAGTCATGTACAGATCTCCCCCCAAGAGTGAGGGTCTGAGAGACACCGGTCATTGTACAGATCTCCTCCCGAGAGTTAGGGTCTGAGAGACACTGGTCAGTGTACTGAACTCCCCCTGAGAGAGAGGGTCTGAGAGACACCAGTCAGTGTGCAGATCTCCCCCTGAGAGAGAGGGTCTGAGAGACACCGGTCAGTGTACAGATCTCCCTCTGAGAGACAGGGACTGACGGGCACCGGTCAGTGTACAGATCTTCCCCTGAGAGAAGGGATTGAGACATACTGGTCGGTGTACAGATCTCCCCCTGAGAGAGAGGGACTGAGAGAAACCGGTCAGTGTGCAGTTCTCCCCTTGAGAAAGAGGGACTGAGAGACACTAGTCAGTGTACAGATCTCACCCTGAGTGAGAGGGACTGAGAGACACTGGTCAGTGTACAGATCTCCCTCTGAGAGACAGGGACCGAGAGACACCGGTCAGTGTGCAGATCACCGCCTGAGAGAGAGGGACTGACAGACACTGGTCAGTGTACAGATCACACCCGAAGAGAGAAGGACTGAGAGAGACCAGTCAGTGTACAGGTCTCCACCTGAGAAAGAGGGACTGAGAGACACCGGTCAGTGTACAGATTTCCCCCTCAGAGAGAGGGACTGAGAGACACTGGTCAGTGTGCAGATCTCCCCCTGAGAGAGAGAGAGACGGACTGAGAGACACTGGTCAGTGTACAGATCTCCCCCTGAGAGAGAGGGACTGAGAGATACCTGTCAGTGTACAGATCTCCCCCTGAGTGAGAGGGACAGAGAGACACCGGTCAGCTACAAATCACCCCCTGACAGAGAGGGTCTGAGAGACACCGGTCTGTCTACAGATCTTCCCCTGAGTGAGAGGGACTGAGTGATACCAGTCAGTGTACAGATCTCCCCCTGAGAGAGAGGGACAGAGAGACACCGGTCAGTGTACAGATCTCCCCCTGAGAGAGATGGACTGAGAGACACCAGTCAGTGTACATATCTCCCCCTGAAATTGAGGGACTGAGAGTCACTGGTTAGTGTACAGATCTCCCCCAGAGAGAGAGGGACAGAGAGACACCGGTTAGTGCACAGACCTCTCCCTGAGTGAGAGGGTCTGAGAGAAACCAGTCAGTGTGCAATTCTCCCCTTGAGAAAGAGTGACTGAGAGACTCTAGTCAGTGTACAGATCTCCCCGTGAAACAGAGGGACTGAGAGACAGCAGTCAGTGTCCAGATCTTCCCCTGAGAGAGAGGTACTGAGAGACACCGGTCAGTGTACAGATCTCCCTCTGAGAGAGAGGGACTGAGAGACAGCGGTCAGTGTACAGATCTCCCCCTGAGAGACAGGATCTGAGAGACACCGGTCAGTGTACAGATCTCCCCCTGAGAGAGAGGGTCTGAGAGACACCGGTCAGTGTACAGATCTCCCTCTGAGAGACAGGGACTGACGGGCACCGGTCAGTGTACAGATCTTCCCCTGAGAGAGAGGGACTGAGAGAAACCGGTCAGTGTGCAGTTCTCCCCTTGAGAAAGAGGGACTGAGAGACACTAGTCAGTGTACAGATCTCACCCTGAGTGAGAGGGACTGAGAGACACCTGTCAGTTTACAGATCTCGCCCTGAGAGAGAGGGACTGAAAGACACCGGACAGTGTACAGATCTCCCCTTGATAGAGAGGGAGTGAGTGACACTGGTCAGTGTACAGATCTCCCCCTGAGAGAGAGGGACTGAGAGATACCTGTCAGTGTACAGATCTCCCCCTGAGTGAGAGGGACAGAGAGACACCGGTCAGCTACAAATCAACCCCTGACAGAGAGGGTCTGAGAGACACCGGTCTGTGTACAGATCTTCCCCTGAGTGAAAGGGACTGAGTGATACCAGTCAGTGTACAGATCTCCCCCTGAGAGAGAGGGACTGAGAGACACCGGTCAGTGTGCAGATCTCCCCCTGAGGAGAAAGTGAGGGACTGAGAGACACCGGTCAATGTACAGATCTCCCCCTGAGAGAGAGGGTCTGATAGACACCGGTCAGTGTACAGGTCTCCCTCTGAGAGAGAGGGACTGAGAGACACCGGTCAGTGTACCGATCTACCCCTGAGAGAGAGGGACTGAGAGGCACCGGTCAGTGTACAGATCTCCCCATGAGAGAGAGGGACTGAGAGACACCGGTCAGTGTACAAATCTCCCCCTGAGAGGGAGGGACTGAGACACACCAGTCAGTGCACAGATCTCCCCCTGAGAGAGAGGGACTGAGAGACACCGGTCAGTGTACAGATCTCCCTCTGAGACAGAGGGACTGAGAGACACCGGTCAGTGTACTGATCTCCCCCTGAGAAAGAGGGACTGAGAGACACCGGTCAGTGTGCAGATCTCCCCCTGAGAGAGACAGAGAGAGGAAATGAGAGACACCGGTCACTGTACCGATCTTCCCCTGAGTGAGATGAACTGACAAACACTGGTCAGTGTACAAATCTTCCCCTGAGAGAGAGAGAGAGGGACTGAGAGACACCAGTCATGTACAGATCTCCCCCTGAGAGAGAGGGGCTGAGAGACGCCGGTCTGTGTACAGATCTCCGCCCGAGTGTGAGGGTCTGAGAGACACCGGTCATTGTACAGATCTTCCCCTGAGAGAGAGGGTCTGAGAGACACCAGACAGTGTACAGATCTTCCCCTGAGAGAGAGGGTCTGACGGGCACCGGTCAGTGTACAGAACTCCCCCTAAAGAGAGAGGGACTGAGTGACAACGGTCAGTGTACTGATCTCCCCCTGAGAGAGAGGAACGAGAGACACCGGTCAGTGTACAGATCTCCCCTGAGAGAGAGGGACTGAGACACACTGGTCAGTGTACAGATCTCCCCATGAGAGTGATGGACTGAGAGACACCAGTCAGTGTACAGATCTCCCCTGAGAGAGAGGGACTGAGAGACACCGGTCGGTGTACAGATCTCCCCCTGAGAGAGAGGACTGAGACACACCGGTCAGTGTACAGATCTCCCCCTGAGAGAGAGGGACTGAGACACACCGGTCAGTGTACAGATCTCCCCATCAGAGTGATGGACTGAGAGACACCAGTCAGTGTACAGATCTCTCCTGAGAGAGAGGGACTGAGAGACACCGGTCAGTGTACAGATCTCCCCCTGAGAGAGAGGGACTGAGAGACACCGGTCGGTGTACAGATCTCCACCTGAGAAAGAGGGACTGAGAGAAATCAGTCAGTGTACGGTCTCCCCCTGAGAGAGAGGGACTGAGAGACACCGGTCGGTGTACAGATCTCCACCTGAGAAAGAGGGACTGAGAGAAATCAGTCAGTGTACAGGTCTCCCCCTGAGAGAGAGGGACTGAGAGACACCGGTCAGTGTACAGATCTCCCCCTGAGAGAGAGGGACCGATAGAAACCAGTCAGTGCACAGATCTCCCCCTGAGTGAGAGGGACTGAGAGACACCGGTCAGTGTACAGATCTCCCCCTGAGAGAGAGGGTCCGAGAGACACCGGTCAGTGTACAGTTATCCCCCTGAGAGAGAGGGACTGAGAGAAACTGGTCAGTGTGCAGTTCTCCCCTTGAGAAAGAGGGACTGATAGACACTAGTCAGTGTACAGATCTCCCCCTGAGACAGAGGGACTGAGAGACAGCGGTCAGTGTACAGATCTCTCCCTGAGAGAGAGGGACTGAGAGACGCCGGTCAGTGTACAGATCTCCCCCTGAGAGAGAGGAACTGAGAGACACCAGACAGTGTACAGATCTCCCCTTGAGAGAGAGGGGCTGAGAGGCACGGGTCTGTGTATACATCTCCCCCTGAGATAGCGGGACTGAGAGATACCGGTCAGTATACAGATCTCCCCCTGATAATGAGGGACTGAGAGACACTGGTCAGTGTACAGATCTCCCCCTGAGAGAGAGAGAGAGGGACTGAGAGACACCGGTCAGTGTACAGATCTCCCCCTGAGACAGAGGGACTGAGAGACAACGGTTAGTGTACAGATCTCACCCTGAGTGAGAGGGACTGAGAGACACCTGTCAGTTTACAGATCTCGCCCTGAGAGAGAGGGACTGAGCGACACCGGGCAGTGTACAGATCTCCCCTTGAGAGAGAGGGACTGAGTGACACTGGTCAGTGTACAGATCTCGCCCTGAGAGAGAGGGACTGAGAGACACCGGTCAGTGTGCAGATCTCCCTCTGAGAGACAGGGACCGAGAGACACCGGTCAGTGTGCAGATCACTGCCTGAGAGAGAGGGACTGACAGACACTGGTCAGTGTACAGATCACACCCTAAGAGAGAAGGACTGAGTGAGACCAGTCAGTGTACAGGTCTCCACCTGAGAAAGAGGGACTGAGAGACACCGGTCAGTGTACAGATCTCCCCCTGAGAGAGAGAGAGAGGGACTGAGAGACACTGGTCAGTGCACAGATCTCCCCCTGAGAGAGAGGGACTGAGAGACACCGGTCAGTGGGCAGATCTCCCCCTGAGAGAGAGGGACTGAGAGACACCGGTCAGTGTACACATCTCCCCCTGAGAGAGAGGGACTCAGAGACACCGGTCAGTGTACAAATCTCCCCCTGAGAGAGAGGGACTGAGAGACACCGGTCAGTGTACAGATCTCCCTCTGAGAGAGAGGGACTGAGAGACAGCGGTCAGTGAACAGATCTCCCTCTGAGAGAGGGTCTGTGACACACCAGTCAGTGTACATATCTCCCCCTGAAATTGAGGGACTGAGAGTCACCGGTTAGTGTACAGATCTCCCCCAGAGAGAGAGGGACAGAGAGACACCGGTCAGTGCACAGATCTCCCCCTGAGTGAGAGGGTCTGAGAGAAACCGGTCAGTGTGCAATTCTCCCCTTGAGAAAGAGTGACTGAGAGACACTAGTCAGTGTGCAGATCTCCCCGTGAAACAGAGGGACTGAGAGACAGCAGTCAGTGTCCAGATCTTCCCCTGAGAGAGAGGTACTGAGAGACACCGGTCAGTGTACAGATCTCCCTCTGAGAGAGAGGGACTGAGAGACACCGGTCAGTGTACAGATCTCCCCCTGAGAGAGAGGGACTGAGAGACACCGGTCAGTGTACTGATCTCCCCCTGAGAAAGAGGGACTGAGAGACACCGGTCAGTGTGCAGATCTCCCCCTGAGTGAGAGGGTCTGAGAGAAACCGGTCAGTGTACAGATCTCCCTCTGAGAGAGAGGGACTGAGAGACAGCGGTCAGTGTACAGATCTCCCCCTGAGAGAGAGGGACTGAGAGACACCGGTCAGTGTACTGATCTCCCCCTGAGATAGAGGGACTGAGAGACACCGGTCACTGTACCGATCTTCCCCTGAGTGAGATGAACTGACAAACACTGGTCAGTGTACAAATCTTCCCCTGAGAGAGAGAGAGGGACTGAGAGACACCAGTCATGTACAGATCTCCCCCCAAGAGTGAGGGTCTGAGAGACACCGGTCATTGTACAGATCTCCCCCCGAGAGTTAGGGTCTGAGAGACACTGGTCAGTGTACTGAACTCCCCCTGAGAGAGAGGGTCTGAGAGACACCAGTCAGTGTGCAGATCTCCCCCTGAGAGAGAGGGTCTGAGAGACACCGGTCAGTGTACAGATCTCCCTCTGAGAGACAGGGACTGACGGGCACCGGTCAGTGTACAGATCTTCCCCTGAGAGAAGGGATTGAGACATACTGGTCGGTGTACAGATCTCCCCCTGAGAGAGAGGGACTGAGAGAAACCGGTCAGTGTGCAGTTCTCCCCTTGAGAAAGAGGGACTGAGAGACACTAGTCAGTGTACAGATCTCACCCTGAGTGAGAGGGACTGAGAGACACTGGTCAGTGTACAGATCTCCCTCTGAGAGACAGGGACCGAGAGACACCGGTCAGTGTGCAGATCACCGCCTGAGAGAGAGGGACTGACAGACACTGGTCAGTGTACAGATCACACCCGAAGAGAGAAGGACTGAGAGAGACCAGTCAGTGTACAGGTTTCCACCTGAGAAAGAGGGACTGAGAGACACCGGTCAGTGTACAGATCTCCCCCTCAGAGAGAGGGACTGAGAGACACTGGTCAGTGTGCAGATCTCCCCCTGAGAGAGAGAGAGACGGACTGAGAGACACTGGTCAGTGTACAGATCTCCCCCTGAGGGAGAGGGACTGAGAGATACCTGTCAGTGTACAGATCTCCCCCTGAGTGAGAGGGACAGAGAGACACCGGTCAGCTACAAATCACCCCCTGACAGAGAGGGTCTGAGAGACACCGGTCTGTCTACAGATCTTCCCCTGAGTGAGAGGGACTGAGTGATACCAGTCAGTGTACAGATCTCCCCCTGAGAGAGAGGGACAGAGAGACACCGGTCAGTGTACAGATCTCCCCGTGAGAGAGATGGACTGAGAGACACCGGTCAGTGCACAGATCTCCCCCTGAGTGAGAGGGTCTGAGAGAAACCAGTCAGTGTGCAATTCTCCCCTTGAGAAAGAGTGACTGAGAGACTCTAGTCAGTGTACAGATCTCCCCGTGAAACAGAGGGACTGAGAGACAGCAGTCAGTGTCCAGATCTTCCCCTGAGAGAGAGGTACTGAGAGACACCGGTCAGTGTACAGATCTCCCTCTGAGAGAGAGGGACTGAGAGACAGCGGTCAGTGTACAGATCTCCCCCTGAGAGACAGGATCTGAGAGACACCGGTCAGTGTACAGATCTCCCCCTGAGAGAGAGGGACTGAGAGACAACGGACAGTGTACAGATCTCCCCCTGAGAGAGAGGGACTGAGAGACACCGGTCAGTGTACAGATCTCCCTCTGAGAGAGAGGGACAGAGAGACACCGGTCAGTGTACAGATCTCCCCCTGAGAAGGACTGAGAGACACCAGTCAGTGTACAGATCTCCCCCTGAGAGAGAGGGTCTGAGAGACACCGGTCAGTGTACAGATCTCCCTCTGAGAGACAGGGACTGACGGGCACCGGTCGGTGTACAGATCTCCCCCTGAGAGAGAGGGACTGAGAGAAACCGGTCAGTGTGCAGTTCTCCCCTTGAGAAAGAGGGACTGAGAGACACCGGTCAGTGTGCAGATCTCACCCTGAGTGAGAGGGACTGAGAGACACCTGTCAGTTTACAGATCTCGCCCTGAGAGAGAGGGACTGAAAGACACCGGACAGTGTACAGTTCTCCCCCTGAGAGAGAGGGACTGAGAGATACCTGTCAGTGTACAGATCTCCCCCTGAGTGAGAGGGACAGAGAGACACCGGTCAGCTACAAATCACCCCCTGATAGAGAGGGTCTGAGAGACACCGGTCTGTCTACAGATCTTCCCCTGAGTGAGAGGGACTGAGAGACACCAGTCAGTGTACATATCTCCCCCTGAGAGAGAGGGACAGAGAGACACCGGTCAGTGTACAGATCTCCCCCTGAGAGAGATGGACTGAGAGACACCAGTCAGTGTACATATCTCCCCCTGAAATTGAGGGACTGAGAGTCACTGGTTAGTGTACAGATCTCCCCCAGAGAGAGAGGGACAGAGAGACACCGGTCAGTGCACAGATCTCCCCCTGAGTGAGAGGGTCTGAGAGAAACCAGTCAGTGTGCAATTCTCCCCTTGAGAAAGAGTGACTGAGAGACTCTAGTCAGTGTACAGATCTCCCCGTGAAACAGAGGGACTGAGAGACAGCAGTCAGTGTCCAGATCTTCCCCTGAGAGAGAGGTACTGAGAGACACCGTTCAGTGTACAGATCTCCCTCTGAGAGAGAGGGACTGAGAGACAGCGGTCAGTGTACAGATCTCCCCCTGAGAGAGAGGGACTGAGAGACACCGGTCAGTGTACAGATCTCCCCCTGAGAGAGAGGGACTGAGAGACACCGGTCAGTGTACAGATCTCCCTCTGAGAGAGAGGGACTGAGAGACAGCGGTCAGTGTACAGATCTCCCTCTGAGAGAGAGGGACTGAGAGACAGCGGTCAGTGTACAGATCTCCCTCTGAGACAGAGGGACTGAGAGACACCGGTCAGTGTACAGATCACCCCGTGAGAGAGAGGGACCAAGAGACACCGGTCAGTGTGCAGATCTCCCTCAGAGAGAGGGACTGACAGACACTGGTCAGTGTACAGATCTCCCCCTGAGAGCGAGATACTGAGAGACACCGGTCAGTGTACAGATCTCCCTCTGAGAGAGAGGGACAGAGAGACACCGGTCAGTGTACAGATCTTCCCCTGAGAGAGTGGGTCTGAGAGACACCGGTCAGTGTACAGATCTCCCCTGAGAGAGAGGGACTGAGTGACACCGGTCAGTGTACAGATCTCCACCTGAGAAAGAGGGACTGAGAGAAATCAGTCAGTGTACAGGTCTCCCCCTGAGAGAGAGGGACTGAGAGACACCGGTCAGTGTACAGATCTCCCCCTGAGAGAGAGGGACTGAGAGACACCGGTCAGTGTACAGATCTCCCCCTGAGAGAGAGGGACTGAG
Source organism: Mobula hypostoma (assembly GCF_963921235.1). NCBI lineage: Eukaryota > Metazoa > Chordata > Chondrichthyes > Myliobatiformes > Myliobatidae > Mobula > Mobula hypostoma. The sequence continues at coordinate 87,226 of NW_026948177.1, read as the reverse complement.
AGACACCGGTCAGTGTACAGATCTCCCTCTGAGAGAGAGGGACTGAGAGACAGCGGTCAGTGTACAGATCTCCCCCTGAGAGAGAGGGACTGAGAGACACCGGTCAGTGTACTGATCTCCCCCTGAGAAAGAGGGACTGAGAGACAGCGGTCAGTGTACAGATCTCCCTCTGAGACAGAGGGACTGAGAGACACCGGTCAGTGTACAGATCACCCCCTGAGAGAGAGGGACCAAGAGACACCGGTCAGTGTGCAGATCTCCCTCAGAGAGAGGGACTGACAGACACTGGTCAGTGTACAGATCTCCCCCTGAGAGCGAGATACTGAGAGACACCGGTCAGTGTACAGATCTCCCTCTGAGAGAGAGGGACAGAGAGACACCGGTCAGTGTACAGATCTTCCCCTGAGAGAGAGGGTCTGAGAGACACCGGTCAGTGTACAGATCTCCCCCTGAGAGAGAGGGACTGAGAGACACCGGTCAGTGTACAGATCTCCACCTGAGAAAGAGGGACTGAGAGAAATCAGTCAGTGTACAGGTCTCCCCCTGAGAGAGAGGGACTGAGAGACACCGGTCTGTCTACAGATCTTCCCCTGAGTGAGAGGGACTGAGTGATACCAGTCAGTGTACAGATCTCCCCATGAGAGAGAGGGACAGAGAGACACCGGTCAGTGTACAGATCTCCCCCTGAGAGAGATGGACTGAGAGACACCAGTCAGTGTACATATCTCCCCCTGAAATTGAGGGACTGAGAGTCACCGGTTAGTGTACAGATCTCCCCCAGAGAGAGAGGGACAGAGAGACACCGGTCAGTGCACAGATCTCCCCCTGAGTGAGAGGGTCTGAGAGAAACCAGTCAGTGTGCAATTCTCCCCTTGAGAAAGAGTGACTGAGAGACTCTAGTCAGTGTACAGATCTCCCCGTGAAACAGAGGGACTGAGAGACAGCAGTCAGTGTCCAGATCTTCCCCTGAGAGAGAGGTACTGAGAGACACCGTTCAGTGTACAGATCTCCCTCTGAGAGAGAGGGACTGAGAGACAGCGGTCAGTGTACAGATCTCCCCCTGAGAGAGAGGGACTGAGAGACACCGGTCAGTGTACAGATCTCCCCCTGAGAGAGAGGGACTGAGAGACACCGGTCAGTGTACAGATCTCCCCCTGAGAGAGAGGGACTGAGAGACAGCGGTCAGTGTACAGATCTCCCTCTGAGAGAGAGGGACTGAGAGACAGCGGTCAGTGTACAGATCTCCCTCTGAGACAGAGGGACTGAGAGACACCGGTCAGTGTACAGATCACCCCCTGAGAGAGAGGGACCAAGAGACACCGGTCAGTGTGCAGATCTCCCTCAGAGAGAGGGACTGACAGACACTGGTCAGTGTACAGATCTCCCCCTGAGAGAGAGGGACTGAGAGACACCGGTCAGTGTACAGATCTCCCTCTGAGAGAGAGGGACAGAGAGACACCGGTCAGTGTACAGATCTTCCCCTGAGAGAGTGGGTCTGAGAGACACCGGTCAGTGTACCGATCTCCCCTGAGAGAGAGGGACTGAGTGACACCGGTCAGTGTACAGATCTCCCCCTGAGAGAGAGGGACTGAGAGACACCGGTCAGTGTACAGATCTCCCCCTCTGAGAGAGAGGGACTGAGAGACACCGGTCAGTGTACAGATCTCCCCCTGAGAGAGAGGGACTGAGAGACACCGGTCAGTGTACAGATCTCCCCCTGAGAGAGAGGGACTGAGAGACAGCGGTCAGTGTACAGATCTCCCTCTGAGACAGAGGGACTGAGAGACACCGGTCAGTGTACAGATCACCCCCTGAGAGAGAGGGACCAAGAGACACCGGTCAGTGTGCAGATCTCCCTCAGAGAGAGGGACTGACAGACACTGGTCAGTGTACAGATCTCCCCCTGAGAGCGAGATACGGAGAGACACCGGTCAGTGTACAGATCTCCCTCTGAGAGAGAGGGACAGAGAGACACCGGTCAGTGTACAGATCTTCCCCTGAGAGAGAGGGTCTGAGAGACACCGGTCAGTGTACAGATCTCCCCTGAGAGAGAGGGACTGAGAGACACCGTTCAGTGTACAGATCTCCACCTGAGAAAGAGGGACTGAGAGAAATCAGTCAGTGTACAGGTCTCCCCCTGAGAGAGAGGGACTGAGAGACACCGGTCAGTGTACAGATCTCCCCCTGAGAGAGAGGGACTGAGAGACACCGGTCAGTGTACAGATCTCCCCCTGAGAGAGAGGGACTGAGAGACACCGGTCAGTGTACAGATCTCCCCCTGAGAGAGAGGGACTGAGAGACACCGGTCAGTGTACAGATCTCCCCTGAGAGAGAGGGACTGAGAGACACCGGTCAGTGTACAGATCTCCCCCTGAGAGAGAGGGGCTGAGAGATACCTGTCAGTGTACAGATCTCCCTCTGAGAGAGAGGGACTGAGAGACACCGGTCAGTGTACAGATCTCCCCTGAGAGAGAGGGACTGAGAGACAGCGGTCAGTGTACAGATCTCCCCCTGAGAGAGAGGGACTGAGAGACACCGGTCAGTGTACAGATCTCCCCCTGAGAGAGAGGGACTGAGAGACACCGGTCAGTGTACAGATCTCCCTCTGAGACAGAGGGACTGAGAGACACCGGTCAGTGTACAGATCACCCCCTGAGAGAGAGGGACCAAGAGACACCGGTCAGTGTGCAGATCTCCCTCAGAGAGAGGGACTGACAGACACTGGTCAGTGTACAGATCTCCCCCTGAGAGCGAGATACTGAGAGACACCGGTCAGTGTACAGATCTCCCTCTGAGAGAGAGGGACAGAGAGACACCGGTCAGTGTACAGATCTTCCCCTGAGAGAGAGGGTCTGAGAGACACCGGTCAGTGTACAGATCTCCCCTGAGAGAGAGGGACTGAGAGACACCGGTCAGTGTACAGATCTCCACCTGAGAAAGAGGGACTGAGAGAAATCAGTCAGTGTACAGGTCTCCCCCTGAGTGAGAGGGACTGAGAGACACCGGTCAGTGTACAGATCTCTCCCTGAGAGAGAGGGACTGAGAGACGCCGGTCAGTGTACAGATCTCCCCCTGAGAGAGAGGGTCTGAGAGACACCGGTCAGTGTACAGATCTCCCCTGAGAGAGAGTGTCTGAGAGACACCGGTCAGTGTACAGATCTCCCCCTGAGAGAGAGGGTCTGAGAGACACCAGTCAGTGTACAGATCTCCCCTGAGAGAGAGGGACTGAGAGACACCGGTCAGTGTACACATCTCCCTCTGAGAGAGAGGGACTGAGAGACGCCGGACAGTGTACAGATCTCCCCTGAGAGAGAGGAACTGAGAGACACCAGACAGTGTACAGATCTCCCCTTGAGAGAGAGGGGCTGAGAGGCACGGGTCTGTGTATACATCTCCCCCTGAGATAGCGGGACTGACAGATACCGGTCAGTGTACTGATCTCCCCCTGAGAGTGAGAGAGAGGGACGGAGAGACACCGGTCAGTGTACAGATCTCCCCGTGAGAGAGATGGACTGAGAGACACCAGTCAGTGTGCATATCTCCCCCTGAAATTGAGGGACTGAGAGTCACTGGTCAGTGTACAGATCTCCCCCAGAGAGAGAGGGACTAAGAGACACCGGTCAGTGTACAAATCTCCCCCTGAGAGAGAGGGACTGAGAGACACCGGTCAGTATACAGATCTCACCCTGAGACAGAGGGACTGAGAGACACCGGTCAGTGTTCAGGTCTCCCCCTGAGTGAGAGGGACAGAGAGACACCGGTCAGCTATAAATCACCCCCTGACAGAGAGGGTCAAAGAGACACCGGTCAGTGTACAGATCTTCCCCTGAGAGAGAGGGACTGAGAGACACCGGTCAGTGTACACATCTCCCCCTGAGAGAGAGGGACTGAGTGACACCTGTAAGTGTACAAATGTCCCCCGAGAGAAAAGGACTGAGAGACCCCGGTCAGTGTACAGATCTCCCCCTGAGAGAGAGGGACTGAGAGACACCGGTCAGTGTACAGATCTCTCCCTGAGAGAGAGGGACTGAGAGACACCGGTCAGTGTACAGATCTCTCCCTGAGAGAGAGGGTCTGAGAGTCACCGGTCAGTGTACAGATCTCCCTCTGAGAGAGAGGGACTGAGAGACACCGGTCAGTGTACAGATCTCCCCCTGAGAGAGAGGGACTGAGAGACACCGGTCAGTGTACAGATCTCCCCCTGAGAGAGAGGGTCTGAGAGACACCGGTCAGTGTACAGATCTCCCCCTGAGAGAGAGGGACTGAGAGACACCGGTCAGTGTACAGATCTCCCCCTGAGAGAGAGGGACTGAGAGACACCGGTCAGTGTACTGATCTCCCCCTGAGAAAGAGGGACTGAGAGACACCGGTCAGTGTGCAGATCTCCCCCTGAGAGAGACAGAGAGAGGAACTGAGAGACACCGGTCACTGTACCGATCTTCCCCTGAGTGAGATGAACTGACAAACACTGGTCAGTGTACAAATCTTCCCCTGAGAGAGAGAGAGAGGGACTGAGAGACACCAGTCATGTACAGATCTCCCCCCGAGAGTGAGGGTCTGAGAGACACCGGTCAGTGTACGGAACTCCCCCTGAGAGAGAGGGTCTGAGAGACACCGGTCAGTGTACAGATCTCCCCCTGAGAGAGAGGGTCTGAGAGACACCGGTCAGTGTACAGATCTCCCTCTGAGAGACAGGGACTGACGCGCACCGGTCAGTGTACAGATCTTCCCCTGAGAGAAGGGATTGAGACATACTGGTCGGTGTACAGATCTCCCCCTGAGAGAGAGGGACTGAGAGAAACCGGTCAGTGTGCAGTTCTCCCCTTGAGAAAGAGGGACTGAGAGACACTAGTCAGTGTACAGATCTCACCCTGAGTGAGAGGGACTGAGAGACACTGGTCAGTATACAGATCTCCCCCTGAGAAAGAGGGACTGAGAGACACCGGTCAGTGTACAGATCTCCCTCTGAGACAGAGGGACTGAGTGACACTGGTCAGTGTACAGATCTCCCTCTGAGAGACAGGGACCGAGAGACACCGGTCAGTGTGCAGATCAACGCCTGAGAGAGAGGGGCTGAGAGATACCTGTCAGTGTACAGATCTCCCTCTGAGAGAGAGGGACTGAGAGACACCGGTCAGTGTACAGATCTCCCCCTGAGAGAGAGGGACTGAGAGACAGCGGTCAGTGTACAGATCTCCCTCTGAGAGAGAGGGACTGAGAGACACCGGTCAGTGTACAGATCTCCCCCTGAGAGAGAGGGACTGAGAGACACCGGTCAGTGTACAGATCTCCCCTGAGAGAGCGGGACTGAGAGACACCGGTCTGTGTACAGATCTCCCTCTGAGAGAGAGGGACTGAGAGACACCGGTCAGTGTACAGATCTTCCCCTGAGAGAGAGGGTCTGAGAGACACCGGTCAGTGTACAGATCTCCCCTGAGAGAGAGGGACTGAGAGACACCGGTCAGTGTACAGATCTCCACCTGAGAAAGAGGGACTGAGAGAAATCAGTCAGTGTACAGGTCTCCCCCTGAGAGAGAGGGACTGAGAGACACCGGTCAGTGTACAGATCTCCCCCTGAGAGAGAGGGACTGATAGAAACCAGTCAGTGTACAGATCTCCCCCTGAGTGAGAGGGACTGAGAGACACCGGTCAGTGTACAGATCTCCCCCTGAGAGAGAGGGACTGAGAGACACTGGTCAGTGTACAGATCTCCCCCTGAGAGAGAGGGACTGAGAGAAACCGGTCAGTGTGCAGTTCTCCCCTTGAGAAAGAGGGACTGAGAGACACGAGTCAGTGTGCAGATCTCCCCCTGAGAGAGAGGGACTGAGAGACACTGGTCAGTCTACAGATCTCCCCCTGAGTGAGAGGGACTGAGAGACACCGGTCAGTGTACAGTTCTCCCCCTGAGAGAGAGGGTCTGAGAGACACCGGTCAGTGTACAGATCTCCCCCTGAGAGAGAGGGACTGAGAGACACCGGTCAGTGTACTGATCTCCCCCTGAGAGTGAGAGAGAGGGACGGAGAGACACCGGTCAGTGTACAGATCTCCCCGTGAGAGAGATGGACTGAGAGACACCAGTCAGTGTGCATATCTCCCCCTGAAATTGAGGGACTGAGAGTCACTGGTCAGTGTACAGATCTCCCCCAGAGAGAGAGGGACTAAGAGACACCGGTCAGTGTACAAATCTCCCCCTGAGAGAGAGGGACTGAGAGACACCGGTCAGTATACAGATCTCACCCTGAGACAGAGGAACTGAGAGACACCGGTCAGTGTTCAGGTCTCCCCCTGAGTGAGAGGGACAGAGAGACACCGGTCAGCTATAAATCACCCCCTGACAGAGAGGGTCAAAGAGACACCGGTCAGTGTACAGATCTCCCCCTGAGAGAGAGGGACTGAGAGACACCGGTCAGTGTACAGATCTCCCCCTGAGTGAGAGGGACAGAGAGACACCGGTCAGTGTATAAATCACCCCCTGACAGAGAGGGTCAAAGAGACACCGGTCAGTGTACAGATCTTCCCCTGAGAGAGAGGGACTGAGAGACACCGGTCAGTGTACACATCTCCCCCTGAGAGAGAGGGACTGAGAGACACCAGTCAGTGTACAGATCTCCCCTGAGAGAGAGGGACTGAAAGAGACACCGGTCAGTGTACAGATCTCCCCCTGAGAGAGAGGGACTGAGAGACACCGGTCAGTGTACACATCTCCCCCTGAGAGAGAGGGACTGAGTGACACCAGTCAGTGCACAGATCTCCCCCTGAGACAGAGGGACTGAGAGACAGCGGTCAGTGTACAGATCTCTCCCTGAGAGAGAGGGTCTGAGAGACACCGGTCAGTGTACAGATCTCCCTCTGAGAGAGAGGGACAGAGAGACACCGGTCAGTGTACAGATCTCCCCCTGAGAGAGAGGGACAGAGAGACACCGGTCAGTGTACAGATCTTCCCCTGAGAGAGAGGGTCTGAGAGACACCGGTCAGTGTACAGATCTCCCCCTGAGAGAAAGGGACAGAGAGACACTGTTCAGTGTACAGATCTCCCGTGAGAGAGAGGGACTGAGAGACACCGGTCAGTGTACAGATCTCCCTCTGAGAAAGAGGGACTGAGAGACACCGGGCAGTGTGCAGATCTCCCCCTGAGAGAGACAGAGAGAGGAACTGAGAGACACCGGTCACTGTACCGATCTTCCCCTGAGTGAGATGAACTGACAAACACTGGTCAGTGTACAAATCTTCCCCTGAGAGAGAGAGAGAGGGACTGAGAGACACCAGTCATGTACAGATCTCCCCCCGAGAGTGAGGGTCTGAGAGACACCGGTCATTGTACAGATCTCCGCCCGAGAGTGAGGGTGTGAGAGACACCGGTCAGTGTACGGAACTCCCCCTGAGAGAGAGGGTCTGAGAGACACCGGTCAGTGTACAGATCTCCCCCTGAGAGAGAGGGTCTGATAGACACCGGTCAGTGTACAGATCTCCCCCTGAGAGAGAGTGACTGAGAGAAACCGGTTAGTGTGCAGTTCTCCCCTTGAGAAAGAGGGACTGAGAGACACTAGTCAGTGTACAGATCTCACCCTGAGTGAGAGGGTCCGAGAGACACTGGTCAGTGTACAGTTATCCCCCTGAGAGAGAGGGACTGAGAGAAACTGGTCAGTGTGCAGTTCTCCCCTTGAGAAAGAGGGACTGATAGACACTAGTCAGTGTACAAATCTCCCCCTGAGACAGAGTGACTGAGAGACACCGGTCAGTGTACAGATCTCCCCTTGAGAGAGAGGGGCTGAGAGGCACGGGTCTGTGTATACATCTCCCCCTGAGATAGCGGGACTGAGAGATACCGGTCAGTGTACAGATCTCCCCCTGATAAAGAGGGACTGAGAGACACTGGTCAGTGTACAGATCTCCCCCTGAGAGAGAGGGACAGAGAGACACCGGTCAGCTACAAATCACCCCCTGACAGAGAGGGTCTGAGAGACACCAGTCAGTGTACAGATCTCCCCCTGAGAGAGAGGGACTGAGAGACACCGGTCAGTGTACTGATCTCCCCCTGAGAGTGAGAGAGAGGGACGGAGAGACACCGGTCAGTGTACAGATCTCCCCGTGAGAGAGATGGACTGAGAGACACCAGTCAGTGTGCATATCTCCCCCTGAAATTGAGGGACTGAGAGTCACTGGTCAGTGTACAGATCTCCCCCAGAGAGAGAGGGACTAAGAGACACCGGTCAGTGTACAAATCTCCCCCTGAGAGAGAGGGACTGAGAGACACCGGTCAGTATACAGATCTCACCCTGAGACAGAGGGACTGAGAGACACCGGTCAGTGTTCAGGTCTCCCCCTGAGAGAGAGGGACTGAGAGATAGCAGTCAGTGTACAGATCTCCCCCTGAGTGAGAGGGACAGAGAGACACCGGTCAGCTATAAATCACCCCCTGACAGAGAGGGTCAAAGAGACACCGGTCAGTGTATAGATCTTCCCCTGAGAGAGAGGGACTGAGTGACACCGGTCAGTGTACACATCTCCCCCTGAGAGAGAGGGACTGAGTGACACCAGTCAGTGCACAGATCTCACCCTGAGACAGAGGGACTGAGAGACACCGGTCAGTGTTCAGGTCTCCCCCTGAGAGAGAGGGACTGAGAGATAGCAGTCAGTGTACAGATCTCCCCCTGAGTGAGAGGGACAGAGAGACACCGGTCAGCTATAAATCACCCCCTGACAGAGAGGGTCAAAGAGACACCGGTCAGTGTATAGATCTTCCCCTGAGAGAGAGGGACTGAGAGACACCGGTCAGTGTACACATCTCCCCCTGAGAGAGAGGGACTGAGTGACACCAGTCAGTGCACAGATCTCCCCCTGAGACAGAGGGACTGAGAGACAGCGGTCAGTGTACAGATCTCCCTCTGAGAGAGAGGGTCTGAGAGACACCGGTCAGTGTACAGATCTCCCTCTGAGAGAGAGGGACAGAGAGACACCGGTCAGTGTACAGATCTCCCCCTGAGAGAGAGGGACAGAGAGACACCGGTCAGTGTACAGATCTTCCCCTGAGAGAGAGGGTCTGAGAGACACCGGTCAGTGTACAGATCTCCCCCTGAGAGAAAGGGACAGAGAGACACCGGTCAGTGTACAGATCTCCCGTGAGAGAGAGGGACTGAGAGACACCGGTCAGTGTACTGATCTCCCCCTGAGAAAGAGGGACTGAGAGACACCGGTCAGTGTACAGATCTCCCCCTGAGAGAGAGGGACTGAGAGACACCGGACAGTGTGCAGATCTCCCCCTGAGAGAGAGGGACTGAGAGACACCGGTCAGTGTACTGATCTCCCCCTGAGAAAGAGGGACTGAGAGACACCGGTCAGTGTGCAGATCTCCCCCTGAGAGAGACAGAGAGAGGAACTGAGAGACACCGGTCACTGTACCGATCTACCCCTGAGTGAGATGAACTGACAAACACTGGTCAGTGTACAAATCTTCCCCTGAGAGAGAGAGAGAGGGACTGAGAGACACCAGTCATGTACAGATCTGCCCCCGAGAGTGAGGGTCTGAGAGACACCGGTAAGTGTACAGATCTCCCCCTGAGAGAGAGGGACTGAGAGACACCGGTCAGTGTACAGAACTCCCCCTAAAGAGAGAGGGACTGAGTGACACCGGTCAGTGTACAGATCTCCCCCTGAGAGAGAGGAACGAGAGACACCGGTCAGTGTACAGATCTCCCCCTGAGAGAGAGGGACCAATAGAAACCAGTCAGTGCACAGATCTCCCCCTGAGTGAGAGGGACTGAGAGACACCGGTCAGTGTACAGATCTCCCCCTGAGAGAGAGGGTCCGAGAGACACCGGTCAGCGTACAGTTATCCCCCTGAGAGAGAGGGACTGAGAGACAGCAGTCAGTGTACAGATCTCCCCCTGAGACAGAGGGACTGAGAGACAGCAGTCAGTGTACAGATCTCTCCCTGAGAGAGAGGGACTGAGAGACGCCGGTCAGTGTACAGATCTGTACCTGAGAGAGAGGGACTGAGAGACGCCGGTCAGTGTACTGATCTCCCCCTGAGAGAGAGGAACTGAGAGACACCAGACAGTGTACAGATCTCCCCTTGAGAGAGAGGGGCTGAGAGGCACGGGTCTGTGTATACATCTCCCCCTGAGATAGCGGGACTGAGAGATACCGGTCAGTATACAGATCTCCCCCTGATAATGAGGGACTGAGAGACACTGGTCAGTGTACAGATCTCCCCCTGAGAGAGAGAGAGAGGGACTGAGAGACACCGGTCAGGGTACAGATCTCCCCCTGAGACAGAGGGACTGAGAGACAACGGTTAGTGTACAGATCTCACCCTGAGTGAGAGGGACTGAGAGACACTGGTCAGTGTACAGATCTCCCCTTGAGAGAGAGGGACTGAGTGACACTGGTCAGTGTACAGATCTCCCTCTGAGAGACAGGGACCGAGAGACACCGGTCAGTTTGCAGATCACCGCCTGAGAGAGAGGGACTGACAGACACTGGTCAGTGTACAGATCACACCCTAAGAGAGAAGGACTGAGAGAGACCAGTCAGTGTACAGGTCTCCACCTGAGAAAGAGGGACTGAGAGACACTGGTCAGTGTGCAGATCTCCCCCTGAGAGAGAGAGAGAGGGACTGAGAGACACCGGTCAGTGTACAGATCTCCCCCTGAGAGAGAGGGACTGAGAGACAGCGGTCTGTGTACACATCTCCCCCTGAGAGAGAGGGACTGAGAGACACCGGTCAGTGTACAGATCTCCCCTTGAGAGAGAAGGTCTGCTTGACACTGGTCGGTGTACAGATCTCCCCCTGAGAGGGAGGGACTGAGAGACAGCGGTCAGTGTACAGATCTCCCTCTGAGACAGAGGGACTGAGAGACACCGGTCAGTGTACAGATCTCCCCCTGAGAGAGAGGAACTGAGAGACACCAGACAGTGTACAGATCTCCCCTTGAGAGAGAGGGGCTGAGAGGCACGGGTCTGTGTATACATCTCCCCCTGAGATAGCGGGACTGAGAGATACCGGTCAGTATACAGATCTCCCCCTGATAAAGAGGGACTGAGAGACACTGGTCAATGTGCAGATCTCCCCCTGAGAGAGAGAGAGAGGGACTGAGAGACACTGGTCAGTGTACAGATCTCCCCCTGAGAGAGGGGGACTGATAGATACCTGTCAGTGTACAGATCTCCCCCTGAGTGAGAGGGACAGAGAGACACCGGTCAGTGTACAGATCGCCCCCTGAGAGAGAGGGTCTGAGACACACTGGTCAGTGTACAGAACACAGCCTGAGAGAGAAGGACTGAGAGAGACCAGTCAGTGTACAGATCACCCCCTGAGAGAGAGGGTCCAAGAGACACCGGTCAGTGTGCAGATCTCCCTCAGAGAGAGGGACTGACAGACACTGGTCAGTGTACAGATCTCCCCCTGAGAGAGAGATACTGAGAGACACCGGTCAGTGTACAGATCTCCCCCTGAGAGAGAGGGACTGAGAGACACCGGTCAGTGTACAGATCTCCCCGTGAGAGAGATGGACTGAGAGACACCAGTCAGTGTGCATATCTCCCCCTGAAATTGAGGGACTGAGAGTCACTGGTCAGTATACAGATCTCCCCCAGAGAGAGAGGGACTAAGAGACACCGGTCAGTGTACAAATCTCCCCCTGAGAGAGAGGGACTGAGAGACACCGGTCAGTATACAGATCTCACCCTGAGACAGAGGGACTGAGAGACACCGGTCAGTGTTCAGGTCTCCCCCTGAGAGAGAGAGACTGAGAGATAGCAGTCAGTGTACAGATCTCCCCCTGAGTGAGAGGGACAGAGAGACACCGGTCAGCTATAAATCACCCCCTGACAGAGAGGGTCAAAGAGACACCGGTCAGTGTATAGATCTTCCCCTGAGAGAGAGGGACTGAGTGACACCGGTCAGTGTACACATCTCCCCCTGAGAGAGAGGGACTGAGTGACACCAGTCAGTGCACAGATCTCACCCTGAGACAGAGGGACTGAGAGACACCGGTCAGTGTTCAGGTCTCCCCCTGAGAGAGAGGGACTGAGAGATAGCAGTCAGTGTACAGATCTCCCCCTGAGTGAGAGGGACAGAGAGACACCGGTCAGCTATAAATCACCCCCTGACAGAGAGGGTCAAAGAGACACCGGTCAGTGTATAGATCTTCCCCTGAGAGAGAGGGACTGAGAGACACCGGTCAGTGTACACATCTCCCCCTGAGAGAGAGGGACTGAGTGACACCAGTCAGTGCACAGATCTCCCCCTGAGACAGAGGGACTGAGAGACAGCGGTCAGTGTACAGATCTCCCTCTGAGAGAGAGGGTCTGAGAGACACCGGTCAGTGTACAGATCTCCCTCTGAGAGAGAGGGACAGAGAGACACCGGTCAGTGTACAGATCTCCCCCTGAGAGAGAGGGACAGAGAGACACCGGTCAGTGTACAGATCTTCCCCTGAGAGAGAGGGTCTGAGAGACACCGGTCAGTGTACAGATCTCCCCCTGAGAGAAAGGGACAGAGAGACACCGGTCAGTGTACAGATCTCCCGTGAGAGAGAGGGACTGAGAGACACCGGTCAGTGTACTGATCTCCCCCTGAGAAAGAGGGACTGAGAGACACCGGTCAGTGTACAGATCTCCCCCTGAGAGAGAGGGACTGAGAGACACCGGTCAGTGTGCAGATCTCCCCCTGAGAGAGAGGGACTGAGAGACACCGGTCAGTGTACTGATCTCCCCCTGAGAAAGAGGGACTGAGAGACACCGGTCAGTGTGCAGATCTCCCCCTGAGAGAGACAGAGAGAGGAACTGAGAGACACCGGTCACTGTACCGATCTTCCCCTGAGTGAGATGAACTGACAAACACTGGTCAGTGTACAAATCTTCCCCTGAGAGAGAGAGAGAGGGACTGAGAGACACCAGTCATGTACAGATCTGCCCCCGAGAGTGAGGGTCTGAGAGACACCGGTAAGTGTACAGATCTCCCCCTGAGAGAGAGGGACTGAGAGACACCGGTCAGTGTACAGAACTCCCCCTAAAGAGAGAGGGACTGAGTGACACCGGTCAGTGTACAGATCTCCCCCTGAGAGAGAGGAACGAGAGACACCGGTCAGTGTACAGATCTCCCCCTGAGAGAGAGGGACCAATAGAAACCAGTCAGTGCACAGATCTCCCCCTGAGTGAGAGGGACTGAGAGACACCGGTCAGTGTACAGATCTCCCCCTGAGAGAGAGGGTCCGAGAGACACCGGTCAGCGTACAGTTATCCCCCTGAGAGAGAGGGACTGAGAGACAGCAGTCAGTGTACAGATCTCCCCCTGAGACAGAGGGACTGAGAGACAGCAGTCAGTGTACAGATCTCTCCCTGAGAGAGAGGGACTGAGAGACGCCGGTCAGTGTACAGATCTGTACCTGAGAGAGAGGGACTGAGAGACGCCGGTCAGTGTACTGATCTCCCCCTGAGAGAGAGGAACTGAGAGACACCAGACAGTGTACAGATCTCCCCTTGAGAGAGAGGGGCTGAGAGGCACGGGTCTGTGTATACATCTCCCCCTGAGATAGCGGGACTGAGAGATACCGGTCAGTATACAGATCTCCCCCTGATAATGAGGGACTGAGAGACACTGGTCAGTGTACAGATCTCCACCTGAGAGAGAGAGAGAGGGACTGAGAGACACCGGTCAGGGTACAGATCTCCCCCTGAGACAGAGGGACTGAGAGACAACGGTTAGTGTACAGATCTCACCCTGAGTGAGAGGGACTGAGAGACACTGGTCAGTGTACAGATCTCCCCTTGAGAGAGAGGGACTGAGTGACACTGGTCAGTGTACAGATCTCCCTCTGAGAGACAGGGACCGAGAGACACCGGTCAGTTTGCAGATCACCGCCTGAGAGAGAGGGACTGACAGACACTGGTCAGTGTACAGATCACACCCTAAGAGAGAAGGACTGAGAGAGACCAGTCAGTGTACAGGTCTCCACCTGAGAAAGAGGGACTGAGAGACACTGGTCAGTGTACAGATCTCCCCCTGAGAGAGAGGGACTGAGAGACAGCGGTCTGTGTACACATCTCCCCCTGAGAGAGAGGGACTGAGAGACACCGGTCAGTGTACAGATCTCCCCTTGAGAGAGAAGGTCTGCTTGACACTGGTCGGTGTACAGATCTCCCCCTGAGAGGGAGGGACTGAGAGACAGCGGTCAGTGTACAGATCTCCCTCTGAGACAGAGGGACTGAGAGACACCGGTCAGTGTACAGATCTCCCCCTGAGAGAGAGGAACTGAGAGACACCAGACAGTGTACACATCTCCCCTTGAGAGAGAGGGGCTGAGAGGCACGGGTCTGTGTATACATCTCCCCCTGAGATAGCGGGACTGAGAGATACCGGTCAGTATACAGATCTCCCCCTGATAAAGAGGGACTGAGAGACACTGGTCAATGTGCAGATCTCCCCCTGAGAGAGAGAGAGAGGGACTGAGAGACACTGGTCAGTGTACAGATCTCCCCCTGAGAGAGGGGGACTGATAGATACCTGTCAGTGTACAGTTCTCCCCCTGAGTGAGAGGGACAGAGAGACACCGGTCAGTGTACAGATCGCCCCCTGAGAGAGAGGGTCTGAGACACACTGGTCAGTGTACAGAACACAGCCTGAGAGAGAAGGACTGAGAGAGACCAGTCAGTGTACAGATCACCCCCTGAGAGAGAGGGTCCAAGAGACACCGGTCAGTGTGCAGATCTCCCTCAGAGAGAGAGGGACTGACAGACACTGGTCAGTGTACAGATCTCCCCCTGAGAGAGAGGGACTGAGAGACACCGGTCAGTGCACAGATCTCCCCCTGAGAGAGAGGGACTGAGAGACAACGTTCAGTGTACAGATCTCCCCCTGAGAAGGGCTGAGAGACACCGGTCAGTGTACAGATCTCCCCCTGAGAGAGAGGGACTGAGAGACACCGGTCAGTGTACAGATCTCCCCCTGAGAGAGAGGGACTGACAGACACTGGTCAGTGTACAGATCTCCCCCTGAGAGAGAGATACTGAGAGACACCTGTCAGTGTACAGATCTCGCCCTGATAGAAAGGGACTGAGTGACACCGGTCAGTGTTCAGGTCTCCCCCTGAGAGAAAGGGACTGAGAGATAGCAGTCAGTGTACAGATCTCCCCCTGAGTGAGAGGGACAGAGAGACACCGGTCAGCTATAAATCACCCCCGGAGAGTGAGGGTCAAAGAGACACCGGTAAGTGTACAGATCTTCCCCTGAGAGAGAGGGACTGAGAGACACCGGTCAGTGTACACATCTCCCCCTGAGAGAGAGGGACAGAGTGACACCTGTAAGTGTACAAATGTCCCCCGAGAGAAAAGGACTGAGAGACCCCGGTCAGTGTACAGATCTCCCCCTGAGAGAGACGGACTGAGTGACACCAGTCAGTGCACAGATCTCCCCCTGAGACAGAGGGACTGAGAGACAGCGGTCAGTGTACAGATCTCTCCCTGAGAGAGAGGGTCTGAGAGACACCTGTCACTTTACAGATCTCGCCCTGAGAGAGAGGGACTGAGAGACACCGGTCAGTGTACAGATCTCCCCTTGAGAGAGAAGGTCTGCTTGACACTGGTCGGTGTACAGATCTCCCCCTGAGAGGGAGGGACTGAGATACAGCGGTCAGTGTACAGATCTCCCTCTGAGACAGAGGGACTGAGAGACACCGGTCAGTGTACAGATCTCCCCCTGAGAGAGAGGGACCAAGAGACACCGGTCAGTGTCCAGATCTCCCCCTGAGAGAGAGGGACTGAGTGACACCTGTAAGTGTACAAATGTCCCCCGAGAGAAAAGGACTGAGAGACCCCGGTCAGTGTACAGATCTCCCCCTGATAGAGACGGACTGAGTGACACCAGTCAGTGCACAGATCTCCCCCTGAGACAGAGGGACTGAGAGACAGCGGTCAGTGTACAGATCTCCCCCTGAGAGAGAGGGACTGAGAGAAATCAGTCATTGTACAGATCTCCCCCTGAGACAGAGGGACTGAGAGACACCGGTCAGTGTACAGATCTCCCCCTGAGAGAGAGGGTCTGTGACACACCGGTCTGTGTACAGAACTCCCCCTAAATATTGAGGGACTAAGAGACATCGGTCAGTGTACAGATCTCCCCCTGAGAGAGAGGGACAGAGAGACACCGGTCAGTGTACAGATCTCCTCCTGAGAGAGAGAGACTGAGAGACACTGGTCAGTGTACAGATCTCCCCCTGAGGGAGAGGGTCTGTGAGACACTGGTGAGAGTACATATTTCCCCCCTGTGAGAGAGGGACTGAGAGACACTAGTCAGTGCACAGATCTCCCCTTGAGACAGAGGGACTGAGAGACAGCGGTCAGTGTACAGATCTCCCATTGAGAGAGAGGGACTGAGAGACACCGGTCAGTGTACAGATCTCCCTCTGAGACAGAGGGACTGAGAGACAGCGGTCAGTGTACAGATCTCCCCCTGAGAGGGAGGGACTGAGACACACCAGTCAGTGCACAGATCTCCCCCTGAGAGAGAGGGACAGAGAGACACTGGTCAGTGTACAGATCTCCCCCTGAGGGAGAGGGACTGAGAGACACTAGTCAGTGCACAGATCTCCCCCTTAGACAGAGGGACTGAGAGACAGCGGTCAGTGTACAGATCTCCCCCTGAGAGAGAGGGACTGAGAGACAGCGGTCAGTGTACAGATCTCCCCCTGAGAGAGAGGGACTGAGAGACAGCGGTCAGTGTACAGATCTCCCTCTGAGAGAGAGGGACTGAGAGACACCGGTCAGTGTACAGATCTCCCTCTGAGAGAGAAGGACTGAGAGACACCAGTCAGTGTACAGATCTCCCCCTGAGAGAGAGGGACTGAGAGACACCGGTCAGTGTACAGATCTCCCCCTGAGAGAGAGAGGGAGGGACTGAGAATCACCGGTCAGTGTACAGATCTCCCCCTGAGAGAGAGGGACTGAGAGATACCGGTCATTGTACAGATCTCCCCCTGAGAGAGAGGGACTGAGAGACACCGGTCAGTGTACAGATCTCCCCCTGAGAGAGAGGGAGTGATAGATACCTGTCTGTGTACAGATCTCCCCCTGAGTGAGAGGGACAGAGAGACACCGGTCAGCTACGAATCACCCCCTGACAGAGAGGGTCTGAGAGACACCGGTCTGTCTACAGATCTTCCCCTGAGTGAGAGGGACTGAGTGATACCAGTCAGTGTACAGATCTCCCCCTGAGAGAGAGGGACAGAGAGACACCGGTCAGTGTACAGATCGATCTCCCCGTGAGAGAGATGGACTGAGAGACACCAGTCAGTGTACATATCTCCTCCTGAAATTGAGGGACTGAGAGTCACCGGTTAGTGTACAGAACTCCCCCAGAGAGAGAGGGCAGAGAGACACCGGTCAGTGCACAGATCTCCCCCTGAGTGAGAGGGTCTGAGAGAAACCGGCAGTGTGCAATTCCCCTGAGAAAGAGTGACTGAGAGACTTACAGGTCTCCCCATGAGAGAGAGGGACTGAGTGATACTGGTCAGTGTATAGACCTCCCCCTAAGAAAGAGGGACTGAGAGGCACCGGTTAGTGTACAGTTGTCCCCCTGAGACAGAGGGACTGAGAGACACCGGTCAGTGTACAGTTCTCACACCGAGAGAGAGGGACTGAGAGACACCGGTCAGTGTACAGATATCCCCCTGAGAGAGAGTAATTGAGTGACACTAGTCAGTGTACAGATGTCCCCCTGGGATAGAGGGACTAAGAGACACCGGTCAGTGTACAAATCTCCACCTGAGAGAGAGGGACTGAGAGACACCAGTCAGTGTCCAGATCTCCCCCTGAGAGAGAGGTACTGAGAGACACCGGTCAGTGTACAGATCTCCCTCTGAGAGAGAGGGACTGAGAGACAGCGGTCAGTGTACAGATCTCCCCCTGAGAGAGAGGGACTGAGAGACACCGGTCAGTGTACAGATCTCCCCCTGAGAGAGAGGGACTGAGAGACACCGGTCAGTGTGCAGATGTCCCCCTGAGAGAGACAGAGAGAGGAACTGTGAGACACCGGTCACTGTACCGATCTTCCCCTGAGTGAGATGAACTGACAAACACTGGTCAGTGTACAAATCTTCCCCTGAGAGAGAGAGAGAGGGACTGAGAGACACCAGTCAGTGTACAGATCTCCCCCTGAGAGAGAGAGAGAGGGACTGAGAGACACCAGTCATGAACAGATCTCCCCCTGAGAGAGAGGGGCTGAGAGACGCCGGTCTGTGTACTGATCTCCCCCCGAGAGTGAGGGTCTGAGAGACACAGGTCATTGTACAGATCTTCCCCTGAGAGAGAGGGACTGAGAGACACCAGACAGTGTACAGATCTCCCCCTGAGAGAGAGGGGCTGAGAGATACCGGTCAGTATACAAGTCTGCCCCTGATAAAGAGGGTCTGAGAGACACCGGTCAGTGTACAGAACACTCCCCAAAGAGAGAGGGACTGAGAGACACCGGTCAGTGTACAGATCTCCCCCTGAGAGAGAGGGTCTGAGAGACACCGGTCAGTGTACAGATCTCCCTCTGAGAGAGAGGGACAGAGAGACACCGGTCAGTGTACAGATCTTCCCCTGAGAGAGAGGGTCTGAGAGACACCGGTCAGTGTACAGATCTCCCCCTGAGAGAGAGGGACAGAGAGACACCGGTCAGTGTACAGATCTCCCCCTGAGAGAGAGGGACTGAGAGACACCGGTCAGTGTACAGATCTCCCCCTGAGAGAGAGGGACTGAGAGACACCGGTCAGTGTACAGATCTCCCCCTGAGAGAGAGGGACTGAGAGACACCGGTCAGTGTACAGATCTCCCCCTGAGAGAGAGGGACTGAGAGACACCGGTCAGTGTACAGATCTTCCCCTGAGAGAGAGGGTCTGAGAGACACCGGTCAGTGTACAGATCTCCCCCTGAGAGAGAGGGACTGAGAGACAGCGGTCAGTGTACAGATCTCCCCCTGAGAGAGAGGGACTGAGAGACACCGGTCAGTGTACAGATCTCCCCCTGAGAGAGAGGGACTGAGAGACACCGGTCAGTGTACAGATCTCCCCCTGAGAGAGAGGGACAGAGAGACACCGGTCAGTGTACAGATCTCCCCCTGAGAGAGAGGGTCTGAGAGACAGCGGTCAGTGTACAGATCTCCCCCTGAGAGAGAGAGAGAGGGACTGAGAGACACCGGTCAGTGTACAGATCTCCCCCTGAGAGAAAGGGACTGAGAGACACCGGTCAGTGTACAGATCTCCCCCTGAGAGAGAGGGGCTGAGAGACACCGGTCAGTGTACAGATCTCCCCCTGAGAGAGAGGGACTGAGAGATACCTGTCAGTGTACAGATCTCCCCCTGAGTGAGAGGGACAGAGAGACACCGGTCAGCTACAAATCACCCCCTGACAGAGAGGGTCTGAGAGACAGCTGTCATTGTACAGATCTTCCCCTGAGAGAGAGGGACTGAGAGACACCAGACAGTGTACAGATCTCCCCCTGAGAGAGAGGGACTGAGAGACACCGGTCAGTGTACACATCTCCCCCTGAGAGAGAGAGGGGCTGAGAGATACCAGGTCAGTATACAGGTCTCCCCCTGATAAAGAGGGTCTGAGAGTCACCGGTCAGTGTACAGAACACTCCCCAAAGAGAGAGGGACTGAGAGACACCGGTCAGTGTACAGATCTCCCCCTGAGAGAGAGGGTCTGAGAGACACCGGTCAGTGTACAGATCTCCCCCTGAGAGAGAGAGGGTCTGAGAGACACCGGTCAGTGTACAGATCTCCCTTTGAGAGAGACGGACAGAGAGACACCGGTCAGTGTACAGATCTTCCCCTGAGAGAGAGGGACTGAGAGACACCAGTCAGTGTACAGATCTCCCCCTGAGAGAGAGGGACAGAGAGACACCGGTCAGTGTACAGATCTTCCCCTGAGAGTGAGGGACTGAGAGACAGCGGTCAGTGTACAGATCTCCCCCTGAGAGAGAGGGACTGAGAGACACCGGTCTGTGTACTGATCTCCCCCTGAGAAAGAGGGACTGAGAGACACCGGTCAGTGTGCAGATCTCCCCTTGAGAGAGACAGAGAGAGGAACTGAGAGACACAGGTCACTGTACCGATCTTCCCCTGAGTGAGATGAACTGACAAACACTGGTCAGTGTACAAATGTTCCCCTGAGAGAGAGAGAGACGGACTGAGAGACACCAGTCATGTACAGATCTCCCCCTGAGAGAGAGGGGCTGAGAGACGCCGGTCAGATGTACAGATCTCCCCCCGAGAGTGAGGGTCTGAGAGACACCGGTCATTGTACAGATCTTCCCCTGAGAGAGAGGGACTGAGAGACACCAGACAGTGTACAGATCTCCCCCTGAGAGAGAGGGTCTGACGGGCACCGGTCAGTGTACAGATCTTCCCCTGAGAGACAGGGACTGAGAGAAACCGGTCAGTGTGCAGTTCTCCCCTTGAGAAAGAGGGACTGAGAGACACTAGTTAGTGTACAGATCTCCCCCTGAGACAGAGGGACTGAGAGACACCGGTCATTGTACAGATCTCCCTCTGAGTGAGAGGGACAGAGAGACACCGGTCAGCTACAAGTCACCCCCTGACAGAGAGGGTCTGAGAGACACCGGTCTGTCTACAGATCTTCCCCTGAGTGAGAGGGACTGAGTGATACCAGTCAGTGTACAGATCTCCCCCCGAGAGAGAGAGAGAGGGACTGAGAGACACCAGTCATGTACAGATCTCCCCCTGAGAGAGAGGGGCTGAGAGACGCCGGTCAGTGTACAAATCTCCCCCCGAGAGTGAGGGTCTGAGAGACACCGGTCATTGTACAGATCTTCCCCTGAGAGAGAGGGACTGAGAGACACCAGACAGTGTACAGATCTCCCCCTGAGAGAGAGAGGGGCTGAGAGATACCGGTCAGTATACAGGTCTCCCCCTGATAAAGAGGGTCTGAGAGACACCGGTCAGTGTACAGAACTCCCCCTAAAGAGAGAAGGACTGAGAGACACCGGTCAGTGTACAGATCTCCCCCTGAGAGAGAGGGTCTGAGAGACACCGGTCAGTGTACAGATCTCCCTCTGAGAGAGAGGGACAGAGAGACACCGGTCAGTGTACAGATCTTCCCCTGAGAGAGAGGGTCTGAGAGACACCGGTCAGTGTACAGATCTCCCCCTGAGAGAGAGGGACAGAGAGACACCGGTCAGTGTACAGATCTCCCCCTGAGAGAGAGGGTCTGAGAGACACCGGTCAGTGTACAGATCTCCCTCTGAGAGAGAGGGACAGAGAGACACCGGTCAGTGTACAGATCTTCCCCTGAGAGAGAGGGTCTGAGAGACACCGGTCAGTGTACAGATCTCCCCCTGAGAGAGAGGGACTGAGAGACACCGATCAGTGTACAGATCTTCCCCTGAGAGAGAGGGTCTGAGAGACACCGGTCAGTGTACAGATCTCCCCCTGAGAGAGAGGGACTGAGAGACAGCGGTCGGTGTACAGATCTCCCCCTGAGAGAGAGAGAGAGGGACTGAGAGACACCGGTCAGTGTACAGATCTCCCCTGAGAGAGAGGGACTGAGAGACACCGGTCAGTGTACAGATCTCCCCCTGAGAGAGAGGGACAGAGAGACACCGGTCAGTGTACAGATCTTCCCCTGAGAGAGAGGGTCTGAGAGACAGCGGTCAGTGTACAGATCTCCCCCTGAGAGAGAGAGAGAGGTACTGAGAGACAGCGGTCAGTGTACAGATCTCCCCCTGAGAGAAAGGGACTGAGAGACACCGGTCAGTGTACAGATCTCCCCCTGAGAGAGAGGGGCTGAGAGACACCGGTCAGTGTACAGATCTCCCCCTGAGAGAGAGGGACTGAGAGATACCTGTCAGTTTACAGATCTCCCCCTGAGTGAGAGGGACAGAGAGACACCGGTCAGCTACAAATCACCCCCTGACAGAGAGGGTCTGAGAGACACCGGTCTGTCTACAGATCTTCCCCTGAGTGAGAGGGACTGAGTGATACCAGTCAGTGTACAGATCTCCCCCTGAGAGAGAGGGACAGAGAGACACCGGTCAGTGTACAGATCTTCCCCTGAGAGAGAGAGAGAGGGACTGAGAGACACCAGTCATGTACAGATCTCCCCCTGAGAGTGAGGGGCTGAGAGACGCCGGTCAGTGTACAGATCTCCCCCCGAGAGTGAGGGTCTGAGAGACACCGGTCATTGTACAGATCTTCCCCTGAGAGAGAGGGACTGAGAGACACCAGACAGTGTACAGATCTCCCCCTGAGAGAGAGGGGCTGAGAGATACCGGTCAGTATACAGGTCTCCCCATGAGAGAGAGGGACTGAGTGATACTGGTCAGTGTATAGACCTCCCCCTAAGAAAGAGGGACTGAGAGGCACCGGTTAGTGTACAGTTGTCCCCCTGAGACAGAGGGACTGAGAGACACCGGTCAGTGTACAGTTCTCACACCGAGAGAGAGGGACTGACAGACACCGGTCAGTGTACAGATATCCCCCTGAGAGAGAGTAATTGAGAGACACTGGTCAGTGTACAGATGTCCCCCTGGGATAGCGGGACAGAGAGACACCGGTCAATGTACAGATTTCCCCCTGAGAGAGAGGGACTGAGAGACACCAGTCAGTGTCCAGATCTCCCCCTGAGAGAGAGGTACTGAGAGACACCGGTCAGTGTACAGATCTCCCTCTGAGAGAGAGGGACTGAGAGACAGCGGTCAGTGTACAGATCTCCCCCTGAGAGAGAGGGACTGAGAGACACCAGTCAGTGTACTGATCTCCCCCTGAGAAAGAGGGACTGAGAGACACCGGTCAGTGTGCAGATCTCCCCCTGAGAGAGACAGAGAGAGGAACTGAGAGACACCGGTCACTGTACCGATCTTCCCCTGAGTGAGATGAACTGACAAACACTGGTCAGTGTACAAATCTTCCCCTGAGAGAGAGAGAGAGGGACTGAGAGACACCAGTCATGTACAGATCTCCCCCCGAGAGAGAGAGAGAGGGACTGAGAGACACCAGTCATGTACAGATCTCCCCCTGAGAGAGAGGGGCTGAGAGACGCCGGTCAGTGTACAAATCTCCCCCCGAGAGTGAGGGTCTGAGAGACACCGGTCATTGTACAGATCTTCCCCTGAGAGAGAGGGACTGAGAGACACCAGACAGTGTACAGATCTCCCCCTGAGAGAGAGAGGGGCTGAGAGATACCGGTCAGTATACAGGTCTCCCCCTGATAAAGAGGGTCTGAGAGACACCGGTCAGTGTACAGAACTCCCCCTAAAGAGAGAAGGACTGAGAGACACCGGTCAGTGTACAGATCTCCCCCTGAGAGAGAGGGTCTGAGAGACACCGGTCAGTGTACAGATCTCCCTCTGAGAGAGAGGGACAGAGAGACACCGGTCAGTGTACAGATCTTCCCCTGAGAGAGAGGGTCTGAGAGACACCGGTCAGTGTACAGATCTCCCCCTGAGAGATAGGGACAGAGAGACACCGGTCAGTGTACAGATCTCCCCCTGAGAGAGAGGGTCTGAGAGACACCGGTCAGTGTACAGATCTCCCTCTGAGAGAGAGGGACAGAGAGACACCGGTCAGTGTACAGATCTTCCCCTGAGAGAGAGGGTCTGAGAGACACCGGTCAGTGTACAGATCTCCCCCTGAGAGAGTGGGACTGAGAGACACCGATCAGTGTACAGATCTTCCCCTGAGAGAGAGGGTCTGAGAGACACCGGTCAGTGTACAGATCTCCCCCTGAGAGAGAGGGACTGAGAGACAGCGGTCGGTGTACAGATCTCCCCCTGAGAGAGAGAGAGAGGGACTGAGAGACACCGGTCAGTGTACAGATCTCCCCTGAGAGAGAGGGACTGAGAGACACCGGTCAGTGTACAGATCTCCCCCTGAGAGAGAGGGACAGAGAGACACCGGTCAGTGTACAGATCTTCCCCTGAGAGAGAGGGTCTGAGAGACAGCGGTCAGTGTACAGATCTCCCCCTGAGAGAGAGAGAGAGGTACTGAGAGACAGCGGTCAGTGTACAGATCTCCCCCTGAGAGAAAGGGACTGAGAGACACCGGTCAGTGTACAGATCTCCCCCTGAGAGAGAGGGGCTGAGAGACACCGGTCAGTGTACAGATCTCCCCCTGAGAGAGAGGGACTGAGAGATACCTGTCAGTTTACAGATCTCCCCCTGAGTGAGAGGGACAGAGAGACACCGGTCAGCTACAAATCACCCCCTGACAGAGAGGGTCTGAGAGACACCGGTCTCTCTACAGATCTTCCCCTGAGTGAGAGGGACTGAGTGATACCAGTCAGTGTACAGATATCCCCCTGAGAGAGAGGGACAGAGAGACACCGGTTAGTGTACAGATCTCCCCGTGAGAGAGATGGACTGAGAGACACCAGTCAGTGTACATATCTCCCCCTGAAATTGAGGGACTGAGAGTCACCGGTTAGTGTACAGATCTCCCCCAGAGAGAGAGGGACAGAGAGACACCGGTCAGTGCACAGATTTCCCCCTGAGTGAGAGGGTCTGAGAGAAACCGGTCAGTGTGCAATTCTCCCCTTGAGAAAGAGTGACTGAGACTCTAGTCAGTGTACAGATCCTCCTGTGAAACAGAGGGACTGAGAGACAGCAGTCAGTGTCCAGATCTCCCCCTGAGAGAGAGGTACTGAGAGACACCGGTCAGTGTACAGATCTCCCCCTGAGAGAGAGGGTCTGAGAGACACCGGTCATTGTACAGATCTTCCCCTGAGAGAGAGGGACTGAGAGACACCAGACAGTGTACAGATCTCCCCCTGAGAGAGAGGGTCTGACGGGCACCGGTCAGTGTACAGATCTTCCCCTGAGAGAAGGGATTGAGACATACTGGTCGGTGTACAGATCTCCCCCTGAGAGAGAGGGACTGAGAGAAACCGGTCAGTGTGCAGTTCTCCGCTTGAGAAAGAGGGACTGAGAGACACTAGTCAGTGTACAGATCTCCCCCTGATAGAGACAGAGAGAGGAACTGAGAGACACCGGTCACTGTACCGATCTTCCCCTGAGTGAGATGAACTGACAAACACTGGTCAGTGTACAAATCTTCCCCTGAGAGAGAGAGAGAGGGTCTGAGAGACACCAGTCATGTACAGATCTCCCCCTGAGAGAGAGGGGCTGAGAGACGCCGGTCAGTGTACAGATCTCCCCCCGAGAGTGAGGGTCTGAGAGACACCGGTCATTGTACAGATCTTCCCCTGAGAGAGAGGGACTGAGAGACACCAGACAGTGTACAGATCTCCCCCTGAGAGAGAGGGTCTGACGGGCACCGGTCAGTGTACAGATCTTCCCCTGAGAGACAGGGACTGAGAGAAACCGGTCAGTGTGCAGTTCTCCCCTTGAGAAAGAGGGACTGAGAGACACTAGTTAGTGTACAGATCTCCCCCTGAGACAGAGGGACTGAGAGACACCGGTCATTGTACAGATCTCCCTCTGAGTGAGAGGGACAGAGAGACACCGGTCAGCTACAAGTCACCCCCTGACAGAGAGGGTCTGAGAGACACCGGTCTGTCTACAGATCTTCCCCTGAGTGAGAGGGACTGAGTGATACCAGTCAGTGTACAGATCTCCCCCTGAGAGAGAGGGACAGAGAGACACCGGTCAGTGTACAGATCTCCCCGTGAGAGAGATGGACTGAGAGACACCAGTCAGTGTACATATCTCCCCCTGAAATTGAGGGACTGAGAGTCACCGGTTAGTGTACAGATCTCCCCCAGAGAGAGAGGGACAGAGAGACACCGGTCAGTGCACAGATCTCCCCCTGAGTGAGAGGGTCTGATAGAAACCGGTCAGTGTGCAATTCTCCCCTTGAGAAAGAATGACTGAGAGACTCTAGTCAGTGTACAGATCCTCCTGTGAAACAGAGGGACTGAGAGACAGCAGTCAGTGTCCGGATCTCCCCCTGAGAGAGAGGTACTGAGAGACACCGGTCAGTGTACAGATCTCCCCCTGAGAGAGAGGGACTGAGAGACACCGGTCAGTGTACAGATCTCCCCCTGAGAGAGAGGGACTGAGAGACACCGGTCAGTGTACAGATCTCCCCCTGAGAGAGAGGGACTGACAGACAGCGGTCAGTGTACTGATCTCCCCCTGAGAAAGAGGGACTGAGAGACACCGGTCAGTGTGCAGATCTCCCCCTGAGAGAGACAGAGAGAGGAACTGAGAGACACCAGTCACTGTACCGATCTTCCCCTGAGTGAGATGAACTGACAAGCACTGGTCAGTGTACAAATCTTCCCCTGAGAGAGAGAGAGAGGGACTGAGAGACACCAGTCATGTACAGATCTCCCCCTGAGAGTGAGGGGCTGAGAGACGCCGGTCAGTGTACAGATCTCCCCCCGAGAGTGAGGGTCTGAGAGACACCGGTCATTGTACAGATCTTCCCCTGAGAGAGAGGGACTGAGAGACACCAGACAGTGTACAGATCTCCCCCTGAGAGAGAGGGGCTGAGAGATACCGGTCAGTATACAGGTCTCCCCATGAGAGAGAGGGACTGAGAGACACCGGTCAGTGTACAGATCTCCCCCTAAGAAAGAGGGACTGAGAGAACACCGGTCAGTGTACAGATCTCCCTCTGAGAGAGAGGGACAGAGAGACACCGGTCAGTGTACAGATCTCCCCCTGAGAGAGAGGGTCTGAGAGACACCGGTCATTGTACAGATCTCCCCCTGAGAGAGAGGGTCTGAGAGATACCGGTCATTGTACAGATCTCCCTCTGAGAGAGAGGGACAGAGAGACACCGGTCAGTGTACAGATCTCCCCCTGAGAGAGAGGGTCTGAGAGACACCGGTCATTGTACAGATCTCCCCCTGAGAGAGAGGGACTGAGAGACAGCGGTCAGTGTACAGATCTCCCCCTGAGAGAGAGAGAGAGGGACTGAGAGACACCGGTCAGTGTACAGATCTCCCCCGGAGAGAGAGGGACTGAGAGACAGCGGTCAGTGTACAGATCTCCCCCTGAGAGAGAGGGACTGAGACACACCGGTCAGTGTACTGATCTCCCCCTGAGAAAGAGGGACTGAGAGACACCGGTCAGTGTGCAGATCTCCCCCTGATAGAGACAGAGAGAGGAACTGAGAGACACCGGTCACTGTACCGATCTTCCCCTGAGTGAGATGAACTGACAAACACTGGTCAGTGTACAAATCTTCCCCTGAGAGAGAGAGAGAGGGTCTGAGAGACACCAGTCATGTACAGATCTCCCCCTGAGAGAGAGGGGCTGAGAGACGCCGGTCAGTGTACAGATCTCCCCCCGAGAGTGAGGGTCTGAGAGACACCGGTCATTGTACAGATCTTCCCCTGAGAGAGAGGGACTGAGAGACACCAGACAGTGTACAGATCTCCCCCTGAGAGAGAGGGTCTGACGGGCACCGGTCAGTGTACAGATCTTCCCCTGAGAGAAGGGATTGAGACATACTGGTCGGTGTACAGATCTCCCCCTGAGAGAGAGGGACTGAGAGAAACCGGTCAGTGTGCAGTTCTCCCCTTGAGAAAGAGGGACTGAGAGACACTAGTTAGTGTACAGATCTCCCCCTGAGACAGAGGGACTGAGAGACAGCGGTCACTGTACAGATCTCCCTCTGAGAGAGAGGGACTGAGAGATACCTGTCAGTGTACAGATCTCCCCCTGAGTGAGAGGGACAGAGAGACACCGGTCAGCTACAAATCACCCCCTGACAGAGAGGGTCTGAGAGACACCGGTCTGTCTACAGATCTTCCCCTGAGTGAGAGGGACTGAGTGATACCAGTCAGTGTACAGATCTCCCCCTGAGAGAGAGGGACAGAGAGACACCGGTCAGTGTACAGATCTCCCCCTGAGAGAGAGGGACAGAGAGACACCGGTAAGTGTACAGATCTCCCCGTGAGAGAGATGGACTGAGAGACACCAGTCAGTGTACATATCTCCCCCTGAAATTGAGGGACTGAGAGTCACCGGTTAGTGTACAGATCTCCCCCAGAGAGAGAGGGACAGAGAGACACCGGTCAGTGCACAGATCTCCCCCTGAGTGAGAGGGTCTGAGAGAAACCGGTCAGTGTGCAATTCTCCCCTTGAGAAAGAGTGACTGAGAGACTCTAGTCAGTGTACAGATCCTCCTGTGAAACAGAGGGACTGAGAGACAGCAGTCAGTGTCCAGATCTCCCCCTGAGAGAGAGGTACTGAGAGACACCGGTCAGTGTACAGATCTCCCCCTGAGAGCGAGGGACTGAGAGACACCGGTCAGTGTACAGATCTCCCCCTGAGAGAGAGGGACTGAGAGACACCGGTCAGTGTACAGATCTCCCCCTGAGAGAGAGGGACTGAGAGACAGCGGTCAGTGTACTGATCTCCCCCTGAGAAAGAGGGACTGAGAGACACCGGTCAGTGTGCAGATCTCCCCCTGAGAAAGAGGAACTGAGAGACACCGGTCACTGTACCGATCTTCCCCTGAGTGAGATGAACTGACAAACACTGGTCAGTGTACAAATCTTCCCCTGAGAGAGAGAGAGAGGGACTGAGAGACACCAGTCATGTACAGATCTCCCCCTGAGAGTGAGGGGCTGAGAGACGCCGGTCAGTGTACAGATCTCCCCCCGAGAGTGAGGGTCTGAGAGACACCGGTCATTGTACAGATCTTCCCCTGAGAGAGAGGGACTGAGAGACACCAGACAGTGTACAGATCTCCCCCTGAGAGAGAGGGGCTGAGAGATACCGGTTAGTGTACAGTTGTCCCCCTGAGAGAGAGGGTCTGAGAGACACCGGTCAGTGTACAGATTTCCCCCTGAGAGGGAGGGACTGAGACACACCAGTCAGTGTACAGATCTCCCCCTCAGAGAGAGAGAGTGGGACTGAGAGACACTGGTCAGTGTACAGATCTCCCCCTGAGAGAGAGGGACTGAGAGACACCGGTCAGTGTACAGATCTCCCCCTGAGAGAGAGGGACTGAGAGATACCTGTCAGTGTACAGATCTCCCCCTGAGTGAGAGGGACAGAGAGACACCGGTCAGCTACAAATCACCCCCTGACAGAGAGGGTCTGAGAGACACCGGTCTGTCTACAGATCTTCCCCTGAGTGAGAGGGACTGAGTGATACCAGTCAGTGTACAGATCTCCCCCTGAGAGAGAGGGACAGAGAGACACCGGTCAGTGTACAGACCTCCCCGTGAGAGAGATGGACTGAGAGACACCAGTCAGTGTACATATCTCCCCCTGAAAGTGAGGGACTGAGAGTCACCGGTTAGTGTACAGATCTCCCCCAGAGAGAGAGGGGCAGAGAGACACCGGTCAGTGCACAGATCTCCCCCTGAGTGAGAGGGTCTGAGAGAAACCGGTCAGTGTGCAATTCTCCCCTTGAAAAAGAGTGACTGAGAGACTCTAGTCAGTGTACAGATCTCCCCGTGAAACAGAGGGACTGAGAGACAGCAGTCAGTGTCCAGATGTCCCCCTGAGAGAGAGGTACTGAGAGACACCGGTCAGTGTACAGATCTCCCTCTGAGAGAGAGGGACTGAGAGACACCGGTCAGTGTACAGATCCTCCTGTGAAACAGAGGGACTGAGAGACAGCAGTCAGTGTCCAGATCTCCCCCTGAGAGAGAGGTACTGAGAGACACCGGTCAGTGTACAGATCTCCCTCTGAGAGAGAGGGACTGAGAGACAGCGGTCAGTGTACAGATCTCCCCCTGAGAGAGAGGGACTGAGAGACACTGGTCAGTGTGCAGATCTCCCCCTGAGAGAGACAGAGAGAGGAACTGAGAGACACCGGTCACTGTACCGATCTTCCCCTGAGTGAGATGAACTGACAAACACTGGTCAGTGTACAAATCTTCCCCTGACAGAGAGAGAGAGGGACTGAGAGACACCAGTCATGTACAGATCTCCCCCTGAGAGAGAGGGGCTGAGAGACGCCGGTCAGTGTACAGATCTCCCCCCGAAAGTGATGGTCTGAGAGACACCGGTCTGTGTACAGATCTCCCTCTGAGAGAGAGGGTCTGTGACACACCGGTCAGTGTACAGAAATCCCCCTAAAGAGAGAGGGACTGAGAGACACCGATCAGTGTACAGATCTCCCCCAGAGTGAGAGGGTCTGAGAGACACAGGTCAGTGTACAGATCTCCCTCTGAGAGAGAGGGACAGAGAGACACCGGTCAGTGTACAGATCTTCCCCTGAGAGAGAGGGTCTGTGACACACCGGTCAGTGTACAGAACTCCCCCTAAAGAGAGAGGGACTGAGAGACACCGGTCAGTGTACAGATCTCCCCCTGAGAGAGAGGGTCTGAGAGACACCGGTCAGTGTACAGATCTTCCCCTGAGAGAGAGGGTCTGTGACACACCGGTTAGTGTACAGAACTCCCCCTAAAGAGAGAGGGACTGAGAGACACCGGTCAGTGTACAGATCTCCCCCTGAGAGAGAGGGTCTGAGAGACACCGGTCAGTGTACAGATCTCCCCCTGAGAGAGAGGGACAGAGAGACACCGGTCAGTGTACAGATCTCCCCCTGAGAGAGAGGGTCTGAGAGACACCGGTCAGTGTACAGATCTCCCCCTGAGAGAGAGGGTCTGAGAGACACCGGTCAGTGTACAGATCTACCCCTGAGAGAGAGGGACAGAGAGACACCGGTCAGTGTACAGATCTTCCCCTGAGAGAGAGGGTCTGCGAGACACCGGTCAGTGTACAGATCTCCCCCTGAGAGAGAGGGACAGAGAGACACCGGTCAGTGTACAGATCTTCCCCTGAGAGAGAGGGTCTGAGAGACACCGGTCAGTGTACAGATCTCCCCCTGAGAGAGAGGGACTGAGAGACAGCGGTCAGTGTACAGATCTCCCCCTGAGAGAGAGAGAGAGGGACTGAGAGACACCGGTGTGTGTACAGATCTCCCCCTGAGAGAGAGGGACTGAGAGATACCTGTCAGTTTGCAGATCTCCCCCTGAGTGAGAGGGACAGAGAGACACCGGTCAGCTACAAATCACCCCCTGACAGAGAGGTTCTGAGAGACACCGGTCTGTCTACAGATCTTCCCCTGAGTGAGAGGGACTGAGTGATACCAGTCAGTGTACAGATCTCCCCCTGAGAGAGAGGGACAGAGAGACACCGGTCCGTGTACAGATCTCCCCCTGAGAGAGAGGGACTGAGAGACAGCGGTCAGTGTACTGATCTCCCCCTGAGAAAGAGGGACTGAGAGACACCGGTCAGTGTGCAGATCTCCCCCTGAGAAAGAGGAACTGAGAGACACCGGTCACTGTACCGATCTTCCCCTGAGTGAGATGAACTGACAAACACTGGTCAGTGTACAAATCTTCCCCTGAGAGAGAGAGAGAGGGACTGAGAGACACCAGTCATGTACAGATCTCCCCCTGAGAGTGAGGGGCTGAGAGACGCCGGTCAGTGTACAGATCTCCCCCCGAGAGTGAGGGTCTGAGAGACACCGGTCATTGTACAGATCTTCCCCTGAGAGAGAGGGACTGAGAGACACCAGACAGTGTACAGATCTCCCCCTGAGAGAGAGGGGCTGAGAGATACCGGTTAGTGTACAGTTGTCCCCCTGAGAGAGAGGGTCTGAGAGACACCGGTCAGTGTACAGATTTCCCCCTGAGAGGGAGGGACTGAGACACACCAGTCAGTGTACAGATCTCCCCCTCAGAGAGAGAGAGTGGGACTGAGAGACACTGGTCAGTGTACAGATCTCCCCCTGAGAGAGAGGGACTGAGAGACACCGGTCAGTGTACAGATCTCCCCCTGAGAGAGAGGGACTGAGAGATACCTGTCAGTGTACAGATCTCCCCCTGAGTGAGAGGGACAGAGAGACACCGGTCAGCTACAAATCACCCCCTGACAGAGAGGGTCTGAGAGACACCGGTCTGTCTACAGATCTTCCCCTGAGTGAGAGGGACTGAGTGATACCAGTCAGTGTACAGATCTCCCCCTGAGAGAGAGGGACAGAGAGACACCGGTCAGTGTACAGACCTCCCCGTGAGAGAGATGGACTGAGAGACACCAGTCAGTGTACATATCTCCCCCTGAAAGTGAGGGACTGAGAGTCACCGGTTAGTGTACAGATCTCCCCCAGAGAGAGAGGGGCAGAGAGACACCGGTCAGTGCACAGATCTCCCCCTGAGTGAGAGGGTCTGAGAGAAACCGGTCAGTGTGCAATTCTCCCCTTGAAAAAGAGTGACTGAGAGACTCTAGTCAGTGTACAGATCTCCCCGTGAAACAGAGGGACTGAGAGACAGCAGTCAGTGTCCAGATGTCCCCCTGAGAGAGAGGTACTGAGAGACACCGGTCAGTGCACAGATCTCCCTCTGAGAGAGAGGGACTGAGAGACACCGGTCAGTGTACAGATCCTCCTGTGAAACAGAGGGACTGAGAGACAGCAGTCAGTGTCCAGATCTCCCCCTGAGAGAGAGGTACTGAGAGACACCGGTCAGTGTACAGATCTCCCTCTGAGAGAGAGGGACTGAGAGACAGCGGTCAGTGTACAGATCTCCCCCTGAGAGAGAGGGACTGAGAGACACTGGTCAGTGTGCAGATCTCCCCCTGAGAGAGACAGAGAGAGGAACTGAGAGACACCGGTCACTGTACCGATCTTCCCCTGAGTGAGATGAACTGACAAACACTGGTCAGTGTACAAATCTTCCCCTGACAGAGAGAGAGAGGGACTGAGAGACACCAGTCATGTACAGATCTCCCCCTGAGAGAGAGGGGCTGAGAGACGCCGGTCAGTGTACAGATCTCCCCCCGAAAGTGAAGGTCTGAGAGACACCGGTCTGTGTACAGATCTCCCTCTGAGAGAGAGGGTCTGTGACACACCGGTCAGTGTACAGAAATCCCCCTAAAGAGAGAGGGACTGAGAGACACCGATCAGTGTACAGATCTCCCCCAGAGTGAGAGGGTCTGAGAGACACAGGTCAGTGTACAGATCTCCCTCTGAGAGAGAGGGACAGAGAGACACCGGTCAGTGTACAGATCTTCCCCTGAGAGAGAGGGTCTGTGACACACCGGTCAGTGTACAGAACTCCCCCTAAAGAGAGAGGGACTGAGAGACACCGGTCAGTGTACAGATCTCCCCCTGAGAGAGAGGGTCTGAGAGACACCGGTCAGTGTACAGATCTTCCCCTGAGAGAGAGGGTCTGTGACACACCGGTTAGTGTACAGAACTCCCCCTAAAGAGAGAGGGACTGAGAGAC
Source organism: Mobula hypostoma (assembly GCF_963921235.1). Taxonomy (NCBI): domain Eukaryota; kingdom Metazoa; phylum Chordata; class Chondrichthyes; order Myliobatiformes; family Myliobatidae; genus Mobula; species Mobula hypostoma. The sequence goes on along the minus strand of NW_026948177.1, from coordinate 54,067 downwards.
ACCGGTCAGTGTACAGATCTCCCCCTGAGAGAGAGGGTCTGAGAGACACCGGTCAGTGTACAGATCTCCCCCTGAGAGAGAGGGACAGAGAGACACCGGTCAGTGTACAGATCTCCCCCTGAGAGAGAGGGTCTGAGAGACACCGGTCAGTGTACAGATCTCCCCCTGAGAGAGAGGGTCTGAGAGACACCGGTCAGTGTACAGATCTTCCCCTGAGAGAGAGGGACAGAGAGACACCGGTCAGTGTACAGATCTTCCCCTGAGAGAGAGGGTCTGCGAGACACCGGTCAGTGTACAGATCTCCCCCTGAGAGAGAGGGACAGAGAGACACCGGTCAGTGTACAGATCTTCCCCTGAGAGAGAGGGTCTGAGAGACACCGGTCAGTGTACAGATCTCCCCCTGAGAGAGAGGGACTGAGAGACAGCGGTCAGTGTACAGATCTCCCCCTGAGAGAGAGAGAGAGGGACTGAGAGACACCGGTCTGTGTACAGATCTCCCCCTGAGAGAGAGGGACTGAGAGATACCTGTCAGTTTGCAGATCTCCCCCTGAGTGAGAGGGACAGAGAGACACCGGTCAGCTACAAATCACCCCCTGACAGAGAGGTTCTGAGAGACACCGGTCTGTCTACAGATCTTCCCCTGAGTGAGAGGGACTGAGTGATACCAGTCAGTGTACAGATCTCCCCCTGAGAGAGAGGGACAGAGAGACACCGGTCCATGTACAGATCTCCCCCTGAGAGAGAGGGACTGAGAGACACCGGTCAGTGTACAGATCTCCCCCTGAGAGAGAGGGACTGAGAGACACCAGTCAGTGTACTGATCTCCCCCTGAGAAAGAGGGACTGAGAGACACCGGTCAGTGTGCAGATCTCCCCCTGATAGAGACAGAAAGAGGAACTGAGAGACACCGGTCACTGTACCGATCTTCCCCTGAGTGAGATGAACTGACAAACACTGGTCAGTGTACAAATCTTCCCCTGAGAGAGAGAGAGAGGGACTGAGAGACACCAGTCATGTACAGATCTCCCCCTGAGAGAGAGGGGCTGAGAGACGCCGGTCAGTGTACAGATCTCCCCCCGAGAGTGAGGGTCTGAGAGACACCGGTCATTGTACAGATCTTCCCCTGAGAGAGAGGGACTGAGAGACACCAGACAGTGTACAGATCTCCCCCTGAGAGAGAGGGTCTGACGGGCACCGGTCAGTGTACAGATCTTCTCCTGAGAGAAGGGATTGAGACATACTGGTCGGTGTACAGATCTCCCCCTGAGAGAGAGGGACTGAGAGAAACCGGTCTGTGTGCAGTTCTCCCCTTGAGAAAGAGGGACTGAGAGACACTAGTTAGTGTACAGATCTCCCCCTGAGAGAGAGGGACAGAGAGACACCGGTCAGTGTACAGATCTCCCCGTGAGAGAGATGGACTGAGAGACACCAGTCAGTGTACATATCTCCCCCTGAAATTGAGGGACTGAGGGTCACCGGTTAGTGTACAGATCTCTCCCAGAGAGAGAGGGAAAGAGAGACACCGGTCAGTGCACAGATCTCCCCCTGAGTGAGTGGGTCTGAGAGAAACCGGTCAGTGTGCAATTCTCCCCTTGAGAAAGAGTGACTGAGAGACTCTAGTCAGTGTACAGATCCTCCTGTGAAACAGAGGGACTGAGAGACAGCAGTCAGTGTCCAGATCTCCCCCTGAGAGAGAGGTACTGAGAGACACCGGTCAGTGTACAGATCTCCCCCTGAGAGAGAGGGACTGAGAGACACCGGATAGTGTACAGATCTCCCTCTGAGAGAGAGGGACGGAGAGACACCGGTCAGTGTACTGATCTCTCCTGAGAGAGAGGGAACGAGAGACAAGGGTCAGTGTAATGATCTCCCCCTGAGAGAGAGGGACTGAGAGGCACCGGTCAGTGTACAGATCTCCCCCTGAGAGAGAGGGACTGAGAGACACCGGTCAGTGTACAGATCTCCCCCTGAGAGAGAGGGACTGAGAGACACCGGTCAGTGTACAGTTCTCCCCCTGAGAGAGAGGGACTGAGAGAGAGCGGTCAGTGTACTGATCTCCCCCTGAGAAAGAGGGACTGAGAGACACCGGTCAGTGTGCAGATCTCCCCCTGAGAGAGACAGAGAGAGGAACTGAGAGACACCGGTCACTGTACCGATCTTCCCCTGAGTGAGATGAACTGACAAACACTGGTCAGTGTACAAATCTTCCCCTGAGAGAGAGAGAGAGGGACTGAGAGACACCAGTCATGTACAGATCTCCCCCTGAGAGTGAGGGGCTGAGAGACGCCGGTCAGTGTACAGATCTCCCCCCGAGAGTGAGGGTCTGAGAGACACCGGTCATTGTACAGATCTTCCCCTGAGAGAGAGGGACTGAGAGACACCAGACAGTGTACAGATCTCCCCCTGAGAGAGAGGGGCTGAGAGATACCGGTCAGTATACAGGTCTCCCCATGAGAGAGAGGGACTGAGTGACACTGGTCAGTGTATAGACCTCCCCCTAAGAAAGAGGGACTGAGAGACACCGGTCAGTGTACAGATCTCCCCTGAGAGAGAGGGACTGAGAGACACCGGTCAGTGTGCAGATCTCCCCCTGAGAGAGAGGGACTGAGAGACACTGGTCAGTGTGCAGATCTCCCCCTGAGAGAGAGGGACTGAGAGACACCGGTCAGTGTACAGATCTCCCCCTGAGAGAGAGAGAGACGGACTGAGAGACACCGGTCAGTGTACAGATCTCCCCCTGAGAGAGAGGGACTGAGAGATACCTGTCAGTGTACAGATCTCCCCCTGAGTGAGAGGGACAGAGAGACACCGGTCAGTGTACAGATCTCCCCCTGAGAGAGAGGGACAGAGAGACACCGGTCAGCTACAAATCACCCCCTGACAGAGAGGGTCTGAGAGACACCGGTCTGTCTACAGATCTTCCCCTGAGTGAGAGGGACTGAGTGATACCAGTCAGTGTACAGATCTCAGCCTGAGAGAGAGGGACAGAGAGACACCGGTCAGTGTACAGACCTCCCCGTGAGAGAGATGGACTGAGAGACATTAGTCAGTGTACAGATCTCCCCCTGAAAGTGAGGGACTGAGAGTCACCGGTTAGTGTACAGATCTCCCCCAGAGAGAGAGGGGCAGAGATACACCGGTCAGTGCACAGATCTCCCCTTGAGTGAGAGGGTCTGAGAGATACCGGTCAGTATACAGGTCTCCCCATGAGAGAGAGGGACGGAGAGACACCGGTCAGTGTGCAGATCTCCCCCTGGGATAGAGGGACTGGGAGAAACCGGTCAGTGTATAGATCTCCCCCTGAGAGAGAGGGACTGAGAGACACCGGTCAGTGTACAGATCTCCCCCTGAGTGAGAGCGACTGAGGGACACTGGTCAGTGTACAGATCTCCCCCTGAGTGAGAGGGACTGAGGGACACTGGTCAGTGTACAGATCTCCCCCTGAGAGAGAGCGACTGAGAGACACTGGTCAGTGTACAGATCTCCCCCTGAGTGAGAGCGACTGAGAGACACCGGTCAGTGTACAGATCTCCCCCTGAGAGAGAGGGACTGAGAGACACCGGTCAGTGTACTGATCTCCCCCTCAGAGAAAGAGACGGACTGAGAGACACTGGTCTGTGTACAGATCTCCCCCTGAGAGCGAGGGGCTGAGAGACACCTGTCAGTGTACAGATTTCCCCCTGAGAGCGAGGGACTGAGAGACACCGGTCAGTGTACTGATCTCCCCCTCAGAGAAAGAGAGGGACTGAGAGACAGAGGTCTGTGTGCAGATCTCCCCCTTAGAGCGAGGGACTGAGAGACACCGGTCAGTGTACAGATCTCCCCCTGAGAGAGACGGACTGAGAGACACCGGTCAGTGTACAGATCTCCCCCTGAGAGAGAGGGTCTGTGACACACCGGTCAGCGTACAGAACTCCCCCTAAAGAGAGAGGGACTGAGAGACACCGGTCAGTGTACAGATCTCCCCCTGAGAGAGAGGGACTGAGAGACACCGGTCAGTGTACAGATCTCCCTCAGAGAGAGAGGGACAGAGAGACACCGGTCAGTGTACAGATCTCCCCCTGAGAGAGAGGGACTGAGAGACACCGGTCAGTGTACAAATCTCCCTCAGAGAGAGAGGGACTGACAGACACCGGTCGGTGTACAGATTTCACCCTGAGAGAGAGGGACTGAGAGACACCGGTCAGTGTACACATCTCCCCCCTGAGAGAGAGGGACTGAGAGACACCGGTCAGTGTACTGATCTGTCCTGAGGGAGAGGGACTGAGAGACACCGGTCAGTGTGCACATCTCACCCTGAGTGGGATGGTCTGATAGACACCAGTCAGTGTACTGATCTCTCCTGAGAGAGAGGGACTGAGAGACAATGGTCAGTGTTCAGATCTCCCCCTGAGAGAGAGGGACTGATTGACACCGATCAGTGTACAGATCTCCCCATGAGAGAGAGGGACTGAGAGACACCGGTTAGTGTACAGATCTCCCTCAGAGAGAGCGGGACTGAGAGACACCGGTCAGTGTACAGATCTCCCCCTGAGAGAGCGGGACTGAGAGACACAGGTCTGTGTACAGATCTCCCCATGAGAGAGAGGGACTGAGAGACACCGGTCAGTGTACAGATCTCCCCCTGAGAGAGAGGGACTGACAGACCGTGGTCACTGTACACATCTCCCCCTGAGAGAGAGCGTCTGTGAGACACTGGTCAGAGTACATATCTCCCCCCCATGAGAGAGGGACAGAGCGACATTGATCAGTGTACAGATATCCCCCTGAGAGAGAGAGAGGGACTGAGAGATATCGGTCTGTGTACAGATATCCCCCCCCCCGTGAGAGAGGGACAGAACGACACCGTTCAGTGTACAGATCTCACCCTGAGAGAGAGTGATTGAGAGACACTGTTCAGTCTACAGCTCTCCCCCTGAGATAGAGGGACAGAGAGAGAACTGTCAGTATACAGATCTCCCCTTGAGAGAGACGGACTGAGAGACACTGGTCTGTGTTCAGATCTCACCCCCTAAGAGAGAGGGACTGAGAGACACCGGTCAGTGTACAGATCTCCCCCTGAGAGGGAGAGAGGGACTGAGATATACCGGTCTGTGTACAGATCTCCCCTGAGAGAGAGGGACTGAGAGATACCTGTCAGTTTGCAGATCTCCCCCTGAGTGAGAGGGACTGAGAGATACCGGTCAGTGCACAGATCTCCCCCTGAGTGAAAGGGTCTGAGAGAAACCGGTCAGTGTGCAATTCTCCCCTTGAGAAAGAGTGACTGAGAGACTCTAGTCAGTGTACAGATCCTCCTGTGAAACAGAGGGACTGAGAGACAGCAGTCAGTGTCCAGATCTCCCCCTGAGAGAGAGGTACTGAGAGACACCGGTCAGTGTGCAGATCTCCCCCTGAGAGAGAGGGACTGAGAGACACCGGTCAGTGTACAGATCTCCCCCTGAGAGAGAGGGACTGAGAGACACCGGTCAGTGTACAGATCTCCGCCTGAGAGAGAGGGACTGAGAGACAGCGGTCAGTGTACTGATCTCCCCCTGAGAAAGAGGGACTGAGAGACACCGGTCAGTGTGCAGATCTCCCCCTGAGAGAGACAGAGAGAGGAACTGAGAGACACCGGTCACTGTACCGATCTTCCCCTGAGTGAGATGAACTGACAAACACTGGTCAGTGTACAAATCTTCCCCTGAGAGAGAGAGAGAGGGACTGAGAGACACCAGTCATGTACAGATCTCCCCCTGAGAGTGAGGGGCTGAGAGACGCCGGTTAGTGTACAGATCTCCCCCCGAGAGTGAGGGTCTGAGAGACACCGGTTATTGTACAGATCTTCCCCTGAGAGAGAGGGACTGAGAGACACCAGACAGTGTACAGATCTTCCCCTGAGAGAGAGGGACTGAGTGACACTGGTCAGTGTACAGTTCTCACACCGAGAGAGAGGGACTGACAGACACCGGTCAGTGTACAGATCTCCCCCGAGAGAGAGCGACTGAGACACACCGGTCAGTGTACAGATATCCCCCTGAGAGAGAGGGACGGAGAGACACCGGTCAGTGTGCAGATCTCCCCCTGTGATAGAGGGACTGAGTGACACCGGTCAGTGTACAGATCTCCCCCAGTGATAGAGGGACTGAGGGACACTGGTCAGTGTACAGATCTCCCCCAGCGATAGAGGGACTGAGGGACACTGGTGAGTGTACAGATCTCCCCCTGAGTGAGAGCGACTGAGAGACACCGGTCAGTGTACAGATCTCCCCCTGAGAGAGAGGGACTGAGAGACACCGGTCAGTGTACTGATCTCCCCCTCAGAGAAAGAGACGGACTGAGAGACACTGGTCTGTGTACAGATCTCCCCCTGAGAGCGAGGGGCTGAGAGACACCGGTCAGTGTACAGATCTCCCCCTGAGAGAGAGGGACTGAGAGACACCAGTCAGTGTGCAGATCTCCCCCTGAGAGAGAGGGACTGAGAGACACCGGTCAGTGTGCTGATCTCCCCCTCAGAGAAAGAGAGGGACTGAGAGACAGAGGTCTGTGTGCAGATCTCCCCCTTAGAGCGAGGGACTGAGAGACACCGGTCAGTGTACAGATCTCCCCCTGAGAGAGACGGACTGAGAGACACCGGTCAGGTTACAGATCTCCCCCTGAGAGAGAGGGACTGAGAGACACCGGTCTGTGTACAGATCTCCCCCAGAGAGAGAAGGACTGAGTGAGACCAGTCAGTGTACAGGTCTCCCCCTCAGAGAGAGGGACTGAGAGACACTGGTCAGTGTACAGATCTCCCCCTGAGAGAGAGGGACTGAGAGATACCTGTCAGTGTACAGATCTCCCCCTGAGTGAGAGGGACAGAGAGACACCGGTCAGCTACAAATCACCCCCTGACAGAGAGGGTCTGAGAGACACCGGTCTGTCTACAGATCTTCCCCTGAGTGAGAGGGACTGAGTGATACCAGTCAGTGTACAGATCTCCCACTGAGACAGAGGGACAGAGAGACACCGGTCAGTGTACAGATCTCCCCCTGAGAGAGAGGGACTGAGAGGCACTGGTCAATTTACAGATCTCCGACTGAGACAGAGGGACTGAGAGACACCGGTTAGTATTCAGATCTCCCCCTGAGAGAGAGAGAGAGAGAGAGAGAGAGGGACTGAGAGACACCGGTCAGTGTATATCCCTCCCTCTAAGAGAGAGGGTCTGAGAGACACCAGTCAGTTTACAGATCTCACCCTGAGTGTGAGGGACTGAGAGACACTGGTCAGTGTACACCTCTCCCCTTTGGTGAACTGGACTTGGAGAGACTTGTCACTGCACAGATCTCACCCTGAGAGAGTTGGACTGAGAGACACTGGCTTGTGCACTCATCTCCCCTGAGCCAGAGGGATGAAGAGAGAATGGTCTATGTATACATCTCACCCCAAGAGATGGAGTGAGGGACACCGGTCAGTGTACAGATCTCCCCCAGAGATAGAGGGACTGAGAGACACCAGTTAGTGTACAGATGTTCCCCTGAGAGAGAGGGACTGAGAGACACTGATCATTGTGCGGATCTCCCCATGAGAGAAAGGGTCTGAGAGACACTGTTCAGTGTACAGTTCTCCCCCTGATGGAGAGGGACTGACAGACACCGGTCGGTGTACAGATCTCACCCTGAGAGAGAGGGACTGAGAGACACCGGTCAGTGTACACATCTCCCCCTGAGAGAGAGGGACTGAGAGACACCGGTCAGTGTACAGATCTACCCCTGAGATAGAGGGACTGAGAGACACCGGTCAGTGTACAGATCTACCCCTGAGAGAGAGGGACTGAGAGACACCAGTCAGTGTACAGATCTCCCCCTGAGAGAGAGGGACTGAGACACACCGGTCAGTGTACAGATATCCCCCTGAGAGAGAGGGACGGAGAGACACCGGTCAGTGTGCAGATCTCCCCCTGGGATAGAGGGACTGAGTGACACCGGTCAGTGTACAGTTCTCACACCGAGAGAGAGGGACTGACAGACACCGGTCAGTGTACAGATCTCCCCCAGTGATAGAGGGACTGAGGGACACTGGTCAGTGTACAGATCTCCCCCTGAGAGAGAGGGACTGAGAGACACCAGTCAGTGTACAGATGTTCCCCTGAGAGAGAGGGACTGAGAGACACTGATCATTGTGCGGATCTCCCCATGAGAGAAAGGGTCTGAGAGACACTGTTCAGTGTACAGTTCTCCCCCTGATGGAGAGGGACTGACAGACACCGGTCGGTGTACAGATCTCACCCTGAGAGAGAGGGACTGAGAGACACCGGTCAGTGTACACATCTCCCCCTGAGAGAGAGGGACTGAGAGACACCGGTCAGTGTACAGATCTACCCCTGAGATAGAGGGACTGAGAGACACCGGTCAGTGTACAGATCTACCCCTGAGAGAGAGGGACTGAGAGACACTGGTCAGTGTACAGATCTCACCCTGAGTGAGATGGTCTGATAGACACCAGTCAGTGTACTGATCTCTCCTGAGAGAGAGGGACTGAGAGACAATGGTCAGTGTTCAGATCTCCCCCTGAGAGAGAGGGACTGATTGACACCGGTATGTGTACAGATCTCCCTCAGAGAGAGCGGGACTGAGAGACACCGGTCAGTGTACAGATCTCCCCCTGAGAGAGCGGGACTGAGAGACACAGGTCTGTGTACAGATCTCCCCATGAGAGAGAGGGACTGAGAGACACCGGTCAGTGTACAGATCTCCCCCTGAGAGAGAGGGACTGACAGACCGTGGTCACTGTACACATCTCCCCCTGAGAGAGAGCGTCTGTGAGACACTGGTCAGAGTACATATCTCCCCCCCATGAGAGAGGGACAGAGCGACATTGATCAGTGTACAGATCTCCCCCTGAGAGAGAGAGAAGGACTGAGAGATATCGGTCTGTGTACAGATCTCCCCCCCCCCCGTGAGAGAGGGACAGAACGACACCGTTCAGTGTACAGATCTCACCCTGAGAGAGAGTGATTGAGAGACACTGTTCAGTCTACAGCTCTCCCCCTGAGATAGAGGGACAGAGAGAGAACTGTCAGTATACAGATCTCCCCTTGAGAGAGACGGACTGAGAGACACTGGTCTGTGTTCAGATCTCACCCCCTAAGAGAGAGGGACTGAGAGACACCGGTCAGTGTACAGATCTCCCCCTGAGAGAGAGAGAGGGACTGAGATATACCGGTCTGTGTACAGATCTCCCCCTGAGAGAGAGGGACTGAGAGACACCGGTCTGTGTACACATCTCCCCCTGAGAGAGAGGGACTGAGAGACACCGGTCTGTGTACAGATCTTCCCCAGAGAGAGAGGGACTGGGAGACTCCTGTCAGTGCACAGATCTCCCCCTGAGAGAGTCTGCCTGAGAAACAATGGTCAGTGTTCAGATCTGCCCCTGAGATAGAGGGACAGAGAGACACCTGTTAGTATACAGATCTCCCCCTGAGAGAGACGGACTGAGAGACACCGGTCAGTGTACAGATCTCCCCCTGAGATAGAGGGACTGAGAGACACCGGTCAGTGTACAGATCTCCCCTGAGAGAGAGGGACTGAGAGATAACGGACAATGTACAGATCTCCCCTGAGAGAGAGGGACTGAGAGATACCGGTCTGTGTACAGATCTCCCCCAGAGAGAGAGGGACTGACAGACAACGGTCAGTGTACAGATCTCCCCTGAGAGAAAGGGTCTGGGAGACACCGGTCAGTGTACAGATCTCCCCCTGAGAGAGAGAGACTGAGAAACACTGAGTAGTTTGCAGATCTCCCACCTGTCGTCGTCTTATCCATTGATCTGTTGGTCCTTTCTCCTTTAACCTATTTGTCCCTCTTGCACTCTTCCCCCTCCTCCATCTCTCTTTCTGTCCCCATCTCCATCTCTCTTCCCTTCCTCCATCTCTCTTCTCTATTCCCCTTCTCTCTTCCTCTCTTGTCTGCCTTTTTCCCTCTCTATCACTTCTCTCCACCTCTCTCTGTCCCCCTCTCTGCCCCGTCGCTTTTGCATGCTTGCTGCACCTCTGTGTCCCTGTTACCCCCTCCCCATCTCTTTCTCTGTCCCCCTCTCTCTCTCCATCCCCCTCCCTTCTTCCGCTTTCTCCTCTCCCTTCCTGTCCTCTTCACCCCCTCCTCTCTCTCCCCCTCCTCTCCTTCCCATCGTTTTTCCACCCTCTCCTCTTCTGCACTCCTCTCCTCCTCGTTCTCTTCTTCTTTCTTTCCTTTGTTTGCCCTCTCCTCTTGTATCCTCCTCTTCCCCCTCCTCCTCCCCTCCTCCTCTCTGTCCTCTTCCTCCCTCCTCTTCCTCCTTCCTTTTCCCCGCTCCTCTTCCCCCTCCTCCTCTCCCCCTCCTCCTCCCCTCCTGCTCCCCTCCTCCTCCCTGTCCTCCTCCCCCTCCTCTTCCTCTCCCCCTCCTCTCCCCCCTCCTCCTCTCCCCCTCCTCCTCTCCCCCCTCCTCCTCTCCCCTCCTCCTCTCCCCACTCCTCTTCTCCCCGTCCTCCTTCCCCTCCTCTCCCCCTCTTCCTCCCTTTTCTCTCCTCCCCTCCCACCCCTCCTCCTCCCATTCCTCCTCTCCTTCCTCCTCACCCTCCCCGCCTCTCCTCACCCTCCTGACCTCCCCCTCCTCTCTTTCCCCTCCGCTCCTCACCCTCCTGACCTCCCCCTCCTCTCTTCCCCCTCCTGACTTCTCTCCCTCCGCTCCTGACTTTCCCCTCCTCCTCCCGCTCCTCCGCCCATCCCCCTACCCATCTCACTGTGCAATCACGTACCAATTGACCCCCCCACCCGCTCTGTCTGGCCCCCGCTGCCCCAGGCCTTCAACGTGATCAATGGCGGCTCGCACGCCGGGAACAAGCTGGCCATGCAGGAGTTCATGATCCTGCCGGTGGGGGCCGAGAGTTTTGCCGAGGCGGTGCGCATCGGGGCCGAGGTGTACCACACCCTGCGCGGGGTCATCTGCGACAAGTACGGCCGGGACGCCACCAACGTCGGTGATGAGGGCGGCTTCGCTCCCAACATCCTCGAGAACTCGGAAGGTCCGTCGCAGCTCCGCGTCCCTCCCGACCGATGTCACCCCCGACCTCTCCCTCCGACCGATATCACCCCTGACCTCTCCCTCTGACCGATGTCACCCCCGACCTCTCCCTCCAACCGATATCACCCCTGACCTCTCCCTCCAACCGATATCACCCCTGACCTCTCCCTCCGTCCGATATCACCCTCGACCTCTCCCTCCGTCCGATGTCACCCCTGACCTCTCCCTCTGACCGATATCACCCCTGACCTCTCCCTCTGACCGATGTCACCCCCGACCTCTCCCTCTGACCAATATCACCCTCGACCTCTCCCTCCAACCAATATCACCCCCGACCTCTCCCTCCGACCGATATCACCCCCGACCTCTCCCTCCGACCGATGTCACCCCCGACCTCTCCCTCTGACCAATATCACCCTCGACCTCTCCCTCCAACCGATATCACCCCCGACCTCTCCCTCCGTCCGATATCACCCCCGACCTCTCCCTCCGTCCGATATCACCCTCGACCTCTCCCTCCGACCGATATCACCCTCGACCTCTCCCTCCTGACAGATATCACCCCCGACCTCTCCCTCCGTCCGATATCACCCTCGACCTCTCCCTCCTGACCGATATCACCCCCGACCTCTCCCTCCGTCCTATATCACCCCCGACCTCTCCCTCCGACCGATATCACCCCTGACCTCTCCCTCCGACCGATATCACCCCCGACCTCTCCCTCCATCCGATATCACCCTCGACCTCTCCCTCAGATCGATGTCATCCCTGACCTCTCCCTCAGATCGATATCACCCCCGACCTCTCCCTCCGACCGATGTCACCCCCGACCTCTCTCTCCGACCGATGTCACCCCCGACCTCTCCCTCCGACTGATATCACCCCCGACCTCTCCCTCCGACCGATATCACCCCCGACCTCTCCCTCCGACCGATATCACCCCTGACGTCTCCCTCCCGACCGATATCACCCCCGACCTCTCCCTCCCGACCGATATCACCCCGACCTCTCCCTCCGACCGATATCACCCCCGACCTCTCCCTCCGTTCGATATCACCCTCGACCTCTCCCTCCGACCGATATCACCCCCGACCTCTCCCTCCGACCGATATCACCCCCGACCTCTCCCTCCGACCGATATCACCCCCGACCTCTCCCTCCGTTCGATATCACCCTCGACCTCTCCCTCTGTCTGATATCACCCCCGACCTCTCCCTCCCGACCGATATCACCCCCGACCTCTCCCTCCGTTCGATATCACCCTCGACCTCTCCCTCTGACCAATATCACCCTCGACCTCTCCCTCCGTTCGATATCACCCTCGACGTCTCCCTCCCGACCGATGTCACCCCCGACCTCTCCCTCTGACCAATATCACCCCCGACCTCTCCCTTCGACCAATATCACCCTCGACCTCTCCCTCCGACCGATATCACCCCCGACCTCTCCCTCCGACCGATGTCACCCCCGACCTCTCCCTCCGACCGATGTCACCCCCGACCTCTCCCTCCGACCGATATCACCCCTGACCTCTCCCTCCGACCGATATCACCCCCGACCTCCCCCTCCGACCGATATCACCCCTGACCTCTCCCTCCCGACCGATATCACCCCCGACCTCTCACTCCGACCGATATCACCCCCGACCTCTCCCTCCCGACCGATATCACCCCCGACCTCTCCCTTCCGACCGATGTCACCCCTGACCTCTCCCTCCGTCTGATGTCAAATGTGACCTCTCCCTCCGACTGATGTCACCCCCGACCTCTCCCTCCGTCTGATATTAAATGTGACCTCTCCCTCTGTCCGATCTCACCCCTGACCTCTCCCTCCGACCGATATCACCCCTCACCTCTCTCTCCTGACAGATAACACCACTGACCTCTCCCTCCGACTGATGTCACCCGCGACCTCTCCCTCTGACCAATCTCACCCCTGACCTCTCCGTCCGACCGATATCACCCCTGACCTCTCCCTCCGACCGATGTCACCCCTGACCTCTCCCTCCGACCAATCTCACCCCTGACCTCTCCGTCCGACCGATATCACCCCTGACCTCTCCCTCCGACCGATGTCACCCCTGACCTCTCCCTCCGACCGATGTCACCCCTGACCTCTCCCTCCGACCGATGTCACCCCTGACCTCTCCCTCCGACCGATGTCACCCCTGACCTCTCCCTCCGTCCGATGTCACCCCCGACCTCTCCCTCCGACTGATGTCACCCCTGACCTCTCCCTCTGACTGATGTCACCCCCGACCTCTCCCTCCGACCGATGTCACCCCTGACCTCTCCCTCCGACCGATATCACCCGCGACCTCTCACTCCGACTGATGTCACCCCCGACCTCTCCCTCTGACCAATCTCACCCCTGACCTCTCCGTCCGACCGATATCACCCCTGACCTCTGGCTCTCCCCAGCCGCCCTACTCCTTGCCCATTTCGGCCTTCTCATCTCTCTTGACCTCTGGCACCACCCCACCAGCCGCCAGCCCGGGTGACCTTTGACTCCCGCCCCCACTACACCACAGCCCTTTTACCGAACACCCCCCGCCAGCCCTCTGACCATCGACCGCCATCTCTGAGGCCCGTTGTTGTGCCGACCGCTCACCTCCGACATGCCCTCTCTCTCCACCCCCCGTCCCCCCCAGCTCTGGAGCTACTCCAGTCGGCCATCGCCAAGGTGGGCTACACGGACAAGGTGGTGATCGGAATGGACGTGGCCGCCTCCGAGTTCTACCGGGACGGGCGCTACGACCTCGACTTCAAGTCCCCCGACGACCCCGGCCGCTACATCAGCGCAGACCAGCTGGCCGACCTGTATCACAGCTTCATCAGCCAGTACCCAGGTGAGGGGGCTGCCCTGCACTCTTCCCCTCCCTGCCCCCTCCTCTCCTTCCTCCTCCCCTCCTGTCCATCCTCCTCCCCTCGTCCTTCCCTCCTCACTGTCTCTACCCCACTCTCTCATTCACCCCGTCCCCCTCAGTATCCCTCTCTCTTACCCCCTCTCTCTCATCTCATCCTCCCTCTCTCCCCCACCTTTCAACACCCCTCCCATCCCCTTACCCCCTCTCCTCCCTCCCACTCTCTCTGCTCCCCCTCTCCCCTCCTCTCTCTCTTACCCCCTCTCTCTGATCCTCCCTCTCTCCCCTACATTTCAAATCCCCTCCCTCCCACTCTCTCCCCTCCTAACCTCCCCCTCTTTCTCTCCTCTCTTCCTCCCCTCCTCTCCCTCCCCTCTCTCTCCCTCCATCCCCTCCCCCCTCTCTCCTTCCCCCCTCTCTCCTTCCCCCTCTCCCCTTCCCCCTCTCCCCTTCCCCCCTCTCACCCCCTCTCTCCCTCCCCCCTCTCTCCCTCCCCCATCTCCCTCCCCCCACTCTCCCCCCTCTCCTCCCTCCTCTCTCCTTCCCCCTCTCTCCCACCCCCTCTCTCCCTCCCCTCTCTCCCTCCCCTTCTCTCCCTCCCCTCTTTCCCTACCCCCCTCCTTCCCCCTCTCTCCCTCCCCCTCTCTCCCTCCCCCTCCCTTCCCCCCTTCCCCTCTCTCCCTCCCCCCCTCTCCCTCCCCTCTCTCCCTCCCCCCTCTCTCCCTCCCCCCTCTCTCCCTCCCCCCTCTCTCCCTCTCCCCCTCTCTCCCTCCCCCTCTCTCCCTCCCCCTTCTCTCCCTCCCCCTCCCTCCCCCTATCTCCCTCCCCCTCTCTCCCTCCCCCCCTCTCCCTCCCCTCTCTCCCTCCCCCTCTCTCTCCCTCCCCCCTCTCTCCCTCCCCCCTCTCTCCCTCCCCCCCTCTCCCTCCCCTCTCTCCCTCCCCCCTCTCTCCCTCCCCCTCTCTCCCTCCCCCCCTCTCCCCTCCCCCTTCTCTCCCTCCCCCTTCTCTCCCTCCCCCCCCTCTCTCCCTCCCCCTCTCTCCCTCCCCCCTTCTCTCTCTCTCCCTCCCCCCTTCCCCTATCTCCCTCCCCCTATCTCCCTCCCCCCTCTCTCCCCCCCCCCCCTCCCCCTCTCTCCCTCCCCCCTCTCTCCCTCCCCCTCTCTCCCTCCCCCTCTCTCCCTCCCCCTCTCTCCCCTCCCCCTCCCCCTCTCCCCCCTCTCTCCCTCCCCCTCTCTCCCTCCCCCTTCTCTCCCTCCCCCTCTCTCTCCCTCCCCCCTCTCCCTCCCCTCTCTCCCTCCCCCCTCTCTCCCTCCTCTCTCCCTCCCCCTCTCTCCCTCCCCCTCTCTCCCTCCCCCCTCTCTCCCTCCCCCCTCTCTCCCTCCCCCCTTCTCTCCCTCCCCCTCTCTCCCTCCCCCCTCTCTCCCTCCCCCCCTCTCTCCCTCCCCCTTCTCTCCCTCCCCCTCTCTCCCTCCACCCCTTCTCTCCCTCCCCCCCTCTCTCCCTCCACCCTTCTCTCCCTCCCCCCTCTCTCCCTCCCCCCTCTCCCTCCCTCCCTTCTCTCCCTCCACCCCTTCTCTCCCTCCCCCCTCTCTCCCTCCACCCCTTCTCTCCCTCCCCCTCTTCTCTCCCTCCCCCCTTCTCTCCCTCCCCCTCTCTCCCTCCCCCTCTCTCCCTCCACCCCTTCTCTCCCTCCCCCCTCTCTCCCTCCCCTTCTCTCCCTCCCCCCTTCTCTCCCTCCCCCTCTCTCCCTCCCCCCCTCTCTCCCTCCCCCTCTCTCCCTCCCCCCTTCTCTCCCTCCCCCCTCTCTCCCTCCCCCTCTCTCCCTCCCCCCTCTGTCCCTCCCCCCCTTCTCTCCCTCCCCCCTCTCTCCCTCCCCCCTCTCTCCCTCCCCCCTCTCTCCCTCCCCCTTCTCTCCCTCCCCCCTTCTCTCCCTCCCCCCTTCTCTCCCTCCCCCCTCTCTCCCTCCCCCTTCTCTCCCTCCCCCCTTCTCTCCCTCCCCCCTTCTCTCCCTCCCCCCTTCTCTCCCTCCCCCTCTCTCCCCCCTTCTCTCCCTCCCCCCTTCTCTCCCTCCCCCCTCTCTCCCTCCCCCTTCTCTCCCTCCCCCTCTCTCCCTCCCCTTCTCTCCCTCCCCCCTTCTCTCCCTCCCCCCTTCTCTCCCTCCCCCCTCTCTCCCTCCCCCTCTCTCCCTCCCCCTTCTCTCCCTCCCCCTTCTCTCCCTCCCCCTCTCTCCCTCCCCCTTCTCTCCCTCCCCTTCTCTCCCTCCCCCTCTCTCCCTCCCCTTCTCTCCCTCCCCTTCTCTCCCTCCCCCCTTCTCTCCCTCCCCCTTCTCTCTCCCTCCCCCTCTCTCTCCCTCCCCTTCTCTCCCTCCCCCTTCTCTCCCTCCCCCCTTCTCTCCCTCCCCCTCTCTCTCTCCCTCCCCCCTCTCTCCCTCCCCCTCTCTCCCTCTCCCTTCTCTCCCTCCCCCTTCTCTCCCTCCCCCTTCTCTCCCTCCACCCTTCTCTCCCTCCACCCTTCTCTCCCTCCACCCTTCTCTCCCTCACCCTTCTCTCCCTCACCCTTCTCTCCCTCCACCCTTCTCTCCCTCCACCCTTCTCTCCCTCCACCCTTCTCTCCCTCCCCCTTCTCTCCCTCCCCCCTCTCTCCCTCCCCCTTCTCTCCCTCCCCCTTCTCTCCCTCCCCCCTCTCTCTCTCCCCCCCTCTCCCTCCCCCTCTCTCCCTCCCCCCTCTCCCTCCCCCTCTCTCCCTCCCCTTCTCTCCCTCCCCCTTCTCTCTCTCCCTCACCCTCTCTCCCTCCCCCTCTCTCCCTCCCCCTCTCTCCCTCCCCCCTTCTCTCCCTCCCCCCTCTCCCTCCCCCTCTCTCCCTCCCCCTCTCTCCCTCCCCTTCTCTCTCTCCCTCCCCCTCTCTCCCTCCCCCTCTCCCCTCCCCTCTCTCCTCCCCTTCTCTCCCTCCCCCCTCTCTCCCTCCCCCTCTCTCCCTCCCCCTCTCTCCCTCCCCCCCTCTCCCTCCCCCCTCTCCCTCCCCCCTCTCCCTCCCCCTCTCTCCCTCCCCCTCTCTCCCTCCCCTTCTCTCTCTCCCTCCCCCTCTCTCCCTCCCCCTCTCTCCCTCCCCTTCTCTCTCTCCCTCCCCCTCTCTCCCTCCCCTTCTCTCCCTCTCCCCCTCTCCCTCTCCTTTCTGTCATTCCCATCCCTCCGCCTCTCTCATTTCTCCTCTGCTTCATCCATCCTCGTCCCTCTGTCCCCCTGCCTGGCCTGCTCTCATTCCCAGACCCTCCTCCCCTCCCCATTCCTCCTCCCACCGACCCTCCTCTCTCTTCCTCTCTCTCCCCCTCCCCCTCCATGTGTCAGAAGGACTGTTGGGAGCGAGGAGGTTGAGGGTGATGGAGTTCACATTCCCTGGAGGATAACTATTGGGGGGCCACCTCGCGTGTCTCATCTCCCGTCCCCTCTGACGGAGGGCCAAGTTGACACTTGACCTCAAGGGGGAGGCTTCACCTCAGGACGAGGGGCTGGGGGGATCACGAGGCCTCAGGCTCTCGGGGCGGTGGGGTCAGGGGTCAGTGGGTGGGGTTGGGGGGTTCGAGGGTGAATCCAACATGTGAACGAGCTGGAGAGGTCGGGGGTCGCCGTGCTCTTTGTGTTAGTCGTAAAGGTCAGCTCCTCAGGGTCGGGGTTCATGCCCTCCTCACAGGGAGGGTTCAGGGGGTAAGGAGTGTACGGGGGGAGAGGGGACGCACTCGGACACGGAGGAGTCAGCATCCGCGACCTCAGGAGGTGAAAGCGTCGGCTGTCGTTTCCTCCCGCACCGAAGGGACGTGGGTTAACTCAGGAGAAGGGCTTGGAATCCCTCAGCCCAGCATGGATCTCTCACCCCCTCTCTCTGTCTTCCATCTCTCCCCCTCTCTCTCCCTCTCCCCTCTCTCCTCCCATCTATCCCCTCTCTCCCCCTCTATTTCCCATCGCTCTCTCCCCTTTCTCTCCCTCTCTCCCTCCCCCCTCTCCCTTGTCTCTCTCCCCCCTCACTGTCCCCCTCTCTCTTCCCATCGCCCCACCCCTCTCACCCCCTTCTCCCCCTCTTTTCCCCTCTTTTCCCCTCTCTTCTCCTCTCTCCCTCTCTCTCCCCCTCTCTCCCCCCTCTCCCCCTCTCTCTGTCTTCCATCTCTCCCCCTCTCCCTCCCCCCTCTCTGTTCCCCTCTCTCTTCCCATCGCCCCACCCCTCTCTCTCACCCCCTCTTTTCCCCTCTTTCCCCCTCTTTTCCCCTCTTTTCCCCTCTTTTCCCCTCTTTTCCCCTCTCTCCCCCTCTCCCTCCCCCTCTCTCTTCCCCTCTCTCTTCCCATCGCCCCACCCCTCTCTCTCACCCCCTCTTTTCCCCTCTTTTCCCCTCTCTCTCCCTCTCTCCCCCTCTCTCCCCCTCTCTCTGCCCCTCTCTCTCCCCCTCTCCCCCTCTCTCTCACCCCCTCTTTTCCCCTCTTTTCCCCTCTCTCCCCCTCTCTCTCCCCCTCTCTCTCCCCCTCTCTCTCCCCCTCTCTCCCCCTCTCTCTCCCCCTCTCTCTCCCCCTCTCTCTCCCCCTCTCTCTCCCCCTCTCTCCCCTCTCTCTCCCCCCCTCTCCCCCTCTCTCTCCCCCTCTCCCCCCCTCTCCCCCCCTCTCTCCCCCTCTCCCCCCTCTCTCCCCCTCTCCCCCCTCTCCCCCCTCTCTCCCCCTCTCTCTCCCCCCTCCCCCTCTCTCTCCCCTCTCTCTCCCCCTCTCTCTCCCCCTCTCCCCCTCTCTCTCCCCCTCTCCCCCTCTCTCCCCCTCTCTCCCCCTCTCTCCCCCTCTCCCCTCTCTCTCCCCCCTCTCTCCCCCTCTCTCCCCCTCTCTCCCTCCTCTTCCCCCTAACTCCCTCCTCTTCCCCCCTCTCCCCTCTCTCCCCCCTCTCCCCATCTGCCCCTCTCCCCCTTCCCCTCCTCTCCCCCTTCCCCCTCTCCCCCCTCTCCCCCCATCTCCCCCTCCCCCCTCACCCCTCTCCCCTCTCTCCCCCTCTCTCCCCCCTCTCCCCCTCTATCCCCCTCTCTCCCCCTCTATCCCCCTCTCACCCCCTATCTCCCCCTCTCCCTCCTTTCTCCCCCATCCCCCCTCCCCCCTCCCCCTCTCCCCCTCCCCCCTCTCCTCCCTCCCCCCCACCCCCTCTCACCCCTCTCTCCCCCTCTTCCTCCCTCTCTCTTCCCCCTCTCTCCCCTCCCTCTCCCCTCCCTCCCTCTCCATCTCCCCCTCTCTCCCCCCCCTCTCCCCCCCTCTCTCGCCATCCCCTCTCCCCCCACCCTGTCTCCCTCCCACCCATTCCCCCCCTCCCACGCAGTGGTGTCCATTGAGGACCCCTTTGACCAGGATGACTGGGAGGCCTGGTCCAAGTTCACGGCCGACGCGGGCATCCAGGTGGTGGGGGACGACCTGACCGTCACCAACCCCCGGCGCATCGAGAAGGCGGTGGACGCCCGCGCCTGCAACTGCCTCCTGCTCAAAGTCAACCAGATCGGGACCGTCACCGAGTCTATCCGGGCGTGAGTGCGGGGGAGGCCGCGGGGGGAGGGCAGATTTGGGGAAGGTGCCAGGACAGACTGCAGTCCCTCAATATATCACATCGACCGGGTACCCTTGCTCTACCCCCAGCTCGGGCACTGAGTGGATTTGAGGATGGTACCAGGAGAGAGATGCGGGCACCTCAATATATCACATCGACCGGGCACCTTTGCTCTACCCCCAGCTCGGGCACTGAGCAGATTTGGGGATGGTACCAGGAGAGAGATGCGGGCACCTCAATATATCACATCGACCGGGTACCCTTGCTCTACCCCCAGCTCGGGCACTGGGCAGATTTGGGGATGGTACCAGGAGAGAGATGCAGGCACCTCAATATATCACATCGACCGGGTACCCTTGCTCTACCCCCAGCTCGGGCACTGAGCGGATATGGGGATGGTACCAGGAGAGAGATGCGGGCACCTCAATATATCACATCGACCGGGCACCTTTGCTCTACCCCCAGC
This sequence comes from Mobula hypostoma, assembly GCF_963921235.1. Classification (NCBI taxonomy): domain Eukaryota; kingdom Metazoa; phylum Chordata; class Chondrichthyes; order Myliobatiformes; family Myliobatidae; genus Mobula; species Mobula hypostoma. The sequence continues at coordinate 34,164 of NW_026948177.1, read as the reverse complement.
TCGGGCACCGGGCAGATTTGGGGATGGTACCAGGAGAGAGATGCGGGCACCTCAATATATCACATCGACCGGGCACCTTTGCTCTACCCCCAGCTCGGGCACTGAGCGGATTTGGGGATGGTACCAGGAGAGAGATGCGGGCACCTCAATATATCACATCGACCGGGTACCCTTGCTCTACCCCCAGCTCGGGCACTGAGCGGATTTGGGGATGGTACCAGGAGAGAGATGCGGGCACCTCAATATATCACATCGACCGGGCACCTTTGCTCTACCCCCAGCTCGGGCACCGGGCAGATTTGGGGATGGTACCAGGAGAGAGATGCGGGCACCTCAATATATCACATCGACCGGGCACCTTTGCTCTACCCCCAGCTCGGGCACTGAGCGGATTTGGGGATGGTACCAGGAGAGAGATGCGGGCACCTCAATATATCACATCGACCGGGTACCCTTGCTCTACCCCCAGCTCGGGCACTGAGCGGATTTGGGGATGGTACCAGGAGAGAGATGCGGGCACCTCAATATATCACATCGACCGGGCACCTTTGCTCTACCCCCAGCTCGGGCACTGAGCGGATTTGGGGAAGGTGCCAGGACAGACCTGCAGCCCCTCAATATATCACATCGACCGGGTACCCTTGCTCTACCCCCAGCTCGGGCACTGAGCGGATTTGGGGATGGTACCAGGAGAGAGATGCGGGCACCTCAATATATCACATCGACCGGGCACCTTTGCTCTACCCCCAGCTCGGGCACTGAGCGGATTTGGGGATGGTACCAGGAGAGAGATGCGGGCACCTCAATATATCACATCGACCGGGTACCCTTGCTCTACCCCCAGCTCGGGCACTGGGCAGATTTGGGGATGGTACCAGGAGAGAGATGCAGGCACCTCAATATATCACATCGACCGGGTACCCTTGCTCTACCCCCAGCTCGGGCACTGAGCGGATTTGGGGATGGTACCAGGAGAGAGATGCGGGCACCTCAATATATCACATCGACCGGGCACCTTTGCTCTACCCCCAGCTCGGGCACCGGGCAGATTTGGGGATGGTACCAGGAGAGAGATGCGGGCACCTCAATATATCACATCGACCGGGTACCCTTGCTCTACCCCCAGCTCGGGCACTGAGCGGATTTGGGGATGGTACCAGGAGAGAGATGCGGGCACCTCAATATATCACATCGACCGGGCACCCTTGCTCTACCCCCAGCTCGGGCACTGAGCGGATTTGGGGATGGTACCAGGAGAGAGATGCGGGCACCTCAATATATCACATCGACCGGGCACCTTTGCTCTACCCCCAGCTCGGGCACTGAGCGGATTTGGGGAAGGTGCCAGGACAGACCTGCAGCCCCTCAATATATCACATCGACCGGGTACCCTTGCTCTACCCCCAGCTCGGGCACTGAGCGGATTTGGGGATGGTACCAGGAGAGAGATGCGGGCACCTCAATATATCACATCGACCGGGCACCTTTGCTCTACCCCCAGCTCGGGCACTGAGCGGATTTGGGGATGGTACCAGGAGAGAGATGCGGGCACCTCAATATATCACATCGACCGGGTACCCTTGCTCTACCCCCAGCTCGGGCACTGGGCAGATTTGGGGATGGTACCAGGAGAGAGATGCAGGCACCTCAATATATCACATCGACCGGGTACCCTTGCTCTACCCCCAGCTCGGGCACTGAGCGGATTTGGGGATGGTACCAGGAGAGAGGTGCGGGCACCTCAATATATCACATCGACCGGGCACCTTTGCTCTACCCCCAGCTCGGGCACCGGGCAGATTTGGGGATGGTACCAGGAGAGAGATGCGGGCACCTCAATATATCACATCGACCGGGCACCTTTGCTCTACCCCCAGCTCGGGCACTGAGCGGATTTGGGGATGGTACCAGGAGAGAGATGCGGGCACCTCAATATATCACATCGACCGGGTACCCTTGCTCTACCCCCAGCTCGGGCACTGAGCGGATTTGGGGATGGTACCAGGAGAGAGATGCGGGCACCTCAATATATCACATCGACCGGGCACCTTTGCTCTACCCCCAGCTCGGGCACTGAGCGGATTTGGGGAAGGTGCCAGGACAGACCTGCAGCCCCTCAATATATCACATCGACCGGGTACCCTTGCTCTACCCCCAGCTCGGGCACTGAGCGGATTTGGGGATGGTACCAGGAGAGAGATGCGGGCACCTCAATATATCACATCGACCGGGCACCTTTGCTCTACCCCCAGCTCGGGCACTGAGCGGATTTGGGGATGGTACCAGGAGAGAGATGCGGGCACCTCAATATATCACATCGACCGGACACCCTTGCTCTACCCCCAGCTCGGGCACTGAGCGGATTTGGGGATGGTACCAGGAGAGAGATGCGGGCACCTCAATATATCACATCGACCGGCCCCCCTCCCCCGCTTGATCCTCACTACTCATGGAGACGGGGGGGTCGGTACAGAGCACCAGCCATATGTGAGGGAGTGCCCGGGGAGGGGGGCCAGGGCCAGGAATGTATGGGGGGAGGGGTAGCGTGCTGTCTGCCGCTGCAATCGAGACTACTCGCAATACATCACATCGACCAGGCACTGCCCCCAGCCCTCCCCCACGGCTTGGTCCTGCGTGCGGGCACCCAGCGCCCCTGGGAACTGGGACACGTACAGGACACCCTCAAAATGATACATCACTCTGCGTTGGGCACGCGGTTAAGGCGTCGGACTAGCGACCTGAAGGTCGTGAGTTCGACCCCCGGCCGAGGGAGCGTGTTTTGTCCTTTAGCAAGGCGCTTAACCACACATTGTTCTGCGATGACACCGGTGCCAAGCTAGATGAGCCCTAATGCCCTACCCTTGGACAACATCTGGGTCCTAGTGTCCTTCCCTTGGACAACATCTGGGTCCTAGTGCCCTTCCCTTGGACAACATCTGGGTCCTAGTGTCCTTCCCTTGGACAACATCTGGGTCCTAGTGCCCTTCCCTTGGACAACATCTGGGTCCTAGTGTCCTTCCCTTGGACAACATCTGGGTCCTAGTGCCCTTCCCTTGGACAACATCTGGGTCCTAGTGCCCTTCCCTTGGACAACATCTGGGTCCTAGTGTCCTTCCCTTGGACAACATCTGGGTCCTAGTGCCCTTCCCTTGGACAACATCTGGGTCCTAGTGCCCGTCCCTTGGACAACATCTGGGTCCTAGTGTCCTTCCCTTGGACAACATCTGGGTCCTAGTGCCCTTCCCTTGGACAACATCTGGGTCCTAGTGCCCGTCCCTTGGACAACATCTGGGACCTAGTGTCCTTCCCTTGGACAACATCTGGGTCTTGGAGCCCTTCCCTTGGACAACATCGGTGGCGGGGAGAGGGGAGACTTGCAGCATGGGCAACCGCCGGTCTTCTGTACAACCTTGCCCAGGCCCTGCACCCTGGAAGCCTTCTCATGAGACGAACGGATGCCTACATCTACAACTGGAATTATCTCCAAGTCGCTACACGCTAGCACTGTCACAATTGGGCTGACACTGAAAGCCACAGTACTAAACTCCATCAGAGTAGTCTGAAAGTTCCTGGCCAATGAGAACATGAGAGTGCTTGGCAATGCCCGTGCCTCAGATTTTCACATAAATAATGAGGAGGCCGCACCGGGAGCACCGGACACTGTAGGCGACCCCCAACAGGCTCGCAGGTGAACTGTCGCCTTGCCTGGAAGGATTATTTGGGGCCTTAGTACCTTGTGTTGGCGCCTGGCCAAGAGGTTAAGGCATTGGTCTAGTGATCTGAAGGTCGTGAGTTCAAACCCCGGCCGAGGCGGTGTGTTGTGTCCTCGAGCAAGGCACTTAATCACACACATTGCTCTGCGACGACACCGGTGCCAAGCTGTATGGGTCCTAGTGCCCTTCCCTTGGACAACATCTGGGTCCTAGTTCCCTTCTCTTCGACAACACTGGTGGCGTGGAGAGGGGAGACTTGCAGCACGGGCAACTGCTGGTCCTCCGTACAACCTTGCCCAGGCCTGCGCCCTGGAGAGTGAAGACCTCCCTGGCGCGGATCTCGCAAGAAACCCAAGACCGGGCAACACCGCCTGCCCGACGCTAACCGTGTGCACCATGACCTCCCAGGGGTGGGGGTGGGTGGGGGGAGTCGCAGATCAGAGCAGACCTC